>NC_066375.1:18950545-19260984 GCF_013377495.2 Cygnus atratus
GCAGTCGGGGTGCCAGGAGGAGCTGCGCTTCAGTACCAACCACTTCCGAAGCAGATCGAACTCCCTCATATGCTGCCAATATCTCCTTTTCGGTTGGAGTATAGCGGGCCTCAGATCCTCTGTATCCCCGACTCCAAAACCCCAGGGGTCGACCTCGAGTTTCCCCAGGTTCTTTCTGCCAGAGGCTCCAGGTGGGACCATTCTCCCCGGCTGCGGTGTAGAGCACATTCTTTACATCTGGTCCTGTTCGGACTGGCCCAAGGGCTACTGCATGAACTATTTCCTGTTTAATTTGTTCAAAGGCTTGTCGTTGCTCAGGGCCCCATTCAAAAGCATTCTTCTTACGAGTTACTTGGTAGAGCGGGTTTACAATCAGACTGTAATTTGGAATATGCATTCTCCAAAACCCCACGACACCTAGGAAAGTTTGTGTTTCCTTTTTGCTAGTTGGTGGAGACATAGCTGTTATTTTGTTGATCACATCCATTGGGATTTGACGACGTCCATCTTGCCATTTTATTCCTAAAAACTGGATCTCTCGTGCAGGTCCTTTAACTTTATTTTGTTTTATGGCAAAACCGGCCTTCAGAAGGATTTGGACTATTTTCTTCCCTTTCTCGAAAACTTCCTTTGCAGTGTCACCCCACACAATGATGTCATCGATGTACTGCAGGTGTTCAGGAGCCTCCCCCTGCTCCAGCGCAGACTGGATCAGTCCATGGCAAATGGTAGGGCTATGTTTCCACCCCTGGGGCAGCCGATTCCAAGTATATTGGACTCCCCTCCAAGTGAAAGCAAACTGTGGCCTGCACTCTGCTGCTAGAGGGATGGAGAAAAATGCATTAGCAATATCAATTGTGGCATACCACTTGGCTGCCTTTGATTCCAGTTCGTACTGGAGTTCTAGCATGTCCGACACTGCAGCACTCAGTGGTGGCGTGACTTCGTTCAGGCCACGATAGTCCACTGTTAGTCTCCACTCACCATTAGACTTTTGCACTGGCCATATGGGACTATTAAAAGGTGAATGGGTCTTGCTGATCACTCCTTGGCTCTCCAGTTGACGAATTAGCTCGTGGATGGGAATCAGGGAGTCTCGGTTGGTGCGATATTGCCGCCGGTGCACAGTTGTGGTAGCGATTGGCACTTGCTGTTCTTCAACCCTCAGCAGCCCCACAACAGAAGGGTCCTCTGAGAGACCGGGCAAGGTAGACAACTGTTTAATGTCCTCTGTCTCTAAGGCAGCTATGCCAAAAGCCCAGCGGAACCCTTTTGGGTCCTTGAAATATCCTCTTCTAAGATAGTCTATGCCAAGGATGCACGGAGCATCCGGGCCAGTCACAATACGGTGCTTTTGCCACTCATTTCCAGTTAGACTCACTTCAGCTTCCAATACAGTTAACTGCTGGGATCCCCCCGTCACGCCATAAATACAGATGGGCTCTGGCCCTTTACAGCTTGATGGCATTAGAGTACATTGTGCACCGGTGTCTACTAGAGCCTTATACTTCTGTGCGTCAGACGTGCCAGGCCATCGAATCCACACAGTCCAATAAACTCGGTTGTCCCTTTCCTCCCCCTGGCTGGAGGCAGGGCCCCTCTAGTCCTGGTCAGAATCTTCGTTTCTGTGTTTAAAAGACTGTCTGCTAGAAGTTGGAGCAGCAAACTTTTCAGAGAACCCCTTTCTCCCGATTGTTTTCTTTTGCAACTCACGTACCCGTGCCTCTAGGGTCTCAGTAGATTTTCCATCCCATTTTCTCATGTCCTCTCCATGGTCACGTATGTAAAACCACAGGGTGGCGCAGGGTGTGTACCCACCATATTGTCTTCTTTGCACGGATGCGCGTTTACCCCTAATAGCTGAGACGCTGGTTTGTACAGGTGGGGAAGAAAATACACTCTCTTTAAGTTGGTGGACCTCTTCAAAAAGTTTCTCCAAAGTATTCTCTTTTAGTTGGTGGCCACTGGTTTGTTCAGGTGGGGGGGGAAGATAAATTCTCTTTAAGTTGGTGGAACTCTTCAGAGAGTTTCTCCACAGCCGAGACGCAGGCCTGTAGGGAAGAGGAGAGATTTCCTTCGTACTCCTGGAGTTGTTTAGCCATGTCACCCACTGTGGGATCTTCACCGTCTTTCCAGGTTATTATTGACAATGTGCTGGCCCATGTTGATGGTGCATTCCGTACAAACTTCCGCCACATGGGTCGAGTACACTGGACTTCATCTGGATCTGTGGATGTTTGTGCGTCGTCTAGGTCCTTATAAATTACTTCCTGTACGGCTAATTCCCTCAGGTACTGAATTCCCTTCTCCATGGTGGTCCACTTGACCGGTAGACATACAAGTTCTTCCTTGTAGGGGTACCTTCCCTTCACAGCTAACAGGAGACGCCTCCAGAGGCTGTGAGATCGTGCTCCATCTCCAATTGCTTTGTCAATGCTTGCATCTCTAGCAAGGGATCCCAACCGCTTGGCTTCCCTGCCCTCTAATTCCACACCATTGGCTCCAGCGTCCCAGCACCAGAGCAGCCAGGTGACAAGCTGTTCACCTATACAGCGACCAAAATCTTTTCGCACATCTCGTAGCTCACGCTGGTATAGGGTTCGGGTAGTTACTGTTGATTTTCTGACATCCTCATCCTCATCTTCATCCTCCTGCACACTTGATGGCCCAGCCTCGTCTTCTCCACACCCAGACTTAGCAGAAGACTTTCTGCGTTCTAAACGACCTGAGTCTCTATACCATTTTTTCACCTTTTCTACAGGAGCAACTTGCACTGCTACAGTTCGTTTCTCCGACCCAGCCACAGGGTCTGCCACAGGGGTTGAAATACCCTCTGCAGGGGCAACTTGCACTGCTACAGTTCATTTCTCCGACCCAGCCACAGGGTCTGACACAGGGGTTGGAGTACCCTCTGCAGGGGCAACTTGCACTGCTACAGTTCGTTTCTCTGACCCAGCCACAGGAGTGGGAGCGGCTGCAGGAGCTGGAGCAGCTGCAGGGGCTGGAACGGCTGCAGGAGCTGGAGCTGGAACGGCTGCGGGATCTGGAACGGCTGCGGGAGCTGGAACGGCTGCGGGAGCTGGAGCTGGAACGGCTGCGGGATCTGGAACGGCTGCGGGAGCTGGAACGGCTGCGGGAGCTGGAGCTGGAACGGCTGCGGGAGCTGGAGCTGGGACGGCTGGGGGAGCTGGAGCTGGGACGGCTGGGGGAGCTGGAGCTGGAACGGCTGCGGGAGCTGGAACTGGAACGGCTGCGGGAGCTGGAACGGCTGCGGGAGCTGGAACGGCTGCAGGAGCCGGGACTGGAACGGCCGCAGGGTCTGTCACTAGGTTGATAGTAGCATCAATTGCAGCTCGATAGGCACAAGCCAGACCTCAGCACGCCACAGTGATTTGTGTCACTTTGGAACTGCCAGAGTCATGACACCTTTTTTTCAAGCATTCTACCAGTTTTTTAGGATTTTGCAGTTGTTCAGGGGTGAATGTCCAAAACACTGGAGGTGCCCACTGCCCTAGAAACCTGCCCATATCCTCCCACACTCCCTGCCACTCGCAAATATCCCGCCTCAAGACAGATCTCCGGATGAGATTCCTAAGTAGTTGTTTAACCTTAAACAAAACCTGAAGCGCATTCAGGAGACATAACAACAAGAACATGCTGGTCTGAGTATCCCAAGGATATTCAACATCTTGGAGAGCTACCGTAACTAGCTTGGGGGATAAGAGGGTGGTGAAGGAGGAAGGGAGAGTGAACAGGTAGGAAAAAATATCTTCCCCTGTCCCCTCCACAGATTGACTCCCTGATGAAAAAAGGCAATAGGTGTAATTGCTAATAGTTTCTGAGATATGGTTTCCGAAGTATAGAGTCGACGACACTGCTGAGTACAAATACCAGGTTAGAGTCATGACCAGATATCTCATCATTTCATAAGCCATCATTACACCACACAGTACCATAACAATCTTAAACCAGGGCCCAGAAAGGATAAACAGCACGACAGGGAGCACATACAGAAAGTAACTTGCTATAAAACTCAATTTGGGAAACAGGCACAGCAGACTTGAGATTAAGGCAATCAACATTGTGACTAGCAACTATTAAGCAGGTCGAATACTTATACCAATTTTAGTTTAACACACTCTGGTCAAATCTGTCGATATCTCAACCCTTCGAGCCCCACGTTGGGTGCCAAATGGACTGTTGTGGTTTAGCCCGGCTGGCAGCCAAACACCACACAGCCGTTCGCTCACCCTCCCCCCTCCCTCTCCGGGATGGGGGAGAGAAACGGGAAAGTGAAGTCTGTGAGTTGAGATAAAGACAGTTTATTAAGACAGGGAAAATAATAACAATAATAATAATAATAATAATAGTATTAATAGTAATAATGTGTACGAAACAAGTGATGCACAATGCAATTGCTCACCACCCGTTGACCAATGCCCAGCCTATCCCCGAGCAGCCGGCCCCCCAGCCCCGGCTAGCCACCCCTATATATTGTTCAGCATGACGTCAGATGGTATGGAATACCCCTTTGGCCAGTTTGGGTCAGCTGTCCTGGGTCTGTCCCCTCCCAGCTCCTGCTGCATCCCTAGCCTGCTCGCTAGCAGGACAGAGCGAGAAGCTGAAAAGTCCTTGGCTTGGTGTAAGCACTGCTCTACAACAATTAAAACATCGGCATGTTATCAGCGCTCTTCTCATTCTAATCCAAAACATAGCACCCTGCCAGCTACTAGGAGGAAAATTAACTCTGTCCTAACTGAAACCAGGACAAATTAAAAAAAAATGCATCCTTTAGAGCAGTTGTGCGACTGAAAAAATGGTATATTAACATTTTCTGTATTTGATAAATTGTTCAGTTGCCTAAGACATTTCAATTAACATAAATATAATGCCTGAAGAATGGACCATGTTGTACAGAAGGGATTGTCAGATAATAGTAAATTGGTACCCAAGAGATTTTGAAAACGAGGTGAAGCAAAAATTAATTCCCTTCAGTTGTGATTTTGGAAATATTGTATGTAGGAGCTCAGTTATGAAATTTTTGTTCTGTTGTTTTCATATCCCTTCTCGATTGCTTTTTTCTTTCTGAGGTGAAGTGTTGTGGTCTAGTTAATCTGTTATTTTAAACATGTTTTAAGACAGGATTGTCCCTGAAAGGTGTAATCACTGTATCCCCCCAGTTATTTAATCCCTGTCTCCATGTTGCATTACCACTTGCTTTGGCACAAGTGCTTCTGTGCCCATATGGTGATTCTGATAACAGAACTGATTCAATTTACTACTATTATTTTTAACCTTCTTTTTTTTTTTTTTTCCTCAACCAGCGTAGTTTCCAACTCATTATATTGTTCAGCCATACAGTCTTCTAGTGTGTCTTTTGTATCTTCTTGTCACCCTGGTCTTTGCACTTTATTTCTACATCATTTTTTGAGTTTGGGTGACTATTATTTACAAGATGGATTTGAACAATCACTTAAAAATGCCTTCTGTTCTGCTCTCAGTTCTTTTAACCATTTCTCTAATGTTCTAAAATTTTCCTTGACTGTTGTGGAGGAAATAACTTATATTCCTGTAGACTTCTATTCTTGATTGTAGTATTTTAGAACCCATGCCTATGTATATATACTTAGGGATTTTTCCCCCTATGCGTATTAATTTGTATTCATACTGCATCTCATCTGCAGTTTTATTGCCAAGCCATGTTATGTTGTGAGATTTTTCTGCAGCCCTTTGTAGTAACTTTTATTTTTGGTTATTATGAAACATTTAGCACAGGAATTTTAGTATTCAGACATTTTTTCAGATCATATAGGTATGTATATCTGCAACACAGGTGCTGGATATAACTCTCTGAGACTGAAATCCTATCGTTATGAACTTATGTAATCATATAATTTGTTTTTACCTGTGTTTTCTTGTTTAACAAAAATGTCTTCCCTTTTCTCTCAAGATAAAATCATTTTCTTGCAAATGAATGCGAAGGCTTTTTGTGTCTTTGCTGAGAACTTAGTGTAGAGTGTTTAGAAGTCCACATATACTATTATCCAGACAATTTCTCCTTTTCTGATATTTACTAATTCTTTTAAAAAAACACAAATAGCGTTTGTGGGCTGTGACTTTCCTCTGTCAGAGGAAAGATCTTCCCGTCTTTTTATGCAAATAATCTGAAGCATATACAGTACATCTGATTACTGCTGTACAAAAGTGTTTTCTGTACAATTGCTTCCTTTTGTTAAAATGAAAAAGCTGGCTTTTTATTCTACCGAAAACCTGTGTTGAATTGTGTTTTTGTGCTGAGCTAAGGGGAAGGATTCTTTTAAAGAATATCGGTCCTTATTCTGACTTGTGATACTGGTCATGCAGAGATGCATATTTCGTTATTTTAAAACACAAATCCCTCTTAGAATTTCTTTACAAAGATATAGAGTGTAGAGATACTACTGTGGGTTACTGCAGTGGATTGAACCTCAGAAAAAGGTGCTACAAAGAAAGCTGGTGATAATCATTTGTTGTTCAAACTGTAGTTTTAAGTTTTAAGATTTAGGCAAGAAATGAAGAAATAAGGTTTAGTAATGAAAATGTTTTGTACCATATACTGTATACGTCTGAGAAGATTGGGTGAGCCATATTGCCACCAATGTTTAAATTTTACCTTCTTATTTTCCTTCTGGTATGTTGGGGGGGGGGGGGGGGGGGGCTGGCTGGCTGGCTGGCTCTGTGGGTTTATCCTTAAACAAATCCAAATTAAATTTGGCAGATCCAAAGGTTTTCTGTGGCAGAAAGAGAAACACAATGTGGGATGCTGAGAGGAGAAACAGAGGTGGATAGGAGCAGCCTTTCAGACATAAAAAATTTAAATAAATTGCTTTTATGTTATTCAGACCACAATGTAAGGATGGGGAAGAATATTAGGGTAAGAGATTTCCCTGAGAAAGCGTTCCCAGTTAATTAGAATTATCTTCCAAGTAAGTCTTCAGTGTTGGTAATTTATCAGAGTGGATGGTCTGTTTTTAGTGGTTCAAGGAGCTTTTTTCCTTTTTTTTTTCTTTTTCCAAAACAAAGGAAGAAGACTAAAAATAAGTGTGAAAAAGGAAAGGATGGAGTGATAGGCTGAATATAAAGATAGATGAATCAAGCGGAACAGAATAAGAAACATAATAAAGCCTCACTGAGAGCAACAGACTTGAGTTACTTAAGTATTACATTCTATAGGTGCTTTTTATTCAAATGTAGTCTTCTAAAGCTAAAGGAGAGTAATAAAGAAAAGTAAATGGAAGAAAGAAACCGAGCGAAGACACAGATTTTAGAAAAGGGTACATGAGAAATGAGGATATATAAACCACTTTAATTTGGATCAAACTCTGCTATTCTTTAAATTCTTAGTCCTGGAAAACTTGACTGTGAAAAACTTTTAAATTCTGTTTTTATTTTTAAATTTTATACTGGATTTGTCATTGATTTGAATAGTGCTATGTAAGATTTGTATCAATGAAAAAAAAATTGTCATTTTGCTTTGATTATTGAAAATATAATATTAAGGCAGTGATATTTGGTGGTAAATATTCAGTGCCTGGACATTGTCCACACCTATCACAATAAAAGGTCCTGTTCAGTCTGCCCATTCAGTTTGCCAAAGGCTAGGATTCAGAATTTCACATCCCATCTTCTATCCATATATTTGTAAATATTCTCAAATAAGAATTGCCTGCTTTGACTGTACAGATGGAGCATCCAATAAGTCATGCTAAAACATCAGTATTCCATGTGGAAGTCCATTTTGTATATTCATTTAAATTTCACTTAAGAACTACCCTTGAGATGCATTTATCAAAACAAAAAAGAATTTCCAAATACAACAACAACAAAAAAAAAAAACTTTGATGATCAACCCAGACTACCTCTGGTTTTACATTTCCTTCCTTCAAAGGTTACATCTTTTCTAAGTCAGTCTCACAAAAGAATCTTAGAAAATTTTCTCCCTGTAGTTTCTAAATGTTGGGGGGGGGGGAGGGGAGGGAAGGAGCTGTTTTCTTGTTTTGGTTGGTTGGTTCATTTTTTTGGTTGGTTTGTTTGTTTTTTTGTGATTACAGACAAAATTCAAATAGCCCCCAGTGAAACTAAAACTGCCTATCAGCCTTCTCCCAGTTAGGGCCAGCACAATTTCTTTTCTCTTTAACAAAACAGGACATACTTTCTTTTTCAGTTTGCTTTGGTAGTTACTTTATGCGCCCTACCTTTTAATTGCCAAGAAATGTACAGGTTAGATTCAGTAGCTGCAATAGAAAAGGACTATCATCTCTTGCAATTACTGACAAATGCATAGGCAAATTCAGATTCTGTTGACCTTCAAGGGTATTGGAAAGCCCATCTGTTTGGACAGGCTTTTGCCTGATAGGGTGCATTCTTTGTTTAATTGCAGTGTTATACCTTTTGTCTTGTTAACTAAACTAAATTTCATTTGCATGCACATAGTTCTGTTCAGTGGGTAAGACAGATTGTTTTGCTCAAGTCCTTTCCCCAAAAAAATCTCATGCATGTTTGAATGTAATGTATGACAATCTCTGCCACTGACTGGAGACCCATGTAGCTGTAATTATCTTCTTAAATACATGCTAAGGGAGAAATTTTGACAATTCCACCGCTGTTTCATTTATTTGATAGCTTTACTATTGGCTGTCCCAATACATTAATTTACAATGAAGCTAAACTGAATTAGTCATATCTATAAAAGCTCTTCAGAGTTGCACTTCTTATATTAAACAGAAGTATTTCCAGCTGGTATGGCAGCTTGCGAGGCTTTTTTTGGCAGAAATGTCACGTAATTTACCAATAGTTACAAAATAAGAGTTACTTCCAATTTATTTTACAGGTCTTACTACATCAATGATAACTGCAGTTGCTCAAGGAGGTTAAGTTGATCAGATACTGCTAATACAGTTCACACAAAACATCATGTTTTTCACCTTGCTGTTCCAATTTGACCTGGTAAATGCAATATTACTCATACAGCCCTTTATGTAATGGGGTCCAGTAACTGTTCAGGCATACTATTATTTCAAAAAAATAAAAATAAACAAATGGCCAACACCTCTCGTTATGCTCTGTCTTGAAAGCCAGGAAATTCAGTCATTTTGGCTTCATTATCCTCTTGAATATTAGAATGTATTTTTCCCTTCTCATCTTTGTTGATTATGAGGATATTAAGAGCATACTTGAACATGAATAGCCTCTCTTGAGAATCAGCTACAATAGTAGAGTTACATTTTTTAAAGTTCTTAACAAATTATGGATTTGCTCTCAAAAAAATCTCTTTCAGGTGCTTAGATCATAACTTTAAGGATAAAAGCAGGGCATTTTTGTTAACTGAGCCAAGCTGGGGTCTAATTAGAGGAACACAAATCAGTTGTTAGGGGTGAATGCTACTTGTACACTAAAGTGGAAAAATCAGGTTAACAAGAGCAGTTATTTCAGTGTGTTTATTACTCACTAGGTTACATATTAATACTCCTGATTCCTAACAGACCTACTACAACCAGCATATGGTAGTTTTTTCTAGGTGTTAACCTCTGTGAAAGAGGATACTACTGTTAGAATCAAGGATTATAACTAAAATTACTCTTACTTTATCATCCCATTTTGTATCATGTTTCCAAGAATCTCTCTTAGAATTTACTAATGGCTTGCCTATCCCAATATCACAGACAACATGTAAGTTTATGTTAACAACTTGGTTTGCATCTCTCCATATGAACATCTACCTATTTTTATTGTTATTCTATTCCACTGTTATTCTACCTTCTGTTAATTCAGCCACTGTCCTCAGAATTATCAACTATGACAACTTATCTATTATGTCCAACGCACACCAAATTCTGAAGTGTAAATTTAATGAGTCTGCAGCAACTAATTGAGGTTCCACTAGTCAGAAGAAGGAAGAGCCTAACCTTTTTTCCAAAACCGAAAATCTTCATCCTTTTCTGAACTATGTTAACTTGAGTTTACTTAGTGTTTTTTTTTTGTTTTTTTTTTTTTTGTTTTAGTGTTTTGTTGTGTTTTTTTTCATACTTTTTTGGTAAACAATTAAACATACTCAGGACCCAGTGATGTGAGTGATTACTTAGAGAAGAACTTCTCTGTCCTACTAGTTCCATATAGAAATCAATGAATCCACACAGCCATTTCCATAACTTCAGCTGCTGAATGGGAGCTACTGGTTTGAACCATCACCCTTTAAACAAAGATGTATTAACTGAAGGAGTCTTTTGATTCAGCAGGGTCAACAAATGAATTCTGAAGTAAGCAAGACAGTAAAGTGTGATCTTGGGAGCCGTATTATCTCAGGCCAGGCTATATGTTTTTGTTTGTTTGTTAATTTGTTTGTTTGTTTTTTACCTCAACTCTCCAGATTCATTCTGTTAAAGTACATTAAGTTGCCCAATGCTATGCTAAGGGAATTAAAAGCAACAATGTCTGATAAAGGATATAGCCTTACACAGTCTAAAACAGACCATAAGGCATAAGGTTTATAGTCCTTAAATTTTGTGAGGGATATTTAAAAGGGATTTTTTTTTCCCTTGGGGAAAAAAAAAATTCACTTTTTTGAAATTAGATAATATCAGTTGTTCCCTCCAAAATTTTCTGACAGTAAAGTAAAAAATAGCAAAAATATGGCCTTCAAAGAAACAAAAATGCAATTTTAAAATCTGAGTAAAAGATTTTATAATTTAAAATAATTCTAATATAATTCTACATTCTACTGAAAATTTTCACTTAGAAAAAAGTACCTGTTGGCAATGGAACACGTAAGTTGTGATGATGTACCCTAATGGGAAACACAACAAATAATTGTTTATAAATGCAAATTTGTTCTAGAGATCAAGGGAATCATCTTTACTGCAAAAGTAATCTTTTTGCCTTAGGATTCTTAAGCAAGATTTTTCCCCCCTCTTTCCTTTAACTATGGTAAAACCTAGATTGTTACTGACTGGATTACATATTTTATGAGGATGCTGTTATCAAATATGATTTAAATTATATCAAAGACATTCATTCTTCTAATTGTCTAATAAAAATTCTTTTTGTGTCTGTATATAAAATGTCTGTATATAAATATGGCTTTTTCTGGCTTTCCAGGTAACTAAATAAAGTTTTCTGTTTTGTTACAGATATTTATTAAACTACATATTATTTATCATCTTTGATTTTTGTAGCAGGTTTCTGGAAATATGAACTCACAGAATAAAAACATGTTCAGTTCTTGACCTTAGCTCTACTTTTTCTAAGAAATCTTGATATTGTTAATAGCTCTTGAAAGAAAAAAAAATCCCTTGTTTAGTTTTTTGGAGTCTTTAATATTTCAAATTTATAGTGTGGATTTTCAAAAGAACGACTGCTGTGGTAGTGTCTACAATATAAAAAAGCCAACATGAGGTGCATAAAACCAATATTATTATGTCCATAAATTACTGCTTTTTCATACTAAGAAGGTGAAAATTGAGTCTTCGAAGAGATTGCTATTTTTATTTGAGGTGTATCCTTCAAAATAATAAATGACAAAATACATTTGTCCAGCTGAATCTTAATCCAGTCGAGCAAAGGAATTAAAGAATACAGTGTCCTTACAAGTTGGAAGTGACAGAATGCAAGTCCTGCTGTTGTTGCTGCCTTAATTACTCATGGTTAACGATGTCTGTATTACACCCCCCCATATGACTTGCTCAAAAATAGATCAAATTAGTGAAAAGATTTGTTAATTCCTTGATGTGATTCTAAAGATTTATTTCTCCCTCAGCCCCAGGGCATGCTTGTGTGCAGCTTGACCCTATCAACTCAGTATTAGTAGCTGAAATGTTGGTATCTGAAAACAGTATCCAACTGTGTGTTTGGATTTTTCTACACTGTTGGCCTCTGAATTTATGCGCTCATGTCAAGTCACAACTTTGGTCCTGAGGCTAAGTTTATTATGTCTCACAAAGCCAAGTGGTATTTCCTAAGAGATCTCTAATATTGAGAAGAAGGTTGTACAATTGGTGTTTATGGTGTTTTACAAATTAGGACATGTATGGCCCAAGCAAAAGTTCATTGTAAGGAGTTTCCATTAACTTAGGATGAAAGGAGCCGCAATCACCAATCACTCCCTTTGCTAGACGTAATTATTTATATCTTATTGGTATTTTCCTTTGATACCAGTTAGTTTCTCTGGAGCACATAAATGAGCTATAATAAATACTTTGAGAGCTGCGTGTATGAAAGCAAAAAGGTATCTTTACTCCCAGCTAAATGACAACTATGACATGCAGCTCAAATTGGTTTAGTGAACATGTCAAATTAAAGTACTCACTTTGACAGAGTGAATATTTTTGTAATGGTAAAATATAATTATTTTACCACTTTATGCAGATCCCATTTTATGCAGAAGTCTCTTTTTGGGTCTAATAAAAATACTGAACATGATTCTGAACAAAAAGTGAGGTGATTAATTTTTTTTTTATTCTCCTAAATGGTTTGAAAATATTCAAACATTCAAATATTTCAAACATTCTGTGAAAGATAAGAACATGCAGTGCTGTGTGCCTTTCTAGCTAATGTGAAATTAAAATTTTCCACTTGAAGAATAGCCTAAAAGCTGGAATGGGTAGGATTTGCCCTATTCTTCCATAGTATCTGATCAAATTGTCCACTTCATGTCAACTTCTCTTAATCCTTTTTTTTCCCCCCATATCCAGTATTCCCCAAAAATTCGCAAGTATTTGGATATAACCATGGGTTCATAGGTGCTAATTTAGTTCACATGCAGTGGTCGTCAAGGTATCCTGATATCTATTGTTGACTCAGAGTATCGATCTGTCTCTTTGCTCATATGCATCTTTGAGAACAAATAATAAGCATGTAAAACATTGAGGGCCTTTTCAAATCATGAACCATATTAGTAATCTGCATTGGTTTGTAATTATCTCTTGTACAGGGATTCATAAAACATAAGTTCTTTTCTTGGCTCTTCTACATGCTTGCTGTCCTTTACTCAATTTTTCTGTATCAGGATTTTAAAGAATGTAAACAATAGTTTGTTACCTAATCATTTTGACATTTACCATTTCAGTTTATACTTTTGTCTTTCCAATTGTCCTTATCAGCCCATTTATGGCAAGAAGCAAAATTGCCAAGATAATGAAGTATCATTGTAAGTAGTCCAGATGGAAACAGTTTTCTCAAAAGGTTGTTTATTAGAAATTTGTTTGGCAAATATGTAACCTGAATTCATACACACAGCTTCTCTAACTTTGTAAACCTTGGCATTTGTGTCTCAATTATGGCTGTGTAAAATAGGAACATTATTGTTCCATATTCTTTTCACATTCATAATTACGTATCATTATTGTCTCATTGACACATTCAATCAAAGGATAGACACATATCTGAGATGTACGAATTTGAAGAAGCAAATGTCATTTCTTTACTGTGTTGTTGTTACAGAGGTTTTGAGATATTATATTATGTAAGAAAAAACTTAGATTTGCTTTCTCTGATATATTCTACATATGCTTAAAATTATAATCCCAGGTACGTTTTGAAATATAGCTTATTAAAATGGTTCCCACAAAAGACAAATCATAAAACAAAAAAATATTTTACATATAAAATGAAAGATGCATTTCATGCGCTAATCTGGGATACCCTCTGTGAAAAGATGAGAACCTTTGAAACTGTTGATTTTCAGAAATAGACATCTGTGACCACTAAAGCAAGACTTATGCCCAAGAATTCTTGGGCCATGTGCTTTGTTTTATCTTCATTTTTATGTATATGATAATAAAACCACCACTAATATTTGTTCAAGTATTAGAAAGTCATCAAGAAGGAAGTCACCACTTCAAAAGTATTTTACAGTAATATTCAAAGTTATGTCCACCAAGATATATTATTTTTTCAGAAAATGTTTCTGAACTTGGTTCAAAATTCAGCCTTCCAATTTTAGATTTACGTCATGTTTTCCTGAATATTATTTCCACTGTTGTCCTTTTTATTTCCATACATTATATAATCCTGCTATATTTCACTAAATATAATTAGGAACAGTCAGTCTAAAACTTGCCTATCAGTAAATATTTTCTTTCTTATAAGACAGGTTCATAACATAACCTTTCAAAGTTATTTAGAAGGCTTTTTAATAAATATAACAGATCCAGCATTGCATCAGGCCTAATATTTCAAATACATGTTAAGAGGTTGGTTTTGTAAGGTCAAAGGTGAAATCCTGGCCTCGGTTGATACAATGGATATTGTTACTGTTATGAAATCAGACCTATGTAAAGATATCATGTTATGACCAGCCGCTATTATGACTTATGTATATGATATTGAATTCTTGCTCTTTAGTTTGGCTAAAAGCTCATTTTCTACCAGATGATCTGAAGTCAAAATGGGTTAGTTGACATAATAAAGATGTAATAAGGCACTGTTTTTCAGTTTTCTGAACAGAGCTGTAGGATTCTTTCTTCCAGTTACCTCAGTTACCTAACATAAATCGTTTATGTTATCCAGGCGTGATGAATATTAAATGATCTATGGAGGAAATCATATTAACAGACTTCTTTTATTATTGGAACAACTGCAGGGAATTATAGTCAGCCACTTGAGTGAAAGATGTGTAAGGCAAAATAATAAAATATGGAGATTGGGTAATAAATCATTTTGATCAGGAATGAACGTAATAAACATATAGAAGCTGAAAAGCTAGCACTGACTGATGGAGCCATGAATTTCCAATTCCTAGAGGACTTAACTCTTCCTTCTGCTGGACACACACAATTGCAATCATGTCATTCTATGAAAATACACCTATGCATTGAGAAAAATATCCTAAATCAAAATCTTGTATAATACATAACTGACATTATATGGTTATTTGGCACAGTAGGCCAAACTTAAAAAATGTCGGCGTATCACCTCCTCTGAGCCTTGTCTCTGAAACTGCTGGTACTTTAACTATAAAACTGTTTAACAATAACTTTTAGCTGCTTTAAAATCTGAGACATTTAAAAAAAAAAAAAAGTGTTATTACTGCTATTAAATACTAAATATACCTAAAATATCTTTTATTTAATATCTTTGGTTTGTGGGATGCAATCTCAACCTTGTACCTGTTTATCTTTCTTTCAATCATTTTTTTTCCTTTTTTTAATTTGTTTTACCACAGCCTCAAGAAAATTTAAAATAAATGGGAAAATGCTGTTAGAATTGTCACATTGAATCAAATTTTCCAAATGCCAAAAAAGTGTTTTTAAGGTGATTTGTTTTTTCTTACTGAACTCACTTTTTTCCAGATAACACAGGAAAAAGAGTTGTTGGCTTCTTTTTCAGTTCAGAATAACAACGGGTTACAGGAAGCCCAGAACTAAGTACCAAGCAGGTCGAGAATGACAAATTCCATCACTTGAGTGACCTTGAACAAATAAGGTTTTACCCATCTTGCTGGAAAGTGCTTAAAGATGCCCTATGTTAGAACAAGGTTCTGTTTATTGCCTGGCAATCATCAGTTGGCTGAAATTGCTTGTGAGCCTTAACTTTTGTGCGTGTGTGTGAAAGAGAGAGAGAGAGAGAGAGAACAGTCACTAATAAAATCATGTTCCTAACATTTTTTCTTGAAAGAGTTGACTTGACCTTTGTCCAGTCAGGAGGTCTGATCCAGTAAGCAAAGCACATGTCTGGAACCAAAGTGTGTGTGTATGGTGAAGATGGAGGGGGGGGAATAACCATTTTATTTAGTGTTCTTACTCTGACTTACATTACAGTTCTAGAGTAAGTACATACACTTCTTTCTCTCTCTCTCTCCCTCTCTCTCTTTCTCTCTCTCTCCCTCTCTCTCTCTCTCTCTTTCCTATTTGAGAAACAGACTGTTATATTACGGAGTGTTTAATGTGTTTTCCATTGTTGGCAGACAAGCTGTCTCAGTGGTGTAAGTATGTGAAGCAGAAAACTGTATATACTTACCTTTCTTCTCTACTAGATTAGACCTGAGATGGCCAATTTTGTTTCCTTTGCTTTTCCTGTGCCTTAATTGTCTATATCCTTACTCCTATTCCTACACTTTATTTCCCACTGCCTTAAAGTATAGCAGCAGTTGGGTTCATAACATGAAAATAAAGTATCCTTGTTGAAAGAAAAGACCATGTAATGTCAGGGAGAGAAAGCCTATGGTGACGTATAGGCCTAATGTAAGGATGTCCATCAATACAATACCCACATATTACTTAAGACCTCTAACCATTGCATCTTTACGTGAAAGTGGATTCTATCATTTCTGAATAATTTTGTTGGGAGTATCATTGTCTATGAGGCAAATTCTTTCAATTCACTTACTCTTGTAGAAAGATGTTTGAGACCTCCAGTGATTTCTAGTTCTACTTCCTTCATAATTTTTCTTCTACTTCATATTTTTTCTTACCTTTCTGCTTTTATTTACAGACCAAAAGAACTGTGATTTTTCAGACTACTGCCTGTGGCTCTTTCACAAGTAAGTGACCTGTAAAGTCTAATTATTATGTACCTAATTAATTGTATAACAGCCAAGCATGATTTATATTTACATCTCAAGAAAATGCAAAACTTGTTACCTCAAAAGAACTCAAGAGACCAAAAATAGACAATTGTCTTTGTGTTTTAGTAATGGAAGACAGTAAGAACATGGAGACTGCAGAGTTCTAGAGTCACAATGGCAATTTGTGAAGCTGCTGTCCTGCATTCCTGAGTGGAATAACACCTACACACACACTGGCATCATGTTCCACTGTCAGAACATACTATAACAGTGTCATTTTTGGTGTTATTTTTGTTTCATTTAGTACCAAAAAGAACTGTCCTTTCATTTCTTAGTTTTACTTTAAAAAATCCAAACAAGCTAGTGGGGGGTGATGAATTCGTAAACTGAATGAAATCAGTCAGTCTGAAACAGACAATCTGTTTCAGTGCTTTGCAATCCCAGCTCTCCTCCCTCTCCATCTAGAGACCTTTGTATCTCATCATATCCTCTGTTGACAGGAGAAAACAGATTTTCTTTTTCTCCTTCTTTTCAGGTATTTTTAGTGTACATAAAGTTTTGTACTACACCTCTCCTTCCTAGATTAACCAAATCCACTTCCTTCAAACATTTTTCATATTTTATGCTTGCAGGTTACTTCTTATTATTGCTTTCCTGGGATTTTCTCCATTTGGTCCACTTAAAAATCAAACAAAAGTCCTTGAACATAAAAATTAATGGACCAATAAGTATAATAATTTGAGGATAGAATTGTAGTTATTTTACTTTAATATTAACGCTTCAATATTAAGAGCAACAATAAACTTTCTTAATGCAATAGAAAAGTCCAACTGAATAGAGGGGGGAAAAGGACTAAGAATAATAGCAAATTCATACTCATTTGTATTTTTATTTCTGTGCTTTACATTACTACCTTTTAGAATTAGTTTTAATTCTAATTTAGAATTAATTAAATTTAGAATTAACTGTGAGCTGTTCATGGCAGGAGTGACTTGGTTTGTATACTTCTCCTATAATGAGACTCCACCTCACTAAAAGTTCTGAAAGCTTTGTTACAAATTACTTCTTCACTGTGGCAAGTTCCAGCCAAAACCTATGGTTTCTCACTATTATCCTGCCCTGCTGTAAGTGTTTATTTTTTTAAAGGCTTTTCTATTAGCCTATAGATAACTTGTTTCTAAGCAAAAGTGATTCACTGGAAAGACTGCAGAGAGCCAAAGCCAACACAAGTGTGATTCAATTAACAATCCATTATACTTAAAAACATAACATCAAAGGTCTAAAGAGTATCTCCTGTTAATTCATAAACATATATTTTGGAATTAAACCTATTAAAATCTGCTCTACTAAACTAACCTGTTTGGAAAGCAGATTTAAAATCATTCATTAGATACTCATAGTAAGAAGCATGTGTAATCAATCATTACAAGTATTGTATTGTCATTTGATGATGTTATTCAGCTGAAGTTACTCAGTACATTCTTTGGATTAGATTCACCTACAGCACCAACTGCAATGTGATTCTGTTCCTTCTTGGGTCTGTAGCTGGCAATACACAAACAAGCAAACAGTGATAAGATGAAGGAGTTATTCAGTGTTCCAGGGAAAGAACTGAAAAGTGCAAGAGTGCTAGTAAGATGCATGTTGAGTATGTAAATTTGAGAGGACTTAGCAACCTCCAGTAAATGACATGCTGGAAGTTTGTTGTGGTCAAGGACTACCATGCCTTGTGTCTACAAGGCTGGAAGTGTTAATGAGCCAGAACATATTGAAAACTTTAAAACTGACTTCCTGAAATATATCTATTTGACTTTTAAAATATCATAAGATAAAAGAATTTTCTGCTGAATTGTACGGATCAATACACAGTTAATTATATAAAATAATACAAGGATTTTTCAAGGATGTATACTTAAATAATTCTATTCAGTAAAATTAAAACACTATCAACCCAAAAGTATATTTAACTGTGTCACAGCAGCTCAAATAAATTATTTTGTTACGTTTCTTTTATAGCACAGTGTGTCTTAAACAAATACCCATAAAAAATAGATACAGCAAACTTTTCATTTTAGATATTAGATAACAAGATGTTACAAAATATTTGAGACAGTGTGGTCCAGTTCCTGAGCTGGAGGCTCATTTTTCTTGTTTTTGAAAAAGGCCAACTCCATTGCTTTTACAATACTTCATTGTGATGATCAATTCTGAGTTTGGAAAAGCTGTATTCACAGAGGATATGAGGTTAATCCAGCACTGATCCCAGCTTTTGAGGTGTTTTGAGGGGGGGAGGGAGGGTAGAAATACCAGCTGAATACAATAAATTATTGGTAATGGCTTCCTGGAACATAAGTTGAATTCATTTACTCATACCTTGGTATTACCAAATGACCTTATAAACACAAGATAATTAGTAAGCTACTATTTCAGTAAAACTTCCAATATTGTTGTAAATGGATAGAAAAGAACAAACCTGAGAATAGTGCCAATCTTCCTGCTGCATATTAATTAAGTTTAGTATAGCATTTTCTTCTGTGAACCATAATATCAATGTGCTAGTCTATTACTTTCATGGAATCTGCTTTTCTATATATGTAATGGTTTGGAACAAAAGTTATCCCTTTGAAAACCATCAGGGATAAATTTGTGCCTGAAGGAAGAATGGGGCTATGATTGTATATACTTGACAGAGTTGTTATGCTTGTTATAAATATTGACGTTATTATAAATTGAAAGTAGGAGTGCCTGTATGAGCTTTTGGATTTATTTTGTGGTTTATGATTGTGTTTATGGAAATATGACATAACAGACACCAAAACTGAACTATAAATAAACTATTCCTAAAGTCATTAGTCCGTGAAAGCAGTGCTTATATGGGATTTAAGAAGTCCAGTAACCATAAACTGTCAAAATCAAGGAGTTCTAAAACACTTTAAGGAGTTTTAAAATGCCTTAAAACACTGAGTCTTTTAAAGAGAAAGATTTAGCTCAGTTATTTAAACAGTGTTTGTGAATATGGATTAGGAAGAATTTAGAGATTAGATATAGATGAAGACATTCAAAACTTTTTAGCAGAAGCAGGGACGGCAGGCTAAACTCCTATAAAGTAGAATAAAACAGCTAAGTTTAAGCAGGCAATATGGCTAGTGTTTTTTGCACTGTCAGAGTCCTGCAGAAACACATAATTCTTGCAACTCATTCCCTTCAATTACAAGGAAGAATTCAGGCTTATTTAGGCAAGTGTTTCCAAATTTTAGAAAGCAACCAGTGTGCAAATATGTGGGTGCTAATTTGGCAAGGAAATCATTAGACCAAAAGAACTATATTAAAATATCATCCTTACAAAGGAGTATGACAGTGTTAGCTCTTGATATTTCTTAACCCAGTAGCGTGAAAATCCAGATTTATCCATTTTATAAAAAAAATTTATTACTTGTTTTGTTGCCCTCTCCATATTTCTTTAAATCTTACTCGGCTTAAGAGCATATAGCTATTAATAAGCCATATTATTACCAACAAAATAATTAAGTCGTGCATAAAAATGCAGTTTCATCTGCATGAAAAATTTCAGGTGCAATCTGTAATTTAAGTTGTAGGCAAATATATATATGTATGAATTTGGGAAAAAAAATGTACTTTTCCTACAGAAAGAGAATCTTTTCTAGGGACCCAAATCTATTTCACATTTGACCATACCAGTAATCATTCCACTTCTGCTATCGGTCTTTTTAACTTGGAACCCAGGGTGCAAGAACTTGAAGTAATGTGTAGAAAAGAAGGAAGATAGGAGAAGGTTCATTCTGTTGCTGACTTGCATTACCGTGTGATTCGTAATGGTAGTGAGATTAAAAAAATATATTTTGCTAATCAAAATGGTAAAACAGTTTACACAGTCAAACATCATGATTGCAAATCAAAGCACTAAGGAACACAGACTGGGAAGAGCTAGCCTAAATTTAGAATTGCATGAGGTGCTGTGATGATTTTGAACAGTATCTGACCTCTAGCTGTATAAAATTATAAGTTTGGAGGATATTTGAATCCGTATAAGCTAAAGTTTGTTTCTAGTGAAACAAAGCTATGTTTAAAATAGAATACTTCCAGAGTTACCATAACTTTTCGCTTTTCTCAAAATCCATCAGGAAGAGCAATATATTGTGTAAAAGACTGCCTCATTCACAGCAATGTAGTGTCTTATGAGATCTTTGCAAATACTAAAAAAAATTATGCCATTAAATTTTCAGTGAAATTTTTCATTTCTATAAAATGAGAATTTAAGAAACTTCAGGGAAAGTACAAATTGTCTCATGTACCTTTGGACATTTGTTTACAGTCTCATTTATTCTTTTTACCCTAGAAAACAGCCATGAGAGGGTGAAAATACCAGGTAATACTGAAAGTATTTTCTTAGAAAATGAAGACACTGGATCAACTTTTTGATCAGGTTGATTGAGATAGGTAGGTTCAACCTACTTGTTATTGGATTAAACCGTGTCAGATTTCTGGATATTCAAACCTGAGTTTTCTTCTTTTTCTAACTTAACAACTTTTTCACTGAAACTTTGTTTCTTGTGTATAATTCTGCACTGATTTTTTCTGAGGAGAATTTTGCAAGTGTGTGTAATGTCAAAGAGTGCAGGGTCCTTGCCATTAGTAGATGGATTTATAAATGTTTTAATCAGAATTTATGGTATAATTTATGAGAAAACTTGAAAATGCATATGTAAGTAGCTCCTTGGTGAATGATCATTTCTTCATTATGAAAACACTATGCAAAAATATTTTTAAATGTAATTAACATTCCAGAGATTTATTAGACAACAAAATCACCTCCTTACCAAGTGAATCTGATGTGAATGAAAAATGACGTTCAGCATAACATGGAAATAATACATATGTTGAAGTTTTTCTTATTTTTCAAATACATCAAAATTTGAAAATAACTTTTGATTTAGTTCTAAATGAGTTGCTCAATGTTTTTGTTTAGTTGATAGGTGAAATTAAAAATAAATCTTAGTAACGCATCCATATTTCTTATAATATTTCTGTAGTTCTCCATGGAAAAAAATGACAAATGCCCAAAACTTCAGAAGTTTTGTTTAAAAGAAATACATCCTCCATAAAGCCTGAAAACAAGATACATTTTTTTGCTAATCTCTATAGATATATATAGAATGAATAGATGAGAAATGGCTTACTGGTTTGATTATTTCCGCTTAAGTACAAGTAAAATCAGTTGAACAGGGTGTTACTTAATGACTGATCTCCCCAGCTAGAAACTGCTTGTTCCCCTGCATAGCCCAGCACGCCTTAAGATGATAAGTTTTCGATAATAACTCTAGTCACAGGCCTGCAGTCAAAACAGATAATGGGAATAGAAATGTAAAGTGCTTAGCTTAAGTAAGGTTTTAAGTAAGCAAATGGTAAGAGGAACTGAAGCTGACAAAATATTGGAATGGAGGAAACTGCAAACGCAGAATACAATGCAGAATATAATTCAGAAATGCAGAATACAAGTCAGCTGAAGTAATAAAGCAAAGGAGGCCATAGTAAAAACTGAGGTTACAGTTACTAGCACTGAATACAGCAGCAACTAAACAGATTAAACTTCTCAGCTGTAGAATGCAGGAGATGTGATTCAGGGAAAACAAAAGTAGGAGAAAACTGTGCTAACTCCCCACAATCAGCTCAATTCTTAAAGGATAATAGCAAAATATCTCCCGATGAAAAGCTTATCCACTAGGACATGCATGGTCTTCATGTTCTTAAATAAGCATTGAGTTACATACCAGGATTTTTCTTGAGTCAGAAAAGTGGACAGAACAATCTGCTCTGAAGTTTACCTGTGCCTGTTGCCAGTGGAGACTGCTATTTCATGGGTTTTTATCTCAATGGAATTTTGTGACTGATTTGGGGGCAGACTTGGTAATCTACCATTTCACAACTATAATATTCACAGGAAAATCCCAAGAGATATTTCTGAGTTTCCTGCCTTCTCACTATAGGCATTTGTCTCAGTCTGTCTGTCTGTCTCCACCTCTCCCTCTCCCTGTTTGTTGCTCACACACACAAATATACAAGAATTATTTAAAAACAAAATCCTTCACTTTAGTGAATGTGATTGATTATAATGTTGTCAATGTTGTATTATGACTCATAATGACTCATAATATGTCGTTTGCCTTAAAACTGAAGTTACTGATACCTAGATACAGTTAGCTATTTAAGAGTAAGAGTTTTCTAAAAATAAATAAATTGAAAAATGAGTAAGTTCTTTCTTAAGCATCACAGTTGCTAGTGAACCTTTGAAAATGTGATCTATATCTCTCTGAAATCAAAAGACAATTAAAAACAAATCAACTCTATTCTTTAGTATATGCTCAGAAGGCTTTGGGGTGTGACTCGATTATGCAGTGTGAATATTGGTGATCAATATTGCTGTATCAATTCATTACTATTTATTTTATTTTTAGTCCCCATAAACTAACTGTGGGCCAGGACATGTCATGCTTGGCACTCTAATGTATAAAACAGCAGTCCACGGCCAGACATGTCTAGTGAATGAGACACTGATACTCTAGATGAAACTAGGAGTCATCTGCAACAGCCTGAGCCATGTAAATTATGATTCCTGTTTCTTATTTAATCAATATCACACTGAAAGCTTTTCATTATCAATCATATTTGTCATCTCTGGTGCTGAAAAGTCAAATATGTCCCTTTGTACCATTCCAAGCAAAGTTAATGGAGAAATAAATTTGAAATCCACTTGCACTCTGAATTTGTTTCTAATCACAGATGGGCCAAACATCAGCAATATAGCAGTATGCTTTGGCAGCAGTTAGTTTTAAATGTACCTTGAGACTGAGCAGACTTGAGATGAGTGGTTCAAACTATAAGTCTGTTGCCATCTTCAAGCTAAATGACAGTGCTGATGGTCTATGCGAATTCAAGGAAGGGGGAACTCAAGGTCAGCTCTCATTAGTGATCTAAGCAACATAATTTGGGTGTTTCTGGTGCTTCCTGAAAAGCAATTTTCTCCTTGGGGAAGAGAACAAGGAACTGCATAAAGTATTTACTCTTACGTTAGTTGTTAACATACTCTTGCTGCTTTAACAAATACTCAAAGTGTTCTGATATAGTTTGGTAAATATTGCATAGCAGGAACTGAAGAGAAAAAAAAAAAAAAAGAGAGAGAGATTTTCGGTTTCGTTTCGTATCTCTAATCTCTGTTCCTGCAGGGTGTCTAACTAATGATGATTTGCTGTTTGGAGTTCAATGAAGAAAAAGTTAAATTTACAAATTCTTAGTGTTCATACAATTAAATGAAAATAGGCTTAGTAGAACCTGCTTGTGTATGCAGAGCAGAAATCTATAATATTGACAATCCAATAAAAAACAATAAGTATAAAAATGCAAATTAATTCCTAAACAAGGCAGAGGAGACAAACTGTACAACAGGCTGTTTTATACTGATTTGCAGAGGGTGAAGTGGTGGTTAAATAATAGTTACCAAAAAGATGTATGTCTTCATTATTCTCCTGTCCATATGAACAGATAACTGTTCATTTTGCCACAGGTCTTCAGGTCTAAATTTTTTTATTGTTTTCCCAGACTCTGGTGTGTTTGTGTATTTCCTTTAGGTCTTTTTTTTTTTTTTTTCTATGAAGCTATTTTCTCTTTTCTATTGCTTCTTTCTTTCTTGGACTTGCTCTTACTTTCAGACTCTTTCAGACTATCATATATGACCTGACGCTGGACAAGTGCAGTGCACATTTTGTCTTTTTTTTCCTTAAGGCATGATATCAAGCATAATATCCCACACACAAACATATGTATGTGCAAATTTATCATCATGAAAGTAATGAGAACTAGATGAAATTATATTATAGTTTTAATATTTTAAATGATTTATATGAAAGCCTTGGATAAGCAATTCTATCACATGGAAAATGTTGTCTTAAGAAATTTCTTTAAGTAGACACTAGGGTTTCAGGTACAATTTTGTATTCAGCTTGGTAAATTTCAAATGAAAAAAAAATGTTTTATGAGCTTAAACATAGTGAATAGTATCATTGATTTAAATTGGAGATTTGATGTTCTTTCTTTGGAGACAGTCTACTACCAATTATTGTTGAATGTTTTGTCCAGTATGTGTCTCAGAAATCAAAACTGGTACACACCAGACCACAATATTAGAATGTGTTTTATCTAGCTCATCTATTTAAATATAGATGAGCTAGATTAATCCAAAAAAATAAATATTAATGACCATTCATTCTACCATTTCACTTACTACTAAATGCACTAAGGTGCAGATTGAGCCTGAAAACTGAGATAGGCCATATGCTGTCTTTTATGATATTGATATTATTAAACCCCAGGGCCAGATTTGGGGTATAGATTTAATATTAGTCAAAACAAATGATGATTTTGAACACAACGATTTCATTGAGGTACATTTCATGTTTCTCTTTATAGCTTAGAGACAAAATACTACTAGTATTTGGTAGGCCTATGAATTTCTGGCTATGGCAAATGACAGACGTCTTATTGAATCAAGAGCAGGCTATATGATTTTGCAGCCAGAAAGATAAGAGAGAACTTACTGAGAAGAACTGTTCATAGGAAATATTTCTGGATTAGTGACCCTAATTTAATTCAATTTAAATGTAATATAAATGTAAAATAAATAGGTTACTAAGTTGTTTTTATTATTATCTCAAAAGGACAAGATTTAAGAAAGTAAAATTGTCAGTGAATTCAGTAGTATTGAAGACCTCCAGCTTTTTAGTGGGGATGAGGGGTTTTTTTGTTGTTCCTTTTTTTTTTTTTTCCTTTTTCTTTTTCTACTATTAAATAAAAGTCTGTAATTCTTCAGAGTCATCTTTACAAACTTTTCCTTTCCTTGAAGGAAATGGTTTCAAAGCCACTGGGTGGATGTCTACTCAAGAGGAGAAAATTAGGAATATGCAATGAGCCCCCAGGGAATGGAGAGACAGATTGATCAACAATGAAATCTGCTTCAGGCATCATAAATCTTAGACAAAAGGTAAAAAATGGCATCAAAAAATGTTATTGAAAATCTAGTAATATTAAAACAAATAATGAAAGATATGCATAGTAAAAATAAAAATAATATCTAGCTCTCGTGGAAAATGTTGCTTGATTTTCAGTTAAAGCAATTTTGAACTGGAAGAGAAGAGAGCTTGTTCTATAACCACAAATAGTCGCAAGAGCCCTGAAAAGTTGCAACACTAGGGCAAAAATTAAGGTTACTATAAGACTTAATGCATGAAAAGGCATGTGCTGTGGTAGGGATTTCTAATAGATGTACTGCTTTGGAAACGAATATCTAGTTTCCAGTAATATTGCAATCCCCAGCACAGATCTTTGCAGTGGCCATCTTAATGAAGGGATCAGTGTCGTTCATTCTTCATACTATCCTTAACTGTGTAATTCCCTCGTAATCTAATGATCGTAGGTTTTCCAGAGAGCACTACTTCCTTGGCATTCTCACAGCATGTCTTATAGCTTCTTGGGAAGTCCAGTTTCAAGGGATTTATAACATTACAGTTGTGTCAGGGAAACACCAGTCAGGATCTAAGTCACACATCTGCACTCTGTATTGCATTTTTGCTTATATGTTCCAGTCAACTGTTCCAATGTCTAATTGTTAATTAGTTTGACTCTTGAAGTTCATGAATTACATTTAACCTCTTGTAACAACTCGCTCAGTGGAAAATGGGTCCAGAATATTACAATTTTAATTCAATATCATTTTACAATCACCTTAAATCCTTAGGTTTTTATATGCTGTGTATATGAAAAACTTCCTCTCATTTTTTCCTGTCATAAAAAGTGATTAGGAGTTGGTTTATGAAACAACTAAGTCCCACTCCCCTCTAAAAACAGAATGTAGTTTTAACATAGATTGTCTTCTTTCTGAGGTTAATTTTTATCTATGAGGTTTAATGGAGTCCTTCATGCTGGAAACATCTTTGAAGACAAGTGAAAACAATCTGTCAGTTGCCATGGACACATCTATGTGAAAACCTTATATTCCACTTTTACCGTGTGACTGCATACTGATATTTACTATACAGAAGGCTGAGTGTCCCCATCTTAATTCCTAACATGCACTGTGACTTTTATGCAACTCCCTGCACAGCTAATTTACACAGCTTGCTTTCATTGCAGTCTGTATCAATTCTGGCAATTTCTTGAGAGGGACATGGCACCACAGGCTAAATGATAGCTCATAATAAGCCAGGATCTTTGCTGTAAAGATAATTGTGAACACCATTAAATGAATGTTATGCCAGGGGGAATGGGTATCCTTCCAAGAAGGCTTTCCATTTATCCTGTGGTGTCAAGCACAGCAAACAAACTGTAATCAGCCTGAGCTTCTTGGGATTTCTGGGACTGGAAATCTGCTGTTGTAGAAGCAGTGAAAATTCAGTATATCCATATATGGGGACAGCAGTGAACACTCTTCTGGTAGCACTCTAGAAGTTCTAGGTAAAATCTAGATTGCTGTTCAAAAATCTATTCAGTCAGACACTTCAGGATGAAGGGTTACATATTCTGTTATAATAATGTTAAAAATTAAGATGAAAGAAAAAGAGGGATACTGCTAGATAGGGATAATGTAGAGTCATTTTACCTCCTTAAACTATTGATAACAGTATCTCTAACAAATTATTTTACTATAAAAATGAATTTATGAGGCTTTAACAAAAAAAGCATATTGGTGAAATATCCAGCTGATAGGTCTGCTATTTTGTTCATCGGATACAGTATACATAGTGCAATTTGAGAAAAGGCTCCATTTAATTCATATTCATCTTATTCATTCTTGGTTGAGGGCAAGTCCAGAGCTCACAGAAATGCTCAGAGCTCTTCTGAGACCCTTGGAAGAAATGACAGATATCACTTGTAGCATAATGGTTCCTAACTGTGATTCATAGAGATTTTGTCTGAGGCAGGACTTTAAAGAGGAGGAAGTGAACTTGTCGGCCACATACATGAATGTACGGTACAGGAATTTGCTAGCTGCCCCATTATTTAAGTCTTTTCTCACTGTTCACACACAGCTAATGGTAGTAAAATTCCACTTTTGAAAAACATAAAAGAACAGTATTGTTGATTTATGTTACTCTCTGTAAACAAATTTGGAAATAGTGTCTAAAAGTTTTCATATATTTGTATACAAAAAAGAGAATTCAGCTTAGAGTGTTGTATCTATTAATTGAGACCAGAGAGGAGTAAAGAAACTTTCATTTGAAAAAACATGAAATCAAAATAATTATGTTGGAGACAATGTTCAATCCTCTAGCTGATGCCATGCAACTCCTAAAAGTCTGTAAGAGGATGAGAGTCCAGAGACCAAGAGGAGTCTGTTTGTACTTTTCTAATCACAGATGTAGGAATATCGCAGCCAGCTGGACTGCCCTATGTTGTGTGTTGCTGTGATGGCCTCATTATGAAAACTGAATTGCCGTGTAAATATAGTTGCCTACATCTGCCTGGCAATCTCCTGAACCTTTAGTGAAAGCACTGGTGTACTTGTCCAGAATCTGCTCTGCTATTTCGCTTTGATCTACCTGTTAAAGCTACTTTGCTTTGATCTATTTAATACTGACAAGACTGGGACTGATACTATGCAGCCAGTTCTGCAGAAGATACAGTGAAAGGCTGGTGCCAAAGCTGTGTAACTACATTACACTGAGACAGGGTCAGCATTAATGAACCTGAAGGAGATGTAGTGACAGGGTCACAAAGACCAGTAATTCATTAATGCAGTTATAGTAGCATTGTAACATATTGAAAAATTTCATGACTAGAGGCAGTTCTGAATATAAAAATATCTGTTCTTGGATGTGTACATTTGTCTGCTCTTGGCTGTGTACACTTGCAGCTAGAGATGATTCCCAACTTTTTTTCCCTTTATATATATATAAAATATAGTATATAATATATATAAATATATGTAGGATATAGGAGACTGTAAGATTCCTGCTGTGATATGTTAGGAAAGAAAAGAGAATGTTCTGCACATAGTGTTGTGGGTTAATCCGATAAACTTTTGTTAAATTAAATCAAAACAGAAATCTTTCCCATATTTCTAAAGCTGTGATATATAAGAGGTGCTCTGGATTTGCTGGTGTTTCTCTTAGATGGAATTCAGAAGTAGACAAGATGGCTGAAGGCACTGTCGTGTGGCCTTTCACTCCTGCAGCTGAGCTGCTGTATGGAGCATCCCTGCCCATACAGCTCTGTGCAGGCCTACTAAAATGGTAATTCACAGAATCACAGAATCATCTAGGTTGGAAAAGACCTCCAAGATCACTGAGTCCAACCTCTGACCTAACACTAACAAGTCCTCCATTAAACCATATCACTAAGCTCTACATCTAAACGTCTTTTAAAGACCTCCAGGGATGGTGACTCAACCACTTCCCTGGGCAGCCTATTCCAATGCCACTTAATGTGGTTTGTTTGTCTTGTTTATCAGGAAAGGTGATAACAGAAAAATGCAGCTGCGTGCATGTATCTGTCTGCTCTGAAGTGAGTAAGAGAAAAAATTAAATGATATAATGCCCTCCAAAAGCATAAAAATAGTAGGCAGATCATTAAGACACTTCTTGCTTCCTCTGAGTGATCCTGAAAGGTTGTGTAAACTCAGTGGGATTCATCACATCCTCCTTCTGCCAAAGCAAAAGACTCCCATTGGTTTATGTGATAACATGATAATATTGTGCCTAATAAAAATAGATTGTTACCAAAAATATCTCTCAGATATGAAATTCTTTATATACAGAGTCTTTTTCATGATGATGCTGAAAAAAAATTATAAACTCAGATTATTTTTTTAAAGCAAATAGGATTATTCCACAATAAAATTGAATTAACCTTATAAATCGAAAGAACCATCCTAGAAATAATATTTCATCATGTAAAACCTCTTTGGTAAAATACTTTTAATTTGAGCATTTTTGACATGGATCTGAAATTTCTTGGTCAATTAACTATTACTGATGAACAGCAGAAAAATTCCTTGAGCAAACTCATGCATAATATGTTGGCATTTAATTCAGTGCAACCCTAAAGCATAGCAGAGAATAGATGGAGCCATCTAGGAAAGGAGAAGGGTTGTCTCTTGAGGGAACTCCATAGTCTCCCAGATAAGTTTCTAGTAGACAGGAATGTTTTCATCATCATGCAATCCTACCACTTGAACATATTTTGACACTGCAGTAATTATTTCTAAACCACTGATCATTTATGTTTGTTTAATACCAGTAGGTAACCAAGCTCCACCAGCAGCAAGTCCCTTTTAGAGCCAACAGGCACTGACTCATCTAAAATGGGACAGCTACTGCACTCTTCTGACAGAGGCCACCCCTGTAGCCCCCCTGCTACCAAAACCTTGTCATGTAAACCCGATACATCACTGAAAAGGAAAGTCAATTTTACCTATCTGCTGTGTGATTAATTCAGAGGCAGGACCAGTTTTAAAGTTCATCTGTCATTACAAGAAGCAACTGAAGGACAACTGTGAGGGCCAAACTAGATCATTACCATACTTTTCATTTCCTTGCTGTAACTAGCACTCTTCTCATTGGAAAGGGGACAGAAGTGTGTTTTGTGCTGTCTAGGCAATGGAAGGTCTTGTCTCCCTACCTGTATTGTCTTAGTCTTCTGACATAAGCGAAAGCTGCTTTATAGTTGAAATTAAGTACCCAGCTACAAAAAAAAAAAAAAAAAAAAAAACCTTCAGAATTAGGTGGAAATAGAAAGTTTAGCAGCAGAAATAATTGCTCTGATCAGGTCATAGTCAAAAGGTACATTTGAAAATAAACTATACTTATTTTATGGAAATCAAAGAAAATGATGGGTTATAGAAATTGGAACTGAATTCAGCAGTATTTTTTGTGCTTCTACCTTACATAAAATGGCTACCTAGAGGCCATCTGAGTTCAAAACAAGGTAGAAAAAAAAAAACTTAGAAAACAATAATTTAGACATTAAAAGGTGATGTTCTGCATTAATATTCTGAAGTGTGCTCAGTCTCACATCTTACTGTATAATCTGCTTCCAAAATAAATATGGATGGAAAATTAAAGGGAAGAAAAAATGCTGGGACAACAATTTATAATTAGTGAAGTTTAAAAGTAGGGACATCCCTGTAGAAGTTTAGGAGATAAACCTAATTTTAATCCTCATAAACCTAATATTAATCCTTAGAACCAAGCAAGAATAAGTCAGGAAGTCCTAAAATGGGTTGAGTAGATGGTCAAAATTAGTTTTCCATATTTTACAATGCTGAGGAGAGTGAAGGATGGGGAAAGACTACTTGTAATGGTCATCTGAAACCAGCAACCATCTTTCTTTTCAAAGATGCTTTTAATTGCTGACTTCGGGTAGTTATTAGTGGACTGGCATCAATATTACTGTTCAGAATTAAATTCTACACCTGAATACAATAGCAGTTGTCATCCATAGTGCTTTGGCAGACTCAGTTAAATTTCAGCACATATATAAAATTGTCTGGTTTTTTGCATTGCTGTTTACTGCAAACATTACTACATTATCAATAATGTACTGCTAGTAAAATTAAAAATAAAATAAAATAAATCCAAAGTTGAGCAATCATATTGATAGTTTTTAATAATAATAACAATAATAAAGTATTTACTCCAGGTTTCTGAAATAACCTGAAACAAAGCTAAATTTTTCACAACAGACCCGTGACACATGAAGATTCTGGTTAAAAAAAAAAATATATATATATATATATATATTTTTTTTTTTTGTCTCTTCTCATCTCTTTGGATTTTAGTACCCCAGTTTTAAGGCATCCAGAAGAGTTGCCCTTTGATAGCACTGAGATTTACAGCTGCACAGTGCCCCTGTTGTAAATTCATGATGATGATTACTGGTTAAACCAAACTATTGAGTTTCTTTCTGATACAATTTTATATAGGAGAAAGTATTTGTTAATTTACCTAAATGTTTTAAAATTTCAGCAAATGAAATAAAATGTCAAAATAAATAAATCTGATGATTTAGTAACACTGTTATTATTACTTTTTAACAAATATATATATCATTTTCATATTTATTCACAAAACCTTTTCTGAAACTGCAAAATATATCACAAAACATATTTTACAGGAACAAAATCCATTTAAATTCTAAGTACATGTTAATGCCCAAAATACCTCACATTTTTTCTAGTTGCCACAGTGACATCGAAAAAAAAAATTCTAACTCAATTGTTCTCCACTTTTACCACCTCTTATCATTTCTGCAGTTTCCAGGTCAGAAGTTCACAGCTCTGATGCTCAAATATTTTGTAATTATATAATCTCACTGTTGTAAAAAAAAAACATATTGTTTACACTTAGCAATAGTTCTTGTTTGAAATGTAGGTGTATCTTGTAAGCCTCTTTATCTGTGTATGAATATTATAATTGCAATATAGAAGAGGGTTTTTCAGAAACCTCAAAATCTTCTTGTAGTGACTAAGAAGTTCACCAAGGAATAAACCTTTTCTATTCTTCATGCCACATTCTGTTGGTAATTTCCAGATAGTGAAACTACACCCAGGAAGATCTCTGTCAGATAAAGTCTTACATTAACAACTGTGAAACTCTTAAGTCTCACTTATTTCATTTCTCTAGATTAGGAGAGCTGTTTATGTTCCTAGAGCAGTTACTCTGCTATCAGGATGAATTTGCCGTCTGTACAGTGTATTAAAATATCTTAACCATCAAAAAGGTTATTCAGACTACCAGAAACTGACTAAAAATAAAAAAGAACTATTTTTTATCTGCAATATCTTTTCATTGATAAAAATCTCATTGTGACATTTATTATACAAGCACAGAATAATAAGCTGTTTTTTTCTTTATTCCAACAGCATTATGAATGAATTCAAGACAAAGTAGTGTTAGACTTAATCAATAGAACTTTGATGTCTCACATTCTTCAACTACAGTTCAAATACAGTTATCTTCCAATTTTGACCTTGACTACCAACAACAATTGAGCACTATGAAAATCTTCAAAATTTCCTTTAGTAACATACTAGCTTATCTCATTTCACTGCATGTCATTCTTCAGGCTTTGGAAGAAGTAAAGGACACAACCAGATGGTTTAAATCCATTTTGTCTGAATCTTCAGAATATGCTCTCATTTCTTCTCACTCAATATACAATTATAGACTTTTAATTAAAAACAGATATTTCCAGAGTTATCTTTTAAATATTGCTAAAGGTAGAGATAGGTAAATATGCGTGTGCTTATTAGATTCAAATATTTCAAACTATTTGTCTTTTGAGTGAGCTTTTAGTAAAGTGAAAAAGGCAGCACAGTTCAATCATCTATTCTGTGTTTATCCCCTGAGATATCTTTTCAAAGAACAAGTGCAATTATATGCTAATGTCATATTAACTTCTTAACTTCTTATGCCACTTGCTTTATTCTTTTTGATTAATAGGAGTATTGTTAGAAATAGGAAAAAACAAGGTGATTGTGTGCTCAGGCAGGGAAAGCAAGGTTTCAAGAGATGCAATGCATTTGTCTTATTTACAGTTTTTATTTCCCCTCAAGATATTGTATATAATGAGTATGAGTTACTGAAATCAATAAGCATCCAATGACTACCCTTTAAAAAGGCAGTGAAGATTTACTGACCTGAAAACAAGGTTATGAGAAAAAATGACATGCAAGACTCTTGGAACTGCCACATAGTAGCTTCCATAAATAGGTGAAGATATGCAAGTATGAAATATTTCTTTTCCTGTCCTTTCTCACAGTCACAGGACTCAGTGCTCTGGAAAATGAATAAATTCCTGTGTGAGATGCAAATGCAAAGATTTAAGTATCCAAGAGTATAGAATAAATTTATCACAATCTTTTATTTAATTGGTTGTCTAATTAGGAGTTCAACTAAGAAAAATAGAAGATTGTACAACTGAAGTTCCAATGAAGGAATAATATCAAGATTTAGTCCTTGTAATCTTAGGGGAATCGAAGCCCTGAACACAGGAGGAGTTCGAAATAACTGGAAATAAGGGAGGAGTTGCTGATTTAAATTACTGCTGTGATTTGTTATCCATGGCTAAAAATCTTTTGTAATAAAATTATTACAAAATAGAAGAAGTAATGACATCTGATTGTGCATAAGGAAAAAAAAACCTAAAATCTGCGTAAAAGTTGATATTACTGTTATTGCTTTTTAACTGGATATTTTATAGACAGTTTCTCCTACAGAAATGGAAATGCTGGTATTGAAGTTCCGGGTTAGAGAATGCCAGCCTCTGTTTGTTATTGCTTTAAGACAAAATGGGACAGATTTCTTGACAGATAGCCAGTGAATTTATCGCTGATGAGAATGCATTCCTGGCAGTGAGCAACTGATTGAAGAGACTGGGAAGGTTTTAATGTCTAACTCAAAGGCTAAGTGTTTAGCAATAATGCTTTTGCAACTTGGACGATGCATTCTTCATCACATCAGGACTTACTGTGAAAAACTGAAGGGCTTGATTTTTTTCTATTAATGCCAAGCAACAATTTGTAATACCACATCATTCATGAATTATAGTTTAATGAAACACATATAAAAGTAAGGTTTATTTTATTCATGAACTATTGAAGGCTTTCCATGCATAAACTTTAACAGTTTCAAAAGTCACAAAAATTACAGTACTTGGCCCTTTTTCACAGAAACTGTCAAGTTCTGCAAAAATTCCCAGTTCTGTTAGTGGTAAAGGAAGTGTGTCAGACAGCATCATTTGTAGTTTTGTTTCATTTTGCATATATACGTAAGTTTTAAAGTGTCTCTCTGCTTTGCGTTATTTGGTTCTCTTAATTGGCATGGTTGTATTCCCATTTCCTTGCGGGGGGGGGGGGGGGGGAAGGAAGGAATACAGAATAAATCATTTTAAAGGTGTAAAAGGTATAAGTGGAAATGAAGTTATATTTCCAAACCACCTCTGTAAGTCATGCTTATATTTATTTGTGTGGTTTGGGTTTTTTGGGGGATGTTTTGTGTTTTGGGGGGCTTGTGGGTTTTGGGTTGTTTTTTTGTTTTTTGTTTCTCACATATTGTTTTGGTTTTGGGGGGGGGAGGGACAAGGGGGAATTTGGTTGGTTTGGTTTAGAATAACATTTAGGTCCCCCCACATACTATCAATATGCACCCATATACTATCAATCAGGCACAATATGTACCATAAAGATATGTTCCCATACCAAGTATTGCCAGTAACTGTAACTAGACCTTAAACATTCTCTAGCATGATATTGCAAGATGTCCTATAGTATTGGGTTATCAGAACAGACTGAGTTTTATGAATCAACTACTCATTAAAATTGCCATGCTTAGTATGGAAGGGAACAAATTACAATATCCTATGTTTCCATTGACTCTGAGTCTATATTGCCAACAGAATCAATTTAACATGAGCAGACTGGTCCAAGACTCCCTCAGCATCTGTTCCCCTCTTCGTTAGATAAATTGGGAGTGGTGAAGGAAACCACAGACACATAAAGAGCATTTGCAATCTACGCCAATTCTTTTGGATGCCTGTGGCATTACCGGTGCATATCTTGTCTCTGTTTACTTATAAAACTATCATGGATTTGCCTGTACCAAGCTAGTTAACCATACACCAGTAGCAGTTAAGGAGTTCAGGGCTGTCATTTTCAAAATAACACTTTTAGTTGGCTTCTGTACCAGTTTGGGTCCTTCCTTTGTGTAGTGTGGCACCAAAGTGATGGGATAAGTCTCTCACCCCACACTGTAAACCTTTTTTCTTTCCCCCGTGGAAGCTTCTGGATCACTAGCTGTCAATGCTGATCTGTAGAGCAGTGTGCTCCCAAATCTGATTGTTTCTCGTATTCCAGTGAATGTGGTGTAGTAGAGCATCAATTGCAGTATTCATCATGACTTCTAAAACATGTACTCCCTTTGAAATTCTGTAATGAATTAGATCCAAAAAAAAATCTTTTTTAGATCCTTTTCTGATATAATATTTTATTTTAACAATAGCATTTAGTAGCAGTAAGAATGCTGTTTTTACATGGAAAATTCTTGTTTTCCTTCTATCTAGCAACATCTAGGTGCTGCAAGTATGCATCTTATATTTTATTTTCACTATCTTTTCTTCTCCTTAAAAAGTCTCAACATCTTTTTAGTCAGATCTCTGTGACTTTTATATCCCCTGCATCTGTTATATCACATCAGGTTGCTATGGCAATGCTACAAAAATATTCAGAATCATAAGATGCTCGTGAATCATTCTAGCCAGGTTTCTGAAATTAAAACAAGTAATTCAAAAGTGACCCTGATGTTTGTGTGTCTCTTGAGACTTTACTCCAAAAGTCCTAGGATAAATTCTGAGTAATAACGATGATGTCCATTTACAGATGTACATACAGTGCTTGTTGATACATTAGCAAGGCTCATGCACAAATCATACTTTGGGGGTTTTCTTCCCTTCTCCCACCACAGTCCCCACTACTAAAAAGCATGTTTTAACTTCATGTGCATTTTCAGTCACAATTAAATATCAGTAAAAAAGACAAGGACAGAAAGTTCATCTCATCTCCTCTGTTTGCCAATCTTCACTCATCGTCAGCTGTGCTATCATATTTTTTATAAGCTTCTAGTATAACCTCCATTATTTGATGGAGGTTTAGCCTTACTTATAGTCTCACTGAGAGATCTTTAGACTGTCCTTACCACTAAAAAATTTTCTCATGTGTTACCTGAATCTTTCTTCCTGAAATTTATTGCTACTATTTCTTTTCCTGTTCCAACCAAACAGCTTCTTTTGAAGATTGCTTCTTTGTGCTTCCAAACACTGTTTTATATAGTGAACTCTTATCATAGTTTCTCAGTATCTATGCTATTCCTTATGAAAGATTTCTTTTCACATTTAGGAACTGTTTCTACATCTTGTATCATTCTCTTTATTCTCTTCTGGATACTCCATCTGGCAGTGCCTAAAATCAGATCTAGAGCATCAATTGGGGTGTTTTCCATATCAGTAGAAGACAAGAAAACAAACTTCATGTCTCTCACAGGATCAGCTGAGGCTATATCGTAACACTGTAACTGACTTTACCTGTTATCATGACATAGTCTCAGTTAAGGATCCATAACAGCGCCTATAAATTCTTTTGCAGAACTGTTGACCATATTCATTTTATGTAGCTTAAAATTCTTCCTAGATGTAACAAATTTATCTTGTCCTTTTGAATAGCATCTTTTTTTTCCAGATCAAATCTCCCATTTGTCAAGATCAATATGAGTTCTGAGCATATCTTCCTAAGTACTGGCAAAGTACTAGTACTAGTCTGCAAATTTAATAAACCTAATCTTTATTTCATCTGCCAGGAGAACATGAAATTATGGACTAAGAACATACACTTGTGGAACATTATTCAATGCATCATACTGTTTTGCTTCTTATCTGTTCTTTTATAAAATTAAATAGAAAAAAAGCTCAGAACTACCAAAATGATGGAAAACTGTCTCAAGCACCTAGGAACATTGTATATCTTTGCAAGTCTGTTGGTCTTAAGTCATACTGAAAATGAGACGCAATATGCATGCATTTCATGGATGTATTTAATGCATGGAACGTGCATTCACTTTCAGTGCAATATCACACATCAATGCTGTTTGCTTTAACAGAAGGAGAAACATAAAAATTATTCCCATTGAGATTAGCACTCCCCAGAATGATTTCTGGCTGAGCTGTGGGATGCATATGGATCCTAGTGTGCTGCAAGCCTCTACAGCAGTTAGAAAATTTTGGAAACCAGAAGTTTCGAATACATTTTACTTTCTCTGATGAAGTGAAGCATTCTTTCTAAAATAAGGTCCAAACCAGCACTTTAAACAAAAGTGAAAATTTGTGTGAACTCAGAAAGAGATGATAGGAGGCAACAAGGAAATTGGTTCATTAGGTTCAAATTCACAAATCTTTACTTCAATTCCTATGCTACTTCTCTTCAAGACCAAGTTTCCACTGAGACTGACTTATCACTTGTCCTAACATAAATTGTACTGATACTGTTCCTAAGAAATCTATTATGTAATCCAGTAGGGAAGAGTTCTGCTGAACTAGCCAGATGCTATGGAGCTATTTTGTTTCAGAGGAACCTTTCCCAGTGTGCTCTTTTGAAACTAGTCCTTTAAAATCTGCTAGAGAAGCAGCTGGCCAATACAATTGTTTTGCCCATAGTTGTTGCAAGTGGTACTTCTCCACTACTCTTTTAGTTAGCATATTTTCCTTCTGTATGTGTGTGTTGTGTTTGTCCAGACAAACTGTTTGTCCAGACAAGCTCCTCTCATGGCACAACTCAGGATCACAAAGCTAATGAAATGTTGCTGCTTTTATATAATGTTACTAGCCTTGCTTTTGACTTTTGTTAAAGCTGTTTTGTTAATTTTTCTTATAGAGATACTGTCATTATTTCCCAACTATTTGTTCCTGTTAATCCCAGTTTTGCTAAATCTCACAACTGATGTATCTGATATTGTTACCTAAGTAATCTTCATGTTGTGTGGTGTTACTTACATGGTTGCCTAGTTACTGTTTATCTTGTCAGATCGTGCTCCCAAAAATCCATTTTCAACCTTCTGGTTCATACTGGTTACATATCGTTTGCTTTGCATACATTCTGATGATATGTGATTGTACTTTAGCTTTGGTTCCTCTACCTTGTATCTTATACACGGTCTATATACCAGAGCAAACTCTACCTGTTATGTTTGTTGTTTTTCTGGTTTTGTGCTCACAGAGTAACCTGTGATGCTTAGCATGCACTAATGAAAGAATTAACTTATACTTGCTTAATCACAAAATATTGTAATCTCAACCATGACCTACTTTGAAGTTATTTAAATGTGATTATACTGCCAAGGAACTTTGAGTGACTCAAAGGTTGTCTGTTTGTGTATGGGTTTTATCTGGCAAGGGTTTGATAGCGGGGTGGCTGCAGGGGTGGTCTCTGTGGGAAGAGCCCAGAAGCTGCCCCATGTCAGATGAGAGACAGTTCTCATTATACACATTCTCGTCCTCTCTTGGTTTAGAACAGGTTCCTCCTCATTAAATCTTTGAGGTTCTGCAAGTAATCTTTCTGTATGTTTTCCCTTTTCCCCTTCTCATTAATGTTGTGTCCAGTAAGCTTATCTTTCTTTTCTGAGCTGATGCAGAATCCTACCTCTCTGGAGTCCTAAAACATATTCTAGTACTAATTTGTATTGGAGAACATACAGAACTAGTACTAAATTTTGGGCAATAAGCAAATAAATTTTGGGGATTAGGGTATGTAAATGTTAGTCAAAAAAAAAAAAAAGTATTAAAATACTTTGACTCAAAAGAGCCAAGTAAAAAAAATGTAGACAGAGTATTATCTAGAGACTTATTAAGTTAGCTGATCATGGAACAGTTAGAAATATTAAAAACACTAGGAAGCAGGAAATGTACTTTTTCCATTTTATTTTATAATAACAAAATCTAAGTACTTGAAATGAGATGCTTAGATTTATATTTTCACTAAAAGTCTATATTAAGCCTTCTAACTGCCTTACAAATAAGTAACATATAATTTAGGATAGTTTATATATTATATATTATATAATATATATTTAGTATATATACTTAATACATACTATATATTTATATAGTTTATAGTTATATATACTATATATATATACTATGTACCTCTTAATAATAATTCCCGTGGTAAGAAAGAAAATAAATTTTTTCAGCCTAAATTTCACCTAATTTACAGAAAGAAGATCCATCAGGCTGTGTGCATATTTTTGGCTTCCTGACTTTGAATCTTTTCTAGAGAGAACATAACTTTTACAGAAAGTACTGTGTACCAACCCATAGAAATTTGGGGTGGAAAAAAAAATCTACTAAAATATGTTTTCCTGTTTGTATATATAAGATTTAATAATCTAGTCAGTGATCTGTTTTTATTTCAGCTGAAAAAAAAAGAAATTAAGGTAAAAATAGTAATATCGCTCAAAAGTTTCACTAGCTGCATTGTAGGGAATTAATTAACTGACAAGGCTTTAAGGGTCTGATACAAGTCCATTGAAGTGAATAAAAAAAGATACTTTAATGTTCTTAGGAGATTCAAAATCATAGGATCAATTCACAGCAAAGATCAAAGATACTTTTGGATGTTTCAAGCATCCTCTTCCCCACCCCATGGCCCCCCTTTCTTTCTATGCCCTAGGCTCTCTGCTGGTTCCAACTCCTGCCCCATCCCCATCTCCTGCTGCTTTCTTTTCTTTTCTTTTCTTTTCTTTTCTTTTCTTTTCTTTTCTTTTCTTTTCTTTTCTTTTCTTTTCTTTTCTTTTCTTTTCTTTTCTTTTTTTCTTTTCTTTTTCCTTTCCTTTCCTTTCCTTTCCTTTCCTTTCCTTTCCTTTCCTTTCCTTTCCTTTCCTTTCCTTTCCTTTCCTTTCCTTTTTCCTTTCCTTTCCTTTCCTTTCCTTTTTCCTTTCCTTTCCTTTCCTTTCCTTTCCTTTCCTTTCCTTTCCTTTCCTTTCCTTTCCTTTCCTTTCCTTTCCTTTCCTTTCCTTTCCTTTCCTTTCCTTTCCTTTCCTTTCCTTTCCTTTCCTTTCCTTTCCTTTCCTTTCCTTTTTTCTTTTCGTTTCATTTTGTTTCCGTTTCTTTTCCTTTCCTTCCCTTCCCTTCCCTTCCCTTCCCTTCCCTTCCCTTCCCTTCCCTTCCCTTCCCTTCCCTTCCCTTCCCTTCCCTTCCCTTCCCTTCCCTTCCCTTCCCTTCCCTTCCCTTCCCTTCCCTTCCCTTCCCTTCCCTTCCCTTCCCTTCCCTTCCCTTCCCTTCCCTTCCCTTCCCTTCCCTTCCCTTCCCTTTCCCTTTCCCTTTCCCTTTCCCTTTCCCTTTCCCTTTCCCTTTCCCTTTCCCTTTCCCTTTCCCTTTCCCTTTCCCTTTCCCTTTCCCTTTCCCTTTCCCTTTCCCTTTCCCTTCCTTTCCTTTCCTTTCCTTTCCTTTCCTTTCCTTTCCTTTCCTTTCCTTTCCTTTCCTTTCCTTTCCTTTCCTTTCCTTTCCTTTCCTTTCCTTTCCTTTCCTTTCCTTTCCTTTCCTTTCCTTTCCTTTCCTTTCCTTTCCTTTCCTTTCCTTTCCTTTCCTTTCCTTTCCTTTCCTTTTTTCTTTTTGTTTCGTTTTCTTTTCTTTTCTTTTCTTTTCTTTTCTTTTCTTTTCTTTTCTTTTATTTTATTTTATTTTATTTTATTTTATTTTATCTTTTTTCTTTTCTTTTCTTTTCTTTTCTTTTCTTTTCTTTTCTTTTCTTTTCTTTTCTTTTCTTTTCTTTTCTTTTTAATGAAAATTGATGATTCATAATGAGGAAAAAAGAATGTACTTTATTCCTTTTTAAAATGACAGCACTAGACTCTGAAATCTAGCATAGCTGATAAGGATGTACTTGCGCAGAATTTAAAAGCTACCCTAGATCTTTGTACTATGCAGCGGTGATTTTATTTTTTATTTTTTGAATCCCAGTATCTTAAATGTTCCAAATCTTTTATTTTCAGATGTGATTAAATTCACTCTTTTATTGTTTTAGAAAATGAGGATAATGCAGAAATGCAAATAGACTATTGTCTATCTTTTTTTACTTAAGTCTGAATTTAATGAAGTGGGGATAGACTTCTTAAATAAAAAGCTGACTTTTTTTCCTTACTGATTTTAATGAGGAACTGTTTTATAGAGCTACACTCACTTTCCTCACATCATTAGGGTGTACACTTTGTGAAATAAGTTTTAAAATGAAGGTCATGTGATTTCCAGTAGATTGAAGTATTGCTTTATAGTACTGTGTGTCCATCTGTTGGAAAATAAGATTTTAAGGAGCTCTAGAAAGAAATGACATTTTGTCAACTGTACTTTTTTTTTCCCTAAGTGGTCTTGGGTTCTAGTATCTGTGACACTTATTTAGCCAGTCACCAGATTACTGAGATTGTCTCTTTATCTTTCTTTCAAATACATGATATAATAACACTTGGGTTCTTGAAAACTAACGTGGCCTGTTGGACTGTGTGTCTCATGCTCCTCCCCCTAGCCTGCTTTGTGGTGTGGAACCCAAGCTTTAAAAAGACATGCTTAATAGAATTGCTGGGGCAGACTAAGTGCTTGACAAGAAGAAATAGATGAAGAGAAGATAATCAAATCTTCATAAACAATCAATTTTTTTTTTCCTCAGATTAGGGCTATTTTTATTGCACTCCTTCTAGTGAAGGATAAATAATAAAATGACCAGACCATACTGTTCCAGGGAGATGCTGTGTTGCCTTAGTGTATCTTCAGTACAGGTCCTTTTTCAAATGTCAGGACGCCTGAATGCCACAGGCAGAATCTTCAAGAAATGCCATTTCAGTGATTATTATTTAGGAAGAAGGGAAAAAAAAAAGTGCATTTCAGTGATTATTATTTAGGAAGAAGGGAAAAAAAAAAAGTGCAGAGAACTGCAAATCAGTTTGGCTTTACTTCCGAATTAAGATTTTGATCAAAATTTCAGCTGTCCTTTTTGATCCCTGCTACAAGATGTAAAGGTGAAGAAAGCCTTGATATGAATATGGGGGAAAGATCTTCCCCTGTAAGTTATACAAAGGGATAGGCCCTCTGCTACTGAAGAACTATGCCTCCTGAAATGTACGGCAGCCCCATCCCAGGGCAACATGCTGTCCCTGGTGCTGACCACTGTAGCCAGGCTCGAAGCCTGGTTTTAAGACCATCTGCCATCTTCTGGACACGGCAGCAAAGCCTCATGCTGCTGTGGCTTAAGCCTTTCTGCCTTCATTATCCCGTGTGTTCCCTTTTGTTCCTTCATTTTCCCTTTGACTATGACAATACATGAGAAAAAAAGCTTTCGTAGTGAGATAGGATTTAAAACACCATGACTTTGTCTTCCTCACACCTGTAAATCCTAACATGATTGGAGATGTGCACTTTGTAGACTATTTTTAACTTCTTGGCATAACTTATAGTACATAATTTTAGAAGATTCCAGACTAAAATTTTCCATGGTCTTCTAGTTGCTATTAGATTATTTTCTCATTCCAAATATTCAAACATAGCATCATCTATAATCTCTCTTCCCACAAGAACCTCTAAGATTCAATAATGGTGTTAATTCCAGATACTAAAATGAGATTCTGTGAGGTTAAAGCCAAAAGTCACTTAATTCAGATGAATGATATGCCCTTAAAATTAGCCAGTGGTAGACAGCAAGAAGTGCAAGGACTTTGAAATAATTAGGGTTAGGTGGGAGCAGAATCTCAGCCTAAACATTCAGTCTAAAGTCAGAAGGAAAGTCTGTAATTTACATACACACACTAACCTCTGGACAGTCCTTCCTTTCCTATTCAGTCAGTCCAGTGGGCAACGGGAAATAAGCCACAAACATACTCAGCAACAGAGGTTAGTTGCTTTGGCTGGAAATGATGAAAGGAAAATCACATATTGCAAGACAAATGGTCTCTGTAAAGACAAATACTTTTTCACGTTCTGTTGAAATTTGTGCAGGAATTGAATGCATAGTTTTATGGTAGTTATTTCTCATTCCTTGTGTTTACAAATTTGAAAATGTATTGTGTCTGTAGTTCCCTTCTCCATTTAGTCCAACTATGCTAATAATTCTGAGGGAAAAAATAAAATAAGATAAGATAAGATAAGATAAGATAAAATAAAATAAAATAAAATAAAATAAGATAAAATAAAATAAGCTTCTGTTTTGCAGATAATAACGGGACATGATAAAGAAAACACAGCAGAGAAAGTCATTTTGTGAAAATTCTTTGGACTAAAATAATACTTTCTTTCTTTTAGTACAGTTTAAATTTGCATCTTGGATGAAAATCATTATCCAAAATTACACAAAGGAAACTTAAAGGTGAAGGGGTGCCCAAAAGTCTTTCCCAAACAAAAATAGTTAGAGATGTTGCAGAGGCTTGTCCTGGTGGTGGAAATAAAATAGAATTAGAAGAGATTAATTTCAATGTAGCACTTACAAAATATCTTTTCAGTCAACTTAGACATGAAAGAAGGGATTCATGAGCTTTACAATAATTACAAAGAACTTGAATCACAATTATGCCATTGATAACATTTTCGTAATATAGAAGATAATCAAATGTTTGGCAGTACAGCCAGATGTTAGCCATTTGTAGGTTCTACCCATGGCTGCGTAGAGTAAAAGCAGCTGTTCTGTTTTAGTAGAACACCCTCTTAGTAGAACACCAGCTCTTTGTTTTGGGAACCGTTTTGTGATAAGACCAAAACAAAGACTCCAAGTCTGATTGATATTCAAGGTACAGCTTCAAATTTCTGTATTCAGGCTGTGGTAGGAAAGGGATGCTTAATGTATTTGACTCATGCAATTTTTTTAACACAACAGCTTCTGAGGGTTGCGGTTCATATATCGATGTAGTGTTGTAAGTCCATTTTACAACAGTTCTGAAAAAAGTGGACAACTTTAGCTCTTGTTTATGCAGAGATGAGAGCAGGCATACTATTGATGTTGTCAGTTCCACAAATCGATTAGAAAAGGATTACTCCATTCGTCATTTCTTAGAAGCAGAACAGGACAAATTTATCTTAGTCACAGGCTGGATAGGTAATGTGACTAAAAGTACAGCACATCAAAATATATATCCCCTTAGAGATTTTATATTTTCTGTTTTTTTTTGTTGTTTTGTTTTGTTTTATTGTTGAGCTGTATTTAGTCTGTTTTTAATGTGCATGCATGATTATCTGTTGATGTGCCAGTGTTTTCACCCATAAACCATGCTTGAATTCATTAAGAAATGATTGACTATCATTTAGAAAACTATGAACAAAGCACAGAATTATAAAAACTACTTAAAACCTATTTAGATGATAAATCCAAAAAAATGTTAGAGGTGAAACAATAAAAGGGTTGATTACATGACTTATGATGTAAGTTATTCTGTAAATTCAAGTGCTTTTAGTGTGAGGATTTATTGTCTATTAGTGTTCTGTGCAGTAAGCAGGAATGATATTAAGCTAAAGAGATTTGAAGTTAATAGTTTTGTTGCCTCCTGTAGACTCTTTATGGCAAATAATGTCGTTTATTAAAAACTTTAAGCAACATGAATGCTTTTGTACTGTGAATATTTAGATGATATCTAATGTTTAAACCATGCTACTCTCGATTAATTTAAATAATTTATATTTCAAAAACCACAGGGAACAAACGTCACTGAGTGACAAAAGCAATAATCATCTTTATGAATATATTTCATTCCACCTTATATGCAGATTGTAGCACATTATTTGATAATCTATTATTTTAGGTTCTGAAGGGGAGTTTTTAGTCTTTCAATAGTAGATAAATTAAGTATCTCCTTGAAGTGGTCATTTCTCAGCAACAAGCTGCCAGTTTGATAAATTTATTTGTGTGGTGTTGTTCCTCAAATTTGGTCTAGTGATAATGAGACTCTGTGAAGATCCTCACACTTATCTCTGAGCACATTGAAAAATCTGCTGTAAAATGCCTCTAGGAAATCCTTTAAACATTACAGCTAGGGCCTGGGAAATATCAGGTCTTTGCTAAACAGCAATGATTACTATTATTTAAAACTTTTAAGGTACTTATTAGGGTATTTATTTTGCCTGAAGTCAGTAATGTGAATATTGTCTGCAGGCGTCCATTTCAAACATGCTGTTTTCTTCTTCCACTGTCATGAAGAACAGAAGAAGAAAGAACTTGGTTTCCATCAGTGAAACATGAGGTATTCTGGAGCAGAACACTTAAAAAATGCAGAATGGCATTGCTTTTGACATTATTATCTTGAATCTTTTGTGAACTACCTTGCAACTTTAGAGCCTTTCATTTGTATGCCATTTAATACTGCATTTAGATGTAAAACTTGTCACTAGTGGAGAAGACATCATCACTTTGTGACTAAAGCTTCCTTGTGTAGGGGCATTTTCAACATTTTTAATTCTTTCTGAATGACTAATCCAGATAATGTATTTCCATTTACATTTCCACTTTAATGTACTCATCCTGTGAATTGTTGTGATCCTTAGTAGATGCTATTACTAGTGCACTTCTTAAACATACCCATACTTTGAACAGTTCTTACTATTGTTCTTTTATTCTCTTTCCAGTAAGAACCCTTTCTGTAAGTTATATAGAATAGAAAAAGCTTTGGGGCATTAAAGTGTACATATATTATTACACTGCTGAAAACTTTAAATCTACTGTTGGTGTAGATAAGATAAAGGGGGCTGGAAAAAATCATTAAATCATTGAAATGTGGCCATTGTCAGTGTGGCATAAAGGATGCAGTTTGTTAGTTAAGGAAAATCACTGCTCTTTCTGAAACGTCTGGTACAAATGTGCAGATCTATACAATAAATTCACAATTTATTTCACAAAGAGCCCATTCTATCTAAGTAGTTATATTTTTCCCCAACTGATTATTTTGCTTAGACAAGAAATAGATTTCAATGAAAGAGATGTGCAAAAAAAAGGAAGAGATGGGCAAAAATTGAAACACATTTTAAACCTGAAAATACTTTTTTCCTTTTCCCAGCAGTTTTTTATGTACTATATGGGTCTTTAAAATCGCCTGGAGCATGTATTTCCAGCAACTATGCTATAAAATCCATGGATCAAACATCTTAGTAAAGAGGTAAGATGGGGTAGCTTGAGGCAATTAGAGGAAGTTCAATTTTAAAGGAATGCACAAGTTTTCGTACAGAAGTTTTCAAGCTTCCTCTCTGATCACAGCTGTGATACAGGAATGTGGTGTTAACCCCTTATGGAATTACCATAAGGTGGAATGCAGACGCTTCTGTGTTCTGCCCAAAATGTCTAATTCTTGAATGCCAGGATCAAGTTTTATGATGCTCTTCAGTATTTTAGAATATTGTCAGCACGCAGTGTGTAGATTGTTGGAAGGTATAACATTTCCATCACTGTTTCACTGAATATGGAAGTATAACACGATGAAACTTTACCTTCATGTTTTATTGTGGGTCCAGTAGTGCTATGGTCACCTTTGTGCAGCAGCAGTGACTTCAGCAGTCACAATTTTTAATCTTTTAATCTAAAGTAAAATTTTAGAGAAATTTTGCATGAAAGTGCAAACATCTACAGGTATCTCTTCCTCCATATTAATGCCATAATGACTTAACTCCTGTCCGTATTTATTCACATAGGCTCAGAAAAATCTTTTTACAATTGAATTCATATTTTTCAAACCACTTTTTAATGAGGTTGTTTGTTTGTTTTGCCATTTCTTATTGAGTTATCTAAAGAAATATTATATGGTATCTAAAAGCCAGCTGGCAGTGCCTTGTTTGTTGTTTTTTCCAACAAATACTTAGAATGAGGGACTTATTTTCGAGTTTAAGGAGCAGAGAAAAGAAAAGGAATTATGAACAAGCGTAAATAACATAATCTCCAAGGTTGTGTCTTTAGCTTCAGAGCTCTCATTAACACTTAGCCATTGTCAATTAGAACGAGCTGAAGTTCAGTTCCTAAATATTTTTTTTAATATATGTTTGCATTTTCTGAATGTTTCTTCTAGACATCCAAAAATTAGGCATCTAGTTTAGGCTCCCACTAGAATCAATGGGGAGAACAAAGTACCTTCATAAGCAGTCTGTTCTATGCCTCTTGCATACTACCTTAGAATTAAATTAGACAACCCCTGAAAGCACTTATTTCTTTCCAAGTGAGGGCACTTATGATGATCAGCTTAGAGATTAGTATCCTTACTGCATTTTTATTTTGTTTAAGGTATAGGACAGTGATGTGGCAGAAAGTTTACTACAGGAAATAATAAAAATGCAATACAGTTTTACCAGTCTGAACACATACATCATGCATACAATGACTGAAACTTCTCAAATCCTTCTGCATTTGGTTTTTCTATCTTTTTACTTTGGACATTCCCAGGTGTTACTTTAACAATAATGGGATAACCAAAGATGTTTCCCCCCATACAGAGAGAAAATGAACTGTCTTTGTACAAATAGTTTCTTTTACTTTCATAACATTGCATTTAACTAAGGAATTTATTTGTTACAGCCATAATTTTACTTAATTTTGTTGGCCTATTCTCAATGAGGAATATGTGCCATTTGATATGTTGCACAGCTAGCCAAAGCAATCTATTGTCTGTAGATGATGCAATTTTTTGCTAAGCCACATAGACAACTTCTTATAATATAAACCAGACTATAGCAAATAAACATAATTAAGGATTTTGCTTTTTTAGGGTTGGTAGCTGAATATCTCGAACTGACTGAATCTTGAATTTCAATTCGAACAATTCTGACATTAGGCCAATTTCCTTTCTACCTAAATTACAAAAAGATTTCCTGCAAAATAAACTTATTGAAACTCTTCATTATTAGTTGCATACAGATGCTTGTTGAAGGAAAGCTCTGGCATAAGGCTTTACCAAGTGCTGATGAAGTTTATGTGTTCCTACGAAAGATTCAGGTTTGTGTAATCAACCCTTCCTGATGAACAGCAGTTTGGTTAAAAAACACAGCCTCGCTCTCTCTTCAGTAATGAAGTCCTCTCTAATATGAATAGTTCGCCATAAATGAGATGTTACATTTCAACAAGGGCCTCTTTCTTCCTTTGTATTTTTTCTAGTGCTTCTAATGAAATCTTGTGGAGTAAAATTCTTGCACAGACGAACTTAAAAGATTTCCATCTCCATTTCCTTTAAAGTTGATAGTATATTTGCATAAAATTACGAATTGCATTCTCTTCTTTTGAGACTCTAGTATAAAACTAGCTAAACCACAGGACAGGAAGAGTGGTGAGGAAGAGCTGACTCACTGCTCTAATTATAAATCTGAAGACTAATTAACCTTCCATGACTAAATTAAATCCCAAAATAAAAAGAACAGACAGAAGCCTTTAAACAAAGATTTAAAGCCCATTAGAATATAAAGTACAAAATATATTCTGGAGGCTGGTTTTGAATTTGACATTGATGAAGATGTACTGTATATGCAAATGGTACATGCAACACTAGTCTGGGAAACAGGCTTTCAGAGTTTAACAGCTGGGACAAACACTGCCACTAAAATGTACTGCATATAGCTCTGTAAATGTATAACCCAAATCTTTCCTGCTGCATTGTTTCAGATCAAGATTTTTTACTTCATTATTTCTAATAAAAATTGATTAATCCTAATTTAATCCTATTGGAGGACAAAACCCCCAGAATATATGATTCCTGGCAATATTTCTTTCAGAGTAAAACACCTTGTGTAATTCATAACATCTTTGTGGATTAGAAAACACAATTCCATTTCCCTCACTGGAGCTGTGTTGGCTTCACAAGTCCAAACAACAATAACATTTTCCGTCTGTCAGAAAACCCAAGTAGCTCTGATTCTGAATAGATGAATAGAAAAGTATTTGTTACATAGTCTTGCTCGTTCAGTAGTCCAATAGAACCTGGAGATTTTAATGTCTTTGAAATAGTCATGAATTAATTAATAATGGGTTGAAAAAGGCCAAAGATGTAATTTACAGTCCCTGTCTCTCTGTCCTTCATTACTTTTAAGCTTGGTGAAACTATATCAACTGTCTCAAATCACCCTGTCTTCCATAAGCCTTACCATAGCTTCTAGGAGGATCTGTTCCATGGCACAGAAGTGAAGCTGACCAGTCTATAGCTCTCAGGATCTTCCTTTCAAACCTTTTTAAAAGTGGCTGTGATGTTTCCCTTTTTCCACTCACAGTAATAACTGTGTTGCATTAGAATGTGCTGCTGATTTTTTCTGAACTGCTGAGGAACCATTTCTTTCAACAATAAGTGACAAAATCAGATACTTTTTTCAGAGACTAGTTATTTAAAGTTATTGATAAAAATGAATGTGGACAACAGAATGACTGCAATTGAATACCTACATACTATCATAGCCATTAGCCCGTAGGAGGTTGACAGCTGGTATTCCTCAGGTGTCAGGTCAGGACTTCCATAGCCTCCTCCTGGAAGTCATTGATTACTTCAACTTCAATATCAATCATCACTGAAAGCCAAGCTAATAAAAATAGATTGTTATATAAGAATTATTAATAACATTATTAGTTTAAAACTGAGAAGTCAGTATACTCTAAGCTCTGCTGAGTTTATTAATCTTAATATTAGAAAAATACATGTTCTTCTGGAAAGTTCCTATAGCTTTGATTGCAAAATATAGCTTAAAGATACTATTTTAAGAATGGGAAAGAATATAAAATTTCTGATATGAAATATCAAAGCATTAATAAGTACTTTATGAATATGTAGGTTGAAATGTATGACTGAAGTGATGTCTAATCAGAATAGAAACTCTGATTAAACCAGAGATGTCCCTGCACATAAGTTCAGTTTATTTTATTTTTATAAGGTACTAGTTTATGAAACATTTTATGTTAATAGTATAGAGACTGAGCAAAACACTTCCTTTCTGAAGTGATGATAATTTTAAAAGGTATTTTTACCACCCAACCTGTAAATTTTACTGGCAGTGTGACAAAATAGCTGACTTAGTTGTGCAATATGCATTTGATCAGATTCATTGCCCTCCCTAATTTATGGGATAAATTTTCATTGGCTAAATTAATGTTCCTATTGAATTTAGCATTGATGCCGATTCACATTTACAAAATCCGGTTTGGCACTCACTGCGCACTTGTTTAGTCACAGGAAATGCAACTTGCATGTCTTGAGAGCTGTTGACGAAGGAAAAATTTAGTGCTTGAGAGCCATAAAGTCCATTCCCCTGGTTACAATGCAGTCACACTACTTTCCTGCTGCAGGGTGCCGCTACACTATCCAGTTTTTCAGTATAGCATAGATTTGCAATAAATATGGGAACCACCTCAAGACCTTGAGAGGTCTTTAAGAGTTTGAAAATTTTGCGTTTCTTTTAACAGTTCTCATAAGAATCTGCTTTTAGCCAAAAATAAAAATAAAATTTAAAAAAATCTGAAAAAATCTTCAACTTCATTGTAGCATTCTATATACAATAGCACGAATTTGTTGCTGAAACCAGCTGTCAAGAAGCATTCCTGGATACACAGACAGGATGATACTGTGAGGGCTGGTGCTGGGTATTGTGAAAATTCATTATTATTTATAGAGTCTTGGATCACTGTGTGATATGATTATCGTCTCTGAGGATCAGATTCGAAGTCTAAACAACATAGAAAGATATTACTCCAGAGACCGTATAGATTCTTGTTTCAACTATATTAACCATTCTTGAAGCCTGTTTGCCTAAGAAAACCCACTGATTTTGTTAAAAGTGTTCTCTGTATCTTCTCAGTGTCTTTTGCTAATGAACAGACAGGTTGTTCTTAAGTTAGAAATAGGCATTGAATAAAACAAGAGTAGATGATAGTGAGAAACAGGAGAATTAGTGAAAACATGGAATCTGAGGTAGGCAAAGGTGCCAAGAACCTGAGACCTGGTGGAAGAATGCAACCTGGAGCATTTTTTTTAAAGGCACATTGACTAATATGATATCATTTAAAGCATGTTGGAGCAGGTGCCTCATCACCCTCTCCTGACAATCTGTTTGATCAAAAAATATTTGTATCACTGTAGATAACGTGCAGTCTGTACTAATTTCTGAAGTTGGACCTGTGGAAAAGGGTAGACAAGAATGTGTTAGGTGCTCTTCAATTTCTTTCAGTCTTAGTCAATTTTTCAATGACAGCAAGTCTCTCTGGAACTGATGAGGTAGTTGTCAACAATTAAATGATCCACCATGCCACATTTTTGAGAAAAAAACTTGTTAATAGTATTTTTTTTCCTACTTTGAGTATAAATTCAATTTAACTCTCTTACTAGGAACATTTTATGTTTCCTATCTTTTGTTTATAGTGGATGGAAATGCAAAGTGCTCACTAACTAGGCTTTTACTCTAATGATTTTTTCTACTTTCTTATGCAAAAAGCAAATTATGTCTCCAGATGTTTCTTTATTTTTTTTTTCCTCTTCCTTTTTTTCTGACTTGGTAAAATAGGATCTAGTTGTTCTCACTTTGTGGTTTCTTTGTTATCTACTACTAGAGAAAAGATACAGAGGCTGGCCAGACAAAGCAAATTCCTACTGCCAACAGGAGCATTTCACTTCTTCCTTTCTCCCCTACCTGTTCCTGGACAAACACCCTCTCTCTTCCATTTCCTGCCCCAGTGTGGGTGTTTGACCCTCTGCTGAGTCTACTTGATTCATTAATCTGACAGAAAAGTTCATATTTTTTTATGGGGTACATTTTCTGATGGGTTAGCGAGTTGTATGTTAAAAGAGTACCATATCCACCAAAAAGAAGTGAGAAGGAAGGAGTGGGGAGTGTAACTGACCATTTCTCTTTTGGCAGCTGTGATCCATTTGCATGTCTTATAATGGACTGCCAATTTTGCCCCTTCATTTGTTCAACTTCACTGTCCAGTTATCATTCCTATCATATTAACTTTATTGTAAGCATCCAGTACAAGAGAATATTAGCTCCAACTTTTGGCATGAATATCTGAGGCCTGATCACAAAGCTGTGGATCCCAGCTGATGAGCAGCCCTCAACAACCCCTTCTTCCACTGACAATTTTAATTTCTTCAATTTTAGTAGAGCTTCAGTACAGCTTTCTGTGAGAGTTCATAGTGAAACTTGTGAAGCTAATTCACTTCTTCTTTTGTACAAGTTATTTCTCATGGTCTGGTTCATCACACAGTTCCACTTGTAGCTTTACTGGCTGAAGTGGTGACTGGGACTGGATGAATGGAAAAGAGTGTGAATAGGCAATGTCACCAAAAGATACATTTATCAAACTACAGTCTCCAAGTATTTCAAAGAGTCAAGGGACTCTGGCAAAAGACTTAGCTCTTAAACGATCGTTGTAAAAACTGCTAATCTCTTACACGCCAAAACTGAAAACATGGTTTGGTTCAGTGTCTTTTATTTTCTTTTATTTAAAACATTTTTTAAATGAGAGTCAAAGCTCTTTGAAAAGAAAAGGTTAGAGCAGATTTTCAAGGCAGCTCTAGGTTTTGTTTTAGCATCTTAATTTCCCCTTTGGGACCAACTTTTGAGAGCAAATGAGTTTCCATTTAGATACCAAACATGGAATATGAATTTAGATACAGTATCTCCCAGCTGGACTGTGTGTGGGAGCAACTTTACAGTACTACTCCTCTCTCACAGCAGACTTATGTCTATTGAAAATTTGGTTCCGACGAGACATGCCAAGTGCTTTGGGGAATGTGAGCTACAGTACTTCCAAATGATGATAGTCTGCTTTGAGCTAAACACAAAGTAGCTGCCTGGCTCAGAGGATGGTGTATTGAATACATTACATTTTTAAGTATATGGTGGTATATAAATAGCTATCCAAATTAATGACAGAGTGCACTCTTCCACTCAGAATGAATCAGGTACAATGGGCAATGTGGATCCAATTCAATTAATTACTTATTTGGCTCTAAATAAGGACAGAATTTTCACTTAGTCTCAGCCTGATTGTTGCCAGACTAGGCCAGTCTTTTCTCTATAAAGAGGAAAAAAGACTTCTCATTGTTTGATTAGGCAAAAAGCATCTCAAAAAGATGCTGGTGTGTTTTTTTTTTCTTTGCTTTTCTTCTTGATGATGAAATATGATGGAGGTAAATAATACTCACAGTTCCATGGAGTTCAGTTCTTCAACTTGATATTCACTCTGTATTTGCACAATGGTTATTTTGTGAAACATTTCATTTTTTGTTTTGTACACTGTATTTTGTAGAATACCTCTATTTTTGTTAGCAAGGAATTAATTATTCTATTTTCACACTCAGTGATTTTAAATTACTTTTGTTCTTCATAGATGTATTCATTGTTTTATTGAGTTTAATGTTGATTTCAATTGAAATTCAGTGATATAAATGCCCAATTGCAGATTGAACAACTCAACTCATTGAGTTTATTGCCCCCCAAAATAATAATAATAAAATTAAGTTAGAAGCACTTAAAAGAATTTCAAGTTTAAAAAGCAAGTAAAAGACTGTTCATTGCAAGTTGTTTGGAGTTTGTAATAAACGTAACAAAAACAGGATAGATTTTGCACTGTCTGATATTGGAAGAGTGTAGTAAAATGTATGTATGTGTATAGAATGGTTTTCATTTAAGTGATAGACAAATAAGTGACCAAATTTCAAGATCTCAATCAAATTGTCTTTGTATTGACATTAACATCTTTTGGTTCATACAGAAAACTAAAAAGATGATCTTTTCCTTCCTACCTTATGAGTCACGTGTTTTATTATGGAAGTAGATATGAATATTGGGATAACCATGGTTATTTCCATCCTTTAAGCTCTTTGCTTTGGGTTTCACACACCTGACAGAGGAAATGAGAGGGGACAATTCAAGCAGGTGGCTCATGTTAACCATTAATCTTTCCTGAGTAAGAAGTGGGAGGGTCTTAGGCTCTTAAAAAGCAACATAGGCCTTAGTTTAGAACATTCATGAGAAGCAGGAGAGAAGGCAAAAGTTGAAGGTGGTGTATTTTAGAGAAAAAGCTGTACTTGGTAAAGAGCAAAACCAACCAACCAAAAAGATTAATATTATGGGGCAGAAGTCCAGCTTAACAAGAGCTATGTGTAGTCTGAGTTTTTTCTTCATAGAAGGTATGTGATCTGCTGGAGAGGTAAGAAGACTCAGGCAATGTTTTCTGAGAAATTTTGATACAGGCTGTCAAAAGCTACTTTTTTTCCCTGGCTTCTGTTCATGGTGCAGTGATTAGAGCATCTTGATTATCCTGATCTGTAGGTTGGTGTAAACTGCTTGTAAATGTTCAGATAGAGTTGTTGAGGTTATCTTCTTCCAGGGAAGATCTCTTTTGTTTTGGTTAGGAAAATAATTCATAGACTAGCTTAAATGTTTTGCTCAAGCTGCAAGTGAGGGGTGGATGCAGGAGGGAAGTGGGTTCCTGAGTTCTGTGCACTTACTGTACTTCCCCACTTTTTAAATATACAACAAGCTGAGCATTTTGTTCACTTTGTTCAGTGGAATACTCTTAGAAAGGCAGGCCCCATGATTGTATACTTTCAGTTGTACCATTTGCGATCTGCAACCTCTAGATCTTAGCTCACTGGGCCCTCAGTTACCATTATAACAATATGTTTGTATCAGAAATATCTGGGTGACTTTTTTTTGTATGTCCTTTAATAACTAAAAAGGATAAATATCTTCTTTAGCAGATGCGTAACCTGTGGGAAATGGCTTGTTCTGGTTATGTTTTCTTTCCTTTTTTTTTTTGTGTACTATCTTGTAGGCCTCAATTGTAGTCCGTAGAGGTCCTTCTTGTTGTCTTATTGCTGAAGGAAGTCTTTCTCTTTGCTCCATTTTAATTTATTAGCACAATGTTTATTATTTGTGAACTTCTTAAGTACTATTCTTATGTATGTTTCAATGAGAGCTATGGTCCAGACTTACGCAGACAGTAGTCTCTTTGAACTGTTTTGTTTTCAGAGAATAGTTTAAAAATACGTATGTCCTGTTGTGGTATTGCAATGATCCAAAAGAAAGCTGGATACTGAATATCAAAATTGATCTCCTTTAGACCAAGCCTTGAATGTAAGCCCTCTCTTTTAAAAAAAAAAAAAAAAATCATTCTACCATTTCCTCCCCTGTTTTCCATAATGTGGTCTTGCCTAATAGGTGCAGCTGATCAGCATTATCTCAGACTCTTAGGCCAGCTGAGCCTCCTACAGCAAGGCTTGGTGTGCACCCTTTGAGCTGAGCCGGAGTTCAGCGTTTGGTAGGACAAGTACAAGCCTCTAGTATGTTGTGGACTACTGTGTAGTCCTGGGGCATTTATTTGCTGTCTTTATTAACAAGCAAGTTTTCATGCATCAGGGAGATACAGTAAGATCTTGAGTCAGAAACCTCTTGTAAAAAGGGCTTTATCAATGGATTAATCTAACAGCAGAGTTATATTACTGTAAAATCTCAAGCCTTTATCCTACTGTGGCTATTACATTCCTTCACAAAACTTTTGAAATCCAACCCTCAAAACCCATACTTAATAAAAGTACTGCATATCCTATTTTGAGTAACTTTAACAATAACTTAAATTTTATTGAAGTTTAACACTTGCACATGTTCTTGGTGGAATCATTTATCTTATCAAAGACATTTGGTTTTCCTTGTTTCTTTTGGATGAAGTTCTATAGCTTTGAATTTCCCTCTCTAATTCCTTGCATTAGCTGCTTCTGTTTGGCAAATGCACGCACAGTTTCCTTTGAAGATGTTTTTGCCATAGACCATGGGCTGAATGCTTGAGGGCTAGTATACTTCAACCAACCTGGCTGTACATTTCTCTAAGAATAAAATTTCATTCTCTTTGTCCTTGAGCATGAAAAGAATGCCCCAAGACTTAAACTGTATGTGCTTTAGAAAATGAAATGTGAACAGAATAAAACCAAAGAGAATATATGTTGTAGAAAACTCTGGAAACAGTCTTCCCAAATAAGTTCAGGATGAGCAAATCCCAACCTTAATTTGTAATGTGCTTTAAAGTCTTTAGCTCACATATAAGCCATGTTCTCAGGCTTATCTGTAACCAGAAAGATGGTGTTAATTCAGATTAATACTTAAAAGAATTACAAAAAAATGAAAACTTGTCTTTGGAGGTTGCCTTGCTTTGCTTTGAGCATATGGGTTTTTCAGAGCCTGAGTGACCAACTAAACCTGGACTCATGTTCTTTTCTGCACATCTTTTTCCACAGGTAACACTTGAATTCATCAGACTAGCTTGTTTTGTGCTGTTTTCCTGAATTCTTTTGTATGGTGTCAGTTCTTGAAGATGTTCTTTGTTCATCTCGAACAGGTACCTCAATGAGTTTACAGTTGGCAGAAGCTGTAAGTTATCCCATGGCTAGAATAATGGTATATTTCTGGTGAAGAAAACACAGTTATTTGCAGAATTTAGCAGAACAGAAGAGGTGCTGTAGGGAGGAATTCTTAGTTACCTAATCTTTTAGCAATGTACAACTTGGATTAGTCACCTGAAGGGCCCAAGAATACACATGACAAAAGTCAATTATCTTTTCCAATTTATGTACTTTAAATGTACTGTATATACACATGAATTGAAGTTTTTATTTTATTTTTTTGTACAGAGCATAGAATTCTACTTGTATAAATAAAAAGCCATTCTCCTAAATAGAAGCTGAAGTTTAGGTTAGGTTAATCTGCACTGATCTGAAAAACAGAGCTCATCACTGAAAAGTGCTCTGAGATGTATGGGTATTACTATATGCAAGGTTGTGCAGTAGCTTTGTGCCTCTCAGTATTGTATTTTCTAATCTATGACTGATGGTGGCCAAGGCATGCTGTGTTTCAATAAGCTTTGCTTGTTACCTGCTAAGTGATGGCTTCTCATTTGTCTGTAGGATTACAGGATTATGAAGATGATCACTTCTCAGACACAGCCTTCAGTCAGCAGAGCTGAGGAAAGCTCTTTGACTAAAGTGCAGCTTGCTAAAAGGGACAGCAATTTGGTCAAGATGCATGTGCATGTTTTCCACCAAGTTATAATTGACAGTAGATGATAAAAATTGACTGAGTTTTAAATATTTAATGACAAAAATAGTGCTTTCTATGTCACTTGTTTTTCTTATTTTTTAAACAGAAATTAGAAATCAGTGTTCTGAGGATGGGAGAGTCAAAACTTCACCCTGCAATAAAAGTTATTCTTATTTTTTTTTTAAACTTTTTACCCAGAAGCAAATACTGATTCTATTTTTTTGGCACTTACTGAAACAGGGGAAAAAAATAGCTGTGATTTTTAAAAAAGGAGCAAATCCAAACCAAGCCTATGGATCTTGGCAGGTCCAGCCTTGTATAAATTCCACCATTTCTATAGCACCTTAAAGGTTTTCATTCACTCTGCCATTGCTTTATATTGCTTAAGATAGTTCTTAATACATATCAGTATATTTGCATATTATTAATTTCCTATATTCAGAATAAATCTGCTATTTTCACTTTTTCCACAAAATGAAATTAAGGTAGCAGCAGAATAGTATTTTAACAATTCAGCAGGCAGGCTCTAAGTTATGGTGTTGGTTTCCAAACTCTGATTTTTTTGTACAGAGTTAGGGCTGTTATACACAGGTGTGAGCAGGATATCTGAGAACCTGGTGAGCTACTATAGTGCAACTCGGAGAAAGAAGTAGATAGTAGTGTTCTCTGTTCAGCAGCTTGTTTTGAAAGAGGTCTGAAAGATCTTAAGATCAGAAGCCATCATGAAAATGTTGTCTTGCCATTTGACTCTTACATCCCATGTGTCTCTGTGTCAAATCTGTTATTATTAAATTAGATCTCCCCCTTTCTCTACTCTCAGGGGTTCACAAGCCAGTGGGATGACATGAAATGATAGGCTGGAATCTACCTTAATTCTTCAACCGTTCAAGCAAATCTGATCAACTGCTTGCTTCATGTGGTTTTTGGTTTTGTTTTTATTTTAGCTCTTAGCCTACTTTAAAATGTCAGCAGGTCTAAAAAAAAAAGGGGGGGGGGAGGGCTGAGAAAATACTGTATAGATTTTTTCATTCCCTTTCATGCCCAGAATATATTTCATTAAATGTTTCCCAGGCAGTTTGGGGGTGGCCCTTCCTTTTTAAAGGGAAGAGGCAGCCAGAGAGTCTTCTTCCTTAAAAGAAAAAGTATTTTAATTTATTTAAACGATGCTCAAGTCTAATATCTCTGAGTTGGATTTGCAAAACTGAGAGGGAGAAACACTGACTCTTAGTGTTGCTCTTGGGTTTAGCAGTAGTTTCCGTTTCTTGTTTGTACCATGATTGCCTTCATGATCCCCTCAGCATAAAAAATGTCTGCTGCAGTGTTTGTTACATTCTCTTTTCTGGCTGAACATTTGACTGCTGTTCACCCTTTGTATTTTCAGCTTTACTGTCAAAAATGTCTTCAACCAATGAAGTTCCTGTTGCTACGTTACAGTGCAACTTTCACTGGCAGAGCACCTGTGCATCTCCTGTTAATGGTCTGTTTTTACAACATGTGTGCTCACCGCTAGTATTGCACAGTACTTTTTGCAAGTCTTTTTTTAAATCTAATGTAAAAAGCATAAGACTAGAGGAAAAAGTAAAAGCTTACCACTAATTACCAGTGTGAAAGAGAACTAACACAGATCGGGGGGGGGGGGGGAAATAAGGGGATGCAGACAACACTCACAAGTGACTTCTTTGAAAGTTCTGCCATAACTGCATACAGACTAACATTTTCATCACTTTCTTCCAAAGTAAAACTAAGTAATTTGGTGCGCTCATACAACATGACAGAAAATTAACACTACCAGATAACTGAGCGTGGTGGCTCAGAACTTTCCAGATGTTTTTGGTTTGTCATATATTTGTATTTCCTACTGTGCTCTCAAAACTTGGATTAAAACACAGCCTGTTATCCAGTCCCCTGCAAGGCATTGCTTTTCACGAGGAACTAGAGCACCCTCCATAGTTACAGTAACTATCCAAATGTGAACTCAAATGAATTAATGTTCCGCACAGTCATGTCCTGGCTGCAGTATAAAATAACAGCAAACTTATGGCTGTCATATACTGGGAATTAATGACTTCATACAATGCATGTTACTTACATAAAGATTTAGTTAAGTATTCTGTATTTGGCCATTCACTGTATCTGATATGCTCCTGTCTGGGAAGTGGCAGCTGGAAGAAACTGAAGAGTGAGACATCTGTGCAACAGGTATTCTTGACCACAAAGGCATGAAGCTGAAGTACAAAACTGTGCAGAATATAAAATACTCTTGTAGCACTTTAAAAAATTGGTTTGGCTTCTAGGATTGTCTAAGAAATATTTTTATTGTTGGACATTTTGAACTAGAAGGTAAAGTAGAGAGAGGAATTGCAGCAAGAATCATCTTAGCACAGGACTAAGAGTGTGTGGAAACTGCTTTAGCTCTCCTATGGGCATATGGAATGCAGTTGTGCTGCATCATTTGCTTGTGTAGTTGCACTGATGAAATTATCCTCTGTAAAATAATATTATTTTCAATGTTCTGAACTGTATATGGTATTCACATTTAATAGTGTTGTTTCAAAATACCTGTCAGACAAATGGTTCGCTTGATGCTCTCTGCTGACAACTTGAATGGCAAGATATTATGGCTTCTGGCTTAATAGCTGTTACCTAGGATATACAAGACTCTCATGCTATATTTAACTGTAGTTAACATACTGAGCCAGCAGTCTCTGTTGGTGGCATTCTGCCTAAGCTTATTTTAATATTGTGATAAATACTGTACCTTAAGGTAGAAGATATTTGTTACACCATATGTACTCTTGTCAACAAAATTAATTTTTATGGTCTGTTTTTTTCCAGAAAAAAATCATTGTTTTCTGATAACAGTTTAAATAAAATGAAATATGTTTTGCTTACTTTAGGACTTTATTCACCATGACAACCAATATGTTTCTGTTCAATTGCCCTGGACCTTTTCTACCCTCTATTCATCATAGTTCTGTTCAAAAGTGAATTTGTTTTATGTACATACACACCTTTTCTTTTTTCAAATATCATCTATGTGCAAAGCACGCTCTCCCTTTTATGAATGAGCATCTAATTATGCAAGCCCAAACTAGGATGAGTTTATGGTGATCCTTACAGGATGGTTGTCATGGAAGGTCATTACAGTTCAAGGAAGATTAGAGAAACTTACCAGTTGACCTGAAAACTAGATTGCCAAACTGAATGCCCCTCATAGGGCATGGCATTTCAGTAACTTCAGCAGGTCCTGTTAGGAATTAGAGAAAAGCTACTTATTTAAAAATGAGTACTTTATTGCTCAGTGCAAACACAATGAGAGTTGAAGGATGGCATGCTTTGTTGCATGACATGATATTTTTACATTACCGGCATGAAATCCACTTATGTACCAGTAAGACACCACCATGCAAGCTGTTGCACAAACTATATTCTATAGATAATCTTTGCCATTATAATGGCAAAGAAAAAAAAGGGGAAAAAAATCATGGGAATAATATTTAATTGAAAAAAAAAGTGTGGCTGTGAACTGATAGTTTGGGATAAGTGTTTGTCCTGAACTTCTTTACTTAAGCTGGAATATTTCAGTTAAAATGCTCACTGGTGGCAGCAATGTAATAACAGATGACAAATGAAAGTTCAAACTGTTTGAGTAAAAATACTCAGACAAAACAAAATGTTACAACCTATATCAAAAATACAGCTCCACCATGTGAAGAATAGATTTTTTTTTTTATCTCTATGTGGTATTGCTCAAAATGTTTGGCAATCTTTTAGTATTTGGTTCTTTTACATATTGTGAGCATGTACTTTTTTTCACTTTGAGAACAGTAACAAATCAATTATGTAATTAAGTAATTGTTACTTTAATTTTTCAAATTCTTCCAAATGTTCACAAAAGGATTCTTTAGCTTCATTGAGGAAACCAAGTACTCAAAAAAGGCACTGGAGTATTTATTTTGCACAGTACTAGCAATATTGAAAATGCAGGGTGAGTTTTTTGCAAAAGCCAATTCTAATGCTTTTCTAGTGAAGCTAACCCCACACCCCCACCACCCTCTTCCCCCCTTCCTTCTACTAGAGTTAAGTAATTTTGGTTCTGATTTTTTTTCCCTAAAGAAGCCAATTTTTTTCGCATTGCAGTTAGAGATAACCTAAGGAAATCAGGTAAAAGGTTAATCCATGTAAGTAACCTTCTCCCCTAGTGTTCCAGACAGTTAGTGAAGACATTTGAATGATGTCCCTATGCGCCAATATGATTTCCCATACAGTGAATTGTGCTGAACACTGGCTCCTAATGAGTATTTCATTATTTTAAGTCAATTGCTCTCTGATTTTTGAAGCAGGCTTTTTTTCCTTTTTATCTGTTATCTGCTAAGGTAGCACATAAAATGAGTTCCAGCTAACCGTTGAACTAACGAAACTAACAGACAATTCACCTGCAAAAATGAGGGAAGCAATAGTATGTTTTTTTCTAAAATCTGATTAACAAGGCCTTCGAAGCAGTTATAAAATCACCTAATAGTTCTATTTTGAAATTAAAGCAATGTGTTGCAGATACTTAGAACTTATGAGATGTAGTTTATTTTTGATAACTAGGTAAATATTCACTCTATGTTTTCAGTATTAGATCAATCATTCTTTATTAGTAGGCTTTAATCAAGAAAAAGGCAGATCATTCATTCAATAGAATGGCTATTTCAGGTTTTTGTCTCTTTTTTTCAGAGGTTAATATATAGGCCAGCTATGCAGGATTCTTTGTAGGTAGTGCTTATTCTTTGCAGGACAGTCAGTGGTCTTCTGTTCTTCCTCACATCCTCCTCTCACAATCACGTTTTGCACAACAAAATTACTCTCTCCTGAATCTTGTCTGATCATCTGCAGCTTGTCTCTTTGTGTGGTTCAACATAATAACATTAACATTTAAAAGAAAAAAATCTTCCTGAGAAAAGCAGGATAGTTCACATTATACAACTGGGCATCGGTTGCACAGGAGCAACCAGTTAGGGAAGAAAATAGTCAAAATATGGGACTTCTCTGACAAATCACAATTATCCAGTTTGTCTTCTAGGAATATCATGAATAATTGATACCAAGCTGATCTTGGTCAAACCTAAAAGCAAAACTACTTTTGTTCAAAAGCTTGTCAGAAAATGTCTATATGTACTCCTGTTTTTGAAAATCTAGGTGATCACAATGGAGGGAATTATGTTACTAATTTGCTGAATTATGTATGTGTGTAAAATATGAGGTTATTGGTTCAAAAAGTTGCAGTAAAATGCTGTCAGGTTGTGATTGTCCATACTACAGTAAGTAGAGTCATAAGTTAGCCCAGTATTACTATGAAGTGAAGTATATTGCAGTGTAGTCTCTTCATTAATAGTCTCAAATTATTGTAATCAATAAATATTTCCACAAGATCTCATGTTAACTTCATCCTGTTATCTTCTGGTAGTTGAACAAATAACTTGTCTTGCCAATGCACTCAGCAGGATAAAATATTAAATTCAACAGTGTAAGTTCATAATGCACCAATTTTCTGTCTCCTGCTGCCTCTTTGAATTTGCTGAATACCTGCAAAATATCTGAGTATGTGGGCCCCTAACTGGATTATTTCAATTAGTGTATTCTGGAAAAATAACTGTTTAAACAACTCTTGAATTTAAGCTTTATTTTCCGTTAGCCAAAAATGTTTTCACTTTCTTAATGATGGTATTTTCTACCTCATGTGGGTAGAAGTCTAGAATTTTATCTGTTTTTATTTTTAGCAAGATAGATTTTGGAAAACTGAAAACATCTTGCTTCATGAGTTTTCCTTTTCTCTGATCTCCAGTTACTTACAAAACTGGCTATCCTGATTTTAGGAGATCGATCCAGGCTTTCTATTCAGGGTGTGTGTAATGTGCTGTTTACTATACACCCTGATAAAAGATGAATGACTCCTGGGGTAAAAGAATATATCCAGGTATTTCGGAAACTTGTCTGCCAAATAAAAACTGTAAATCTTTCAAATGATGATTAGGGGCAGAGTACTTAAGACCTCTAGTGTGGCATGGATCCTGTCATGGAAGCAGGGATGGTGTTTCTCTTTTTTGTGTGTGTTTTTTTTTCTTGAGGTTTTGTTTTGCAGAGGTGTGTTTTCCCCATTTGACACACATGGACTTTTGGGAGCTCAACTGCAAAAGGGGGCTAAGGTTCTTTGAGGTTCCTTATCATGCAATGAAATTTTGATCTGGGGTTATGTTATCTTTGAAATAAAAAGTGGCGGAGTTCGGCTACCTAATGGGATTTTATTGAGGAGACAAAAGGAGATTCTTGTCCCTTCACTGTGTGATTCCAAAAAGAGTTAACGGACACAAGTTGCAACAAGTGAGAGTCAGATAATGACAAGAAAAATAATTCAGTGTGATGGGAAGAGGTATTATAACAAGTTGGCAAAGGAGGCTGTAGAATATCCATCCTTTGGGATATTCAGGACTCCACTGGATATGAGAGCAACTTGACAAAACTTCAGTGTGGGCCATGCTATGAATAGGAGATCGGAACAGAGAAAGTCCAGATGCCTCTTCTATACTCAGTCATTCACTCATTACTGGCATTGGGATCATGTTTTTGTTGGGAAACATTTGTGACTTGGATGTACTGTAAAGCTGTTACAGACCCTGACAGCTGTCTTGCTAAGCAGATTATGAAGCAAGCCAGTTGGGAACAAGATAATTTTCTTAAAAATTAAGAAATTAATTTCAGTTAAGAAAAATAAATTAAATGAATAATTTTCTGGAGCCTTTTTATACTTTAGTCAAAATAAGTATGGTTTTAATAAGTATGTATCATCAGGCAAAACTCTTATGTAATATATATCTTTTAAAATATTGGAGTGGAACAGTTTAAAATTTCCTGATATGTAGTTCCTATTGCTTCTCTTGGGAAGTAATATTTTATTGTCAGTAAGCTTTTTCTATCTATATAGCCTGCATTTTCTTTATCATAATTTTATGCTGCTGTCTTTAGTTATGCATTGTGTACCACAATAAGTGTTAATTCCTATTTGGATTTCATAGCCTAAAGACATATTATTGTCTGATATGTTATTTATTCTTAGTTATCTCTTACCCAAACTTTAAAAAAAAAAAAAAAACACTCCGTTGACCTCTTCAGTACAGTGTGGGGTTTTTTACTTCCTTTTTCCTCTAAACTCACTCCAAGTTTTCCTCCTGTTTATCTTATATTAGAAAAATAATGGAAGTGTCTTCTATAGTAATTTAAAGGAATACTCTTTGCTTGGTGATAATCTGTTTCAAATCATGTTTGTTTGGTTGTTTTTTTTTGAGGCATATTACTTTGCAAATAGGTACAAGATTTGTTGTCCCCCATTACTTACAGACTTTCTTTTTTCAGTATGATTGCCTTTACTGAATATAAATACAGATTATTTTTTTCTCTCTCGGCCATATTAACTTATATTTTACCATGGTGACTGTGATTTATACATCTTTTTGAAACTCCTCATTGAAGCTCAGTACTAACATATAAAAGTTTTTTGAATGCTAAAAATATTTATCCTTCTTTAAAAATTTTTGAAGTTCAAGATGAAAGCTGATTTTTTTTTATTTTTTATTTTTAACTTTACCTGTAGAAAACTGAAGACATGATTGAGTGATGTTAAAGTTAATGCAATATTTTCAGTGTTTTATTTTACGGATTATCTGACATATAGATAACTTAAAGGAGGCTGTAGCGAGGTGGGGGTTGGCCTATTCTCCCACGTGCCTGCTGACAGGACAAGGGGCTAAAGTTGCGCCAGGGGAGGTTTAGGTTGGATATTAGGAAGAACTTCTTTACTGAAAGGGTTGTTAAGCATTGGAATGGGCTGCCCAGGGAAGGGGTTGAGTCACCATCCCTGGAGGTCTTTAAAAGACATTTAGATGTAGCCCTTAGTGATATGGTTTAGTGGAGGATTTCTTAGTGTTAGGTCAGAGGTTGGACGAGATGATCTTGGAGGTCTCTTCCAACCTAGATGATTCTGTGATTCTGTGATTTTTTTTGCCTGAAATTAGAGGTACCGTTTTTAATATGCTACGGTTTTCACTTCAGAAAGATTTCAGAAGATGCAATTTTTAGCCACGTCAATAACTGTTTTGATCAGCGACATTTGTTAAATGACAACAAATATGAAGAATGATTAGTTCACCCTATAATGGAAAGTCACAAATTTTTAGTTAGAGTTGCACCTTTAGGCAGTATCAAAAGTTTTCAGTTAGTTGGAGAAATTATTCTGGAATTAGACCTCTGAAGGAAAAGATGCCTGTGAAAGGCTTCTGCTGTTTACTTGCAATGATCCAACAGTCAAATTATCAGATTGTTATCATCAGGCAGAAACAATCTTATCTGAGCCTATCAGATTGTCTTGAATGCCAAGCCTGATAACAGTAATTACTTGTGATCCCAAATTCACTGGAGGGCCATGTTGTATAATCATCAGCTTTTCTCTAGACTTTAAGTCTAAACATAAGTAGGTTTGTGCATTTTATTAGAACATAGGATTTTCCAGAATTCTTGAAAACTATACACTTCTAGATATTTCATATTTAGTATAAGCACATTCAGCGTATGGGTAAAGTTTTCTTTTTTTTTTTACAATTTCTTCGAAGACCCTTTCTGTATTAATTAAACTATGCCAGCCTTTGAAATATTAAAATTTAAAAGTTGTACGCTAACAAAGAAAACTACTCAGTTATTTAGAATCACTGTGTATATTCTGCTCTTCAGAATCCTACTTCTGGATTTGGATAATTTACTGTTATAACAACTTAAAGAATTGGGAAAAGTCAAGTGGATTCCTCAGTATACCCACATGGAAAAGGTTATAACTTACCTCAACAAGGCATTACAAATTTTAGGTATAAATAAGATTAACCTGTAAACTCGTATTTCTTTATCTAGAATTTCATTTTTCATTTTGAAATTATTTGTGCAGTAAGTCAGATCATTGCAAACAGGTGCTCTTTTCATGCTCATTTGTTATCTCCACAAAAGGATGGGGTTAAAGTCAGTGGAAAATGACTTTCATATCTGCATACTATTGTGAAGAAAATAAAAAGGAGAAAGATTATTCATTATTCCTCCCATTAGTTTCTTTGAGTGGCATTTAGCAGGCAGAATCTTAACATGTTGCTGTTTTGGTTTTTTATGCAATTCATAACTCTGTTTGTAAAACTCATTGCAAACGATATTGTCAGAAAAATGTAGTAAAGTTCAAATGAGCTTAGGCAAATTCATGCAAGATGTGTTCCCCCATGGCTATAATATGATCTGAATGCATCTTCCATCTCAGGTAGACTTGTGCATTCAGTACAGAGTGAGAATGTACCAGAGACAAATCACTCCTCCATTGCTTTTTTGTTTATGCTCTTTACCATCTGTTATTGATTCTGATGGACAGCTAGGTCTCACTCTTTCTGACAGTTATTGTGTTCCTTACAATAGAAGTACAAATTCATCTGACTACGTTGTAGCTAGAAGTGGTATCCATAAATTCGAAAAGAAATCATGAATGAGAGAGCTGATCTATTGAATAGTATGTAACCTCTTGTTGAAAAAGTATAATAGATGATGATTGACTGGTTAGTGTGTCACATAATCTGCGTGAAATTTTTAGGGGTTCTAGGGAAACTTCCCATCTCTTTCTCATTAAACGTCTCTGAGTAGATTGCACTAATTTAATTGCGCATTTTTCTGCACTCTTGACGTAAGTTAATTGCTAGCTTCTTCTATTTGCTTATTCTTCCCTTAATTTTTCCCTCATGAACTTAGATTTATTTTATTGAAAGTTTGCTATGGGGAGATCTCCTTGCTTATTATCAAAAATCAACTTTGAAATCGCTTTTACTTGTTATTTCCATGAATTTACTGAAATATTCAGTTGGGTATCCCAACTTTACTGTTAACGTGTAATTTTTTTTTCCAAATATATCTGGAAATTCACTCCCATACCACCACAATTCCTTTAATTATCTATCTTTAACAAAGAAATCCTTACTGTCAAAATCAAAACTTGAGGCAGCATTTTCCTTAACAGTATGTTTATAACTTGAGCCAGAACCAACGTGTTTCATCTGCACTTATGTTCATGCTACGTAAGGAATGCTTGAGCATCTTTGTTCCTTTCTTGTGTTCTTGCACAACCCTGATGTAGACAATTATCCTCTCTTTACGTTTTCAAACTATTTCCCCTGAATCTAATCACAACTTCCACTTCTGAATGTCACAAGCCTGCAATAATCCTCTTTAAATTCTTGTGGGAATCTGTTAACCAATATTGATGACAAACAAAAGATATTTCCCCCACTCTGTGTTTTCTTTTAGACTTCCTTCAACCTAAAATCTGCACCTGGCATAAAGCACATGCTGCTGTTTCCTTGATAAGCGTTCAAATTTCCGTAAGTAGGACCTTCATAGACCTGTCTCTTCTGTGAAGCTGGTGTGATTGTCTCCCTTTCCCCCTCAATCTTAGCTATGCCTTTTGCACTTCCCTGCTATATTCTACTTGCTTTTTCAGTTTGTTCTACTATTGAACAAGCCAATTCTCCCATAACCTGCTTGTTGCCTCTGCATCTTACTCATAATTTCACGTCTTTAGGTCAGCTGTTAGCAGTCTGTCCCAGAACTTTCTTGTACAGTATGTCTGTTGTCTACCTTGCCTTGGTATTCCTTTACCATTTTCTGCAGGAAAAAAAAATGTAGTCCTTAGACTTTCTTCTCTGTAAGGATTTTCTGTGTTCAATTTTCTTTATAACAATTTTTCAGCATCTCAGGGCTGCTCCAGAAGCTACTAAATTCCTGTTTTCTTCCCAAATAATGTTGAGCCTTGAAGAGAAGACAAAAATACACTGTATGAACTCACTCATTTGATGTTTTCTGATTGTTAACTTTGTTCCCTTGCAAGTATTGTCCACATTAGATCACTGAGGAAACTTTTGATTTATATTTTAAGGTGTTTTTTTGTTTCATTTTGGTTTTCCTGCTTCTGTTATTGCCTAATGTATTCAAGTCACAGTAAGGAAAGTTCTAGTCAATACAAATGAAGTCAATATTATATTATTTAGATTTAGACCTCCACCTTAACTGGAGGATAAAAGCTCACATATTTTGCAAAACCCAATCTCCCCATGGGGAATGTCAAAGTTGCATCATGACTGCTAAAATCAATTCATGCAAATAATACTCCTCTCCATCTGAGAGTTTACTGAGTATGTTAGAGACAAGTACCTTGCCATTTCCCAACTTTTTATTTAAATTCTGTGCAATATTCTCTTAGGGAGAGGAACAGGACCTTGGATATGTATAGAAAAAGTGGGATTGTTAGGATGGTTCTCAATGCAACCTGTTTTTGTGTGTGTTCTAAGCATCATCAGCTATAGAAAATATTGTGGAAGAGCAAGATTTCTTACTCACCTGGCCTGGGAGGGAGATGAGATCCTTTTTTTGGGGTAGGTAGGTCTGCTATTTGATGAAAAAAACTTTCCAAGTGCTTTTGATCTCAAGTTAAACAACAACGCCTGCTGTACTCAGTCTTGCTGGTGTACCCTTTACATTAACAACAGGAAAACCCCAAGACAAATGTGATTTAATTATCTCAATATATAGTCATAAATTAAATGTTAAATTACAGATTCTGTCTGATATCATAACCATATCATACTACAGCTTCTTTACATTAGGTTCACTGTTTGGTAAATTTTGGTCAACCTTCCTATTTATTTGTTGTTTCATGTAGTGTTTACCACAAAGAATGCAGAGGGAACAGCAGAGTACACCTCAAAAATCTGGCTGTCTTTGCTAACTTATGGGCAACTGTGCCTATATTTTTAGTAACTAACTCCTGCTCAAACAGAGGCTAATTTTCACTGCATGTGCTTGATACAGTGCTTATGTAGACCACCATTCTAAGTCATCTTAGTTAAGACTCCATTAAAAATGTGTCAACCCCTTAGTGAATGTATTTGCCCTTTTCCTTTTTCCATTGTAGAATATATTTTTTCTGTATTGAATCCCAGAAATTCACTTTTAACTAATGAATCTGAGATTGTTCAAAGGAAAGCTGTTAAGCTTGTTACAAATACATAGGCTGACCTAAACTAATTATTCAAATTCTCATGGGTTGCAACCACTTATTTCTCAGGTTATTTTGTAACCTCCAGGAAAAAAAAATATTGCTCAAAAAAACATTTTCATACGTTACATTCCTATAGTCCAGGCCTTGGAAAATACTTGGAACAAGTAGTTTTCTTGCTAGTCATTGTTTAAAGATTCTTTATTTTATTGGACCGGTACTGAGCAAAATAATTTATTGCCTGGCATAGTTAATTATTCTAATTACGTTCACCTTTGGAACCTGTTAAGTAATTATTTACTGTCTTCTGATTCTGAGTAATCAATTACATTAATTGCTTCAAAGTATTTTGGTTTAATCTGGCTAGCTGCTAGCTACTTTTATCACAATAAAACATTTGGGGTTTGGTTTGCTGTTTTTGAAGCCTTGTCCTATTCACTTGAAGAGAAGGGAGATGTTCCTCTTCTAGTAAAACACAAGCAATATATATAAAACAAAAGTATAACTAAAATCCATCATGATCTTGGGTATTAAAAAAAATAAAAATAAATTAAAAAAATAAAGAACTTAGATCAGCTTTCTCCCAGTTGTACGGCATTCAAGTAATTCAGGCAAAAATTACATTGTTCCAATATCTTCTGACTGTAGATGCAGTTCTCTTGTGCAAGAGTGTAACAATGTCATGCCCCTGGAAGTATGCACTGTGTTGGATCATTCTAAACCAATCTAGTTCTCTCTCTTCCAGCCTGTTTAACTCCATTTGTTTGTAATGGTTGTGCAGTGAAAAGACTTTGGCATTGACTTGCATGCTATCATACAATGCTTTGAATTAAAGCACTTTGGTGCAGCCACTGAAAACTGGCAGCAGCTATTACTTTAAAATGTTTGGCTATGTTGTAAAATACTGCTCTTCCGAAATGAGTGAATTAGTATAATGAAAAGGAAAAGATGAGGTTGAAGGAAAGTAAATTACACCTGGAAACTGCTAATATAGCAAATAAATTGCCATTAGGGTTTTAAACTTGGAGATAATTGTACATAGTCATTTCTTCTCCACTAAAACTTTGTACTTTAATGTGTTTACAGAATTGTCATAAACATGTAGAATGTGAACCTTTGATAAAATAAGCTCTTTGCACAAAAACAGTGCAAGCTATCAAGTGACAAATGCTGCCATTTGTCTCCTTAGCACTTGGTTAATGATCCATGACAGAAATACCAGAGCTGAGTGATAACTGTACAGTGATATAATCTGGCTTTGTGGCACAGACTTTACACCAAGGGCTTCGGTGATGTGTTTTAGCCACTTTGCTGTTGAAGACTAACACTGAAAGGGCTTTCTTGTCCAAATAAATTAGTCTGGGTGACAGAAACAATTTACAAAGCTCTAAATGTGTTGCTTGCCCTATTATCTCCAAGATCTAACAGTAGAATATTCAACATAAATAACATTCTGAAATGTATCATTAGGATCATATCTGATTAAACTTGCCTATAAAGCAAAGGGCTGCATGATTTGATGGACTGAGTTTTTCCCCATACTAATCTTTCAGGCAGAAATAAATGACTGTGTGAGGCTCACCATGATTTCAAGATGCCTCTGATAATGTTAGCTACCCTTCCGGTCTAAGGTCTTGTCACTTCTCAGAAGCTAGTGAGGATTGCATTTAAACCGTGAATTTTAGAACAAGCTCTGCTGAAGGGTTAAAAATCCTATCTTTATGAAGTGACTAACTTCTGTGTGGGTTTAGGACTCTACAAGTATAGAGTTATGGTTCTAGATCTACTGTTCTGTAGCTCAGCTCTTTAATTCAGGTAGTGTTGACGATTAGGGAGTTCCAAACGGTTTATCCAACAAATATTGTAGCGGTTGCAACAACCATGCTTCATACTACCTAAAATTTCAAAGTAAAAGTCAGCTGAAGTTCCCACCCTCATAATAAAAACTGCCATGTTTTAGCTCAGCAGTAATGTCCCTACATGGCTGTGAATTGATTCTGCTGCCCAGATGTTACTCTGTTAATTAACTTTACATATCTGTTTTGAAAGCATCTGCTTAGACTTGTACAATATAGGAGAAATTTCTACTTTGACCAGATTGCCCTTGGAATACTTTAAGTATTTGTTGTTAAGGAAAGCATTTAGTATGTTTTTTCTACAATGTTATTACTTGTTTTTCTCCATGAGATAGCTATAATGATGCTTTTCTATCATTATCTGCATTGTTATAAGTTGCTGTAAATTTTTTAAGCTATGTTACTGAATAAAATAGAATATGTATGCATAAAATTAAAAAGCAATAGTTTTTTATTTTCCTCAACCTATTGACAAATATGCCATGATTTATTAGGAACTGTTTTTGGGTTGGTTTTTTTGGATGATTGATAACTGTCTTTTTCAAAACCTCAAGTGCCCTGTTCTGCCAGCTCAGGTATTCATCGGACCTTTCCATGATCTGAAATGGCTTACTAAACCAGCAAAACAAATTAGAGAATTTTCTTCTGGGTTAATGAGCTGGATCAGCTCAGTTGTAAGACATCATGACCATGAGGATGAGGCAGGACTACGTGGCTGGGATAAGATGTGGCTAGAAGGGTCAGGGACGGTGAGTCTTCCCCATCAATATGTCAGTGAGTTGTCAGATCTGGCCAGCTGTCTCATGTAACTTGTTCCATACAGTTTGTTTTCTGTAAAACAACCTATGTGTAATGGCCATTGATTTTGTTCTGTGGATCTGGTTGGAAAAGCTCAAATATCTTGTTTAGTTAGTTAAGGACAACAAATTCTTTAAAATGAAAATCATCTGTGTAATATTAAATTGTTCCTGGAGAGTGAATATATTCTTTCTTTTAACTAAGGTGTTAAAAGTTAATTACCGAAGGACAAATTTAAGCAGCCAAAATGTCTGAGCACTATGCACAGTTTTTGCTAATTGTTGTGTTTACCTATGGTAATTCATATGAGGATTGAAGTGATAAGAATATGATTAAAAGGGTATCGAGGGAAATGACATCTAAAATGGATTCTTTTAATGCATAAAGATTATATGATCTGATAACTTTTTGAAGGGCAAAAACTGAAACAATAAATTGATATAGAATTGGTATAGTAAAGGACATGACTTCTTAGCCTTCAAAGAACTTTGGAATTAGTGGGGAAAAGTTCTGTTGATATGAAACAATCCATATGAATAAATTTATGAATACTTCAAATTAGTTTTACTGTGGGTTCACATTCTGCCTTTTGCACAGTTCATCATTTGCATTAGCTTCATTTTTCTGTTTGTGGATGTACATGGTGGGTTTTTCCTTGTTCCTGTGACTGTTTGGTTTTTAATTATTATTCTTTATGGAAACATCAAGAATGACAAATGATTAATCCCTTTCTGCCTGCCTCATGGAAATGTATGTATCCAGGCAATAAATAAAACAAGGTAGAATCTCACATCTTGGTTTAAGGGAGGATGATGTGTTGGGGGGGGTACAGGGTGGAGTTTTTTTGTGGTGTTGATGCAGGCAGGGAAACTGATGGTTGGCATACTCTGCAGTTTTCCAATTATAAACTACGGGTTGCCTGTGCGTAACCCTCTTCTTATTCAAGGCTGAACCAGAAACAAAATAAGTTTCTTAAAAAGTTAGGATTTTATGCAACTTCTGGCACATAATTAAATTGCCGATGTCAAACTGAAAATGGCATTTATTAATTGTGTAATAACTACAGTTGTTAAACTTCTTTCTTCCCTGTTTAGAATTTAAAAGTATTGCTGTTCTTCATCCTTGCAGTCAGCTAGAAAAGCCATGTTGCAGAAATTAAGGTGCTCTGTGGAGAGGCTACCTTGTTTTCTATCCCCTTTGAATACTGTATGACTTTGGTGGAACAGCCTTCAATGAGGTCTGTGTGTGGACAGCCTTGTTGATCAAATTATTTGGGGGTGGGAGGAGGACAACAAAAAGACCCCCAAAAAACTTAGGCCCAAACACAGATTTACATGTTATTTTGTTTTTTGTGGTTGGTTTTTTTTCCCCCTAGAACTTCAATACAAAAGCAGAATTTACCACCAGATTGTGAGGAAGACCGTTGTAATGATGATCCTGAGACAATCTAGTATCTCAGACAGAACACTTCAAAGTTGCGTGTTCTTGAAGACAGTACTTGCAAGGGGCATGTTTAAATATGCCAGGCATGCAGACTTGACCCTTCAGCCACAACGATTACCTGTTCTCTTGAGATAACGCAGACAAGTGATTGAATAACAGAGGCCAGAACAGAGAATCAATTCTGTGCTAATGAGCATGCAAGGCTATCAGTGAAGCAAATAGCACGCAATTGGTTAGGTTAAAGACAATATTAATCTACTCACAGTGAAAGGGAAGAGTGCTCCTGACCCTATGAAACGCGTTGTGAAAGTTAATTTTTGACTTAAGTGTTTTTGTCCTGAATGTCTTATCCACTTTTGGTCTAGAAAGTTATGGAGTCCCAGAGTTATTCATTAATAACCTTTCTGTCTTCTACGCATTTAAGATCTGCATTCAGATCCTGCAGCCCCACAGTACCATCTTTTACACTGCTGTTAAGTTAATTTATGAGCCACTAGCTTGGTTGAGAAACATTCCTGTCCCTTAATGAGGACAGGTGATGACAGTCTGACCAACTTCAGTTGGACTGCAGCTATTTCTGACATAGTCTTTTTCCTAGACTGTGATGAAGATCAAGACCCTGTAGACTGACATTCAGATATTGTGAAATAATTGGGGGTTTTAGTGGCTTTCACTAGAGTACAGTTAAAATGCATTAAAAAGTACATACTCTTATTTGTGATACTGTTGCTTACACTTAATATCTACCATAGTATTCTCAGCAGCTTCTATATTTCTATACCATGAGGTTGCTCAGAGGTGTACCCAGCATCTAGAACCCTCTGGGCAAATGCAGCAGGCCGTAGATCAGAAGAGTAGAGAATGGGGCTTTCCTCAAGAGGGTGTGTTTCTTGAGTCATCTGATAGTGTTTGAAAGTCTCTGGTAGAAGATACATTTTTCACTTGTACCAATCCACATCCCAAACTGCCTGTTTATCTCCATTGGCAGTGACTGATTTTCCCCCCCAAAAAAAAAAAAAAAAATTGTAGCACCTGTGTAGTGGGTTTATGTGGCAAGGTTTTGGTAGCAGGGGGCCATAGGGGTGGCTTCTGTGAGAAGAATCTAGAAGCTGCCCCATGTTTGGTAAGGGCCCCACTGCTGACCAGAGCTGAGCCAATAAGTGATGTTGTTTTGTGCCTCTGTGAGAACATATTTAAGTCAGGGAAAAAAAAAACGCTGTGCTACATAGCAATTGGGAGAGTGAGAGGAGTGAGGAACAGCCTTGCAGGAGCCAAGGTCAGTGAAGAAGGAGGGGGAGAGGTGCTCCAGGCACCGGAGCAGAAGTCCCCTGCGGCCTGTGGTGAGGACCATGGTGAAGCAGGCTGTCCCCCTGCAGCCCATGGAGTACCACGGTGGAGCAGGGTTCCGCACTGCAGTCTGTGGAGGAGACCACGGTGGAGCAGGTAGACCTGCACTGACAGAGACTGCGGCCTGTGAAAGACCCCTGCCAGAGCAGATTCCAGGCTGGACCTGTAGCCTGTGGAGAGGAGACCATGCAGGAGCAGGTGACCTGAAAGGAGTTGCTGCCCATGGGGGATCCAGGTTGGAGCAGCTTGCTCCTGAGGGATGGACCCCGTGGTACAGACCCATATCTGGAGCAGTTCTTGAAGAGCTGCTGCCTGTGGGCAGCCCACGCCGGATCAGTTCAGCAAGGACTGCATCCCGTGGGACGGACCCCACAGCACAGGAGACAAGAGTGACTGAGAAGGAGTGGCAGCGAAGAAGCGCTGTAGAATGACCATAACCCCTATTCCCCTGCGCCGCTCGGGGGGGAAGAGGTGGAAGAGGGTGGTTGGGGGGAAGGTGCTTTTGGTTTCTTTCCTTTGTTTCTCACTTCTCTAGCTTGTTAGTAATAGGTAATAAATCTTACTATCTCCCTATGCTGAGTCTGTTTTGCCCGTCACGATAATTACTGTGCGATCTCCCCGTCCTTATCTCAACCCTTGAGCCCTTTTCATCGTATTTTCTCCCCGTTCCTCTTTGAGGAGGGGGAGTGAGAGAGCAGTTGTGGTGGAGCTTGGCCACCCACCTGAGTAAAATCACCACAACCTGTCTTAGAACTGTTGACAGTGCACTCTCACATGATGGCTGCCAGCTCACCTGGCTGGATGATTCATGGTTTACTTTTAAGGTACAAAATAATGCTGTTCTCACTAATCCTCTAATAGAATATTCTTCCTTTATCAGTGGTAAGCACTCATAACCTTGCTTAAAGGGGGCAATTACTTAATTTTAAGATCTAGAAACATGTATTTTTCAGCTTTTTCCTGAATGCAGACAATCCAATGCGCGTAGTCTGATGCTCTGCACGTATCTAACTCAGAAGTGCAGAATTTAAGCCCAAATGATTAGCTATTATTATTATTATCGTCTTTCATAAACTGAAATTACTTTTACTTATAAAGTATCCTATTGCCTATTAAGTGTACCTTCATACTACAAACATCACAATTATTCCTGATTGGAACCCTGGCTCTGTAGTCTTAAACCATGACATTAGGACAGAAAGGTCTTGTAACAGCATTTAATCAGTTGTGCCAAGGAAAGAGTGATCACCTTTCAGGTGAATAGTCAGGGATAATGTTTCAGATAGTGCAAAGATAGCTTGATCATAATTCATTTTTTTCCATATGTTCTCAGCTCCAGTGCTGTCAGTCCAGTTATTTTCAGCTGCGTGTTAAACAAAATTACGTGTTTAAAAGATGTTTTTATCTTTTTGCAACTACAGGACAAACAAGTTACTGACTAAAGTTTGTTGGAGAAGTCTATGAAATAATATCCACTTACCAAATCTGTTAAAATTTTAATTTATTTGGGACTGTTTAGCTCAGCTCAGTCTTCCAATAATAGCTGGGAGATCTTGGTGCAAAGTGGTGATAGTGTGGTAAAATTCAGTCAGATGCATTCAGTAATTTCTTTGTGTGTATAAACAGCGGAAGTGGGCATTCTACCTATATCTTGTGGAGTCAGCACCTTTTAAGTAATGTTTTGAGGAATGTTATCAAATACATTATCCTTACAGCATTTAAAAAAAAAATAGGACAACAATGAGAACAGAAAACCTGTGTAAATAAGGAATATACATGTCATTAGGTGAACTTAGTGTTCTTTCTCTGGAATTTGGGGTCCAAATTGCATTTCTCTCTTTGCTGTCCCTCATTCTTCCTTTTTGCTCCCTTCACTTGGGTCAATCAACAGTTGAGACACAATTCCCACAGTCTTCAGGCAGGTGTCACCTGCATCTCTCTAATGTTATATGCTTTATGACATAGATGTTTCCCTGGAGGCTGGCTTAATCCTTCACAGTTGAACAAGGTGAACCAAGATGCTGAGGAACCCGTTTATTGAAGTCAGCACTAGTCCTTCTCTACTGAGACGGAAATCTTTACTCTGCTGATGTAGCAATTTGCTAAATATAACTATAGTGGATTCAATATTGGAATACATCCACCTGAAAATATCTCTGTGATTTTAGTTTTTAATCTACTACTTAGTAGATAGGTATATAGAAAGACTTTTTATTTTGAGAGATCAAAAGATTGGGAAAATAGAGTAGACATAGTGAGCAGGGGACAAAGTAATGGAGGAAAAAACTCTAGAAATTAAATTTTAATTTTTTTTTACCATACAATACCTTAACTGTTGCATAGTGCTATACCTTTAGACATTTTTCCTTTAAAAGAACACCAGATGTGTTTAATGACTGCAGGGATGTGGCTTTCTCTCAGCGCAGCCTGTAGTGTTGGCTATTATACCATGTGAACTGGAACTGCTAGACTACTTGTGATCATCGGACTAGTCTAGGAGGTTTAGAGGTTGTTTATGATATTTTACGGAATCTGTGATGTATGTATAGGTTCTAAATTCAGGTATTGTAAAACAGGAGTCCTTAGCAGAATGTACCATGCCAGATTTCAGCACTTTAGCTAAAATAGAAGGAAATTAAGTTACTTCATGCTTTAGAAATTTGTCTTTTTACTTACAAATGCTTGAGTTTGAGTCACGATTATTATTTCTCATAATATATCAAATATAGGAAGGATTAATGGGGAAACTGTCATTATGCTATCTTCCGGAGTCTTGTCCTCAACATACCTACTAATAGTATTATGGCTAATTACAATAGGAGGAACTGAAATTCAGATCATCAGATGAGTTGACATAAGTTTGAAAAATTGCCTGCCTTTAGTAAAAGTGTAATTATATTTGAAATGTGAATAACACAGACTTCATGAAGAAAAGAACCTTGTTAGTTGTAAATGGTCCAGCTCAGACACATTTTATTATCTTGCTTTTGCACATATAAGTTTTGAATTTTGTCGCAAAATATTTACACTTCTAATACTTTCCCCAAGGTCTAGATTCCATGCTTAATGCATCTTCTCAAACTGAGCTGTAGGATTTTCTAAGTGAGAAGCGGAAAAACATGCTGTAGTAACTAAATAGCTGCAAACTTTTTTTTCTGTCAATGGTGCCTTTTTTGGTCACAAACCCACAAGATTACTGAATTTAACTCTAAGTAGGGATGATCTTTCACTGTAAGTTTTTTCTAAAAAAGTGCTTTAATACAGAAACAGCAGTTGGTATATGTCTGAGCATCCGTTACAGGAAGTTTGATTTCTTGTATTGCTGTGTTCTTCAAACTTAAATTTAAAAATTTTATAGTTTACTTCTGAAAGATATATATTTTTAAATGTTTCAAAACTTTAATACAAAACTAAGTTGAACTTCATCTAATTTTTCCCTTTTTTTTTTGGTTTAAACTGAGTTTATGCTTGTAGCTCCCTACCTATAATCCAAAAGTTTACATCCCGAGAAACAATGTCTAGCAAATATGGAAACAAAATCAGGAATTTCACTTTGTGTTGACCAACACTGAAAAATAACCAAAACATTTTTTTTCTATTTCTTTCACTCTGTCACTTCAGTTAATCTAATGAGTAGAAAAATCCATTATTCCTCTGTTCAAGTAGCACCTCAGGAGACAACCTAAGCCAAAGAACTTCAAATGAGTCTGTAGCCTTAGTCTGTGAAAGAACTATACTTCCTGGCTCTCTTCAAATCTCTGTTCACATTTCCTATATCATGTTGTAAAAAGGATCCTGTACCTCAGCTGTTACAGTTCACAGTTAAGAAGTTAATGGTGTATTTCAAGCGGTGTGTCAGACGGTTGGGTTTGTGGGTGGTTGTTTTTGTGTGTGTGTTTCAAGAACATGTTTAGATAAGAAATTAAAGGTTGCAAAAAGTGTTGGAGTATGAATTAACTTCTAGGTTGTCAGAAAACATTTTTTCATGAGCTGATTGAATTTTAACTGGACACATATCCTGGGCTGGGGGAAAGCTTTTCATTGAACGTTCAGTACCATACTTCCAGTAAAAGACCCATGAAACTCTTCAGCACTTTCCTGTCGATTCTTGTGTGTTGTCATTTATCTTGCACCTATGTTTTCAAATTATTGTTTTGTTCCACGAAAGTTAATTCTGTGGTGCAATTTTCATTAGTCAACGTTTTAAGAAATTTTATAACTACCTTGACAAAAAAAATGTTGCATACAGAACATTACCTTTTTTGTTGAATGCAGCTGAGACATATCATGCACGAAACAGGGAAGATAATTTTTCAGCTCTATTTGGAAGTTGTTAATCCTTAGCTGAAGCTCCAAGGTTTTGTTTTTCAGGTAACATCTTAAAAAGCAATAAGATTTACAATAAAACAACAAAAAGCTGGAAGACAGAACTGAAGTAAGGTTTCTAGAACTGGGCATCTTCCATTATGCAGAAAAATATCAAGGAGATAAGGAACTGCCTCCGGTTATGGGGGGGGGGGGGGGGGGGGGGGGGGGGGGAGGTTATTTTCATGTTTGTTTTTAAGGAAGCATTAGCTCTTTTAACATTTTGAAAGATAGGTAAAAAATGGTTGATCTTTGCCAGTGAGTGCAGAGTAAAACTAATTGATTGAACACCTGTGAAGAAAACAAATTAAAGTAATTAAAGTACAGGAAATTTTACAACTGTTTCCACTGCTGTGTATATGTTAGGAAGAAACTGTAGAGTCATCATAATCTGAGATTATGATGAGACTAGGTAATTTAACTGACCTCTCTTTCTAGGGAAAAATAATAAAGTTTTCCTTTTCTCTTCTCCGCCATCAGGTTTGTACAAGATTTGGTGAAAGAAAACATCTCACACTGTTAAAAGTTCGCAGTCACAAGCGAGGTTATTATTCCCCTGGTTTCCTCAGCCAAAACTCAGACAGGTACTGTAATGCTAAACAAACCTAGGTTTTTGCAATATTTATATGCAATGCATTCTGGCGTTGCTTGTTTCTGCAGGTGAGTTCAAATGATTTTCCAATAGGATCAGATGAATTGTATCTGTTTTGCTTTACTATACTTTTTTCATCATTAGTACCTGCAAGATAGTACTTCTGAAATTTTCGCCACCTGTAAAAACAATTTCTTAGACTCACAGAGGGAACTTGAATTCTGTTTAAGAATGATCAATGCCTCCATTGTTGCAAATGCAGTGTTTTAAAGCTATCATTTGATAGCTTTAAAAAAAAAATAGAGGAGAGAGAGATGAAATAAAGTGAATAATCAGGATGCTTACTTTGTTTATGACTAACCATTCACAGGAAACAGTGCTCATCACCTGTCTGAAATGAAAAGGGTAAATGCTCTTAGAGAAAACTCCTGCAACAGTGAATTCAATTAGTTGTCTAAAAAAAAAAACCACCAACACCGCCATGCATTTGGACACCAGGCTCAAAAGTGAAAAATAACTTTGCATTTGGGTTCCTATGGAGAAAGAGAAGGAACTCAGTCTAATTTATCTGAGGGAAAGGGGAAATGGGAATCACCAGTCATGTTTCTTCATTGCACATCAGATTTCTAAACTAATCTTTTAAACAACATTTTATTTTATTCCTTCTGACTTGAGTTAATGGGATGAAAATAGCTTCAGAATATACAATTTCCTTTCCAATTTCACGTACTAACAAATCCTTTATTAGACAGTGGTGACCTTCAACACTTCAATAAATGTTTTTGGTTCTTTTAATTTTGCCTTACAACACCATTTCTCTGTCACTCACCAATACAGAGAGGATGATGATGAGCTTTTAAACAGTTCATAAGGAAAGTGTAGAATGGATTGGAGTCCTCATTTGAATGAAAAGACTGACCATTTTCAGCCTGTATGTAAGAGGAGTTTTGATGGTCTGTTACTTGTCACCCAGATGCAGTGCTTTTCTAGATAAATAGACTGGTAAGAGATGCAAATGCAATCAAAAAGAAATAGTGCAAGGTGCTTGGAGATGATCATCTGAAGCAAGTGTTGTGGGTTTTTTATTTGCCTTTTTTTCCTAGTTTTCCGCTGTGCGGAACTGTTCCAGTTAAGTGACCACATATTCCAGCCTTTTACAATTCTGGTCAGAACAGTTTCTTTTCAGGCTACTGTTTTCATATGGTACCTGAAAATGTTTCGCAAAATAAACCCTAATTCTTTCTACTTAGAAGTAATATTCCAAGCAGTAACCTAATGAGAGTGAAGACTGATTTACTCAGTGCTTGCTCTCACACAAGCAGAGATGGCAGTGATGTCTGAGGCTACACAAATGAACTGGAACTGATATTTTTGTCTGCTTGAAATTCAGAGGTCAAACCTATGAGGTCTTTTAGCAGAATGCAGGAGAAACTTGCGTCAAAAGTGCTGAACTTTGGCAAGTCCCCATGAATTTTTACCGAACACCAAACAATGAATAGACAACAGCTTTTCACTACACTCTCAGGATTATTCCAAGGGGAGGAGCCTGTTTCTTCAACGTGCTTATTAGAACACAATTGTTTGTGTTTTTTTTTCCTGTTGTGCCACACACCTAAAACTTATCTTTTGTCCCATCAGTCCCTTCTCAGAACATTGCCTTAGAACACACCTTAGAGCTCATACCAAATGTGAAGCAAACCTGAAGTCTCTTTTTCTGGACTGATAACTTACTTTCAATGAGACATGCATTCTGGATACAAGTATATCATAAAGACTGAAACCTCACTTTCCAGCAGCATACTGAGCAATTTCTAGAGGGATATGGCTTTCTGGAACTGACTGAACTGCTTTACTAAAACCTGGTTTATATCTATTAAAAAGGTAACAGTCATTTGAACGACCCACAGAGGTATCTGATATGCCTTGCAGGCAATAACATAGAGCGTAAACAGATCCATTTGGCCAATAATAAAATGCAAATGTCTTAGTTCATATTTTTCATAAGTAAACAGAATTCTTGGACTGAGGAGTTTAAAGAGACTGCATTGATGTTTATTTTTTTAATCAATAAATATACCTTACCTACACTGGAGGAAAAATTTGGAAATCTGTAAGTGGAAAATTTGAAAGAGAATCTGCAAATACTTCAAGCTGGCCAGCTTACATATTAGTAAGTTTTAAGATGCTGGATGAGCAGTGTGATTGTTTTAGACTCAAGTCCTGAGGCAACAGCAGAGTCCATGCTGTGTTTAGATTGCTATATTGCAATAATCACAGACACAATTACACAGGCTAAGAGTATCATAGATTTCCACTGTCTATTTGTTGAGTACAGCCAAATGTTAGAAATATACTAAAGGGGATTGCTCAGAAGCATCTGGGAGGTGAATAAATGAGTATTAGAACTGGACATATAGAAGACTGGGTGTACATGCAGCAAAGTAGCAGATGAAGGGAGTGGTGGCAGCGGCAGAAGTAGTTTTGAAGATGGAAAAATAAAAGGAACTGGGAAGGTTACAGCGAACTGTTTCACAGACTGTTAGACAACTGGCTATTAGTAGAGGTCCAGAAACTACCTGCCAGCTGCTTCCTTCTGCTCTTTGCAGGATAAGGTCTATCTTGGCTATGGAACCTAGATTCTAATAATGGGAGAGAACCATACCTAAATCATGTAACTGGGGAAAAATGCACTGAGACTTTTTCTATTAAAAACAGAAAACTGCAGGTGGAAAAGAGTTCTGGAAGATGTAAGTATAATGTAGAGTCAGGGTAATTTTGTCTTAATACATTGACCTCTTCAGATGGACCTATTTTGTGCCTCACTTAGTTACTTCTCCCTTTTTTTAAAGCAGTTTAGGACTATGTATTTGAGATACTCATTTTCTGCCTCCTGCATGCTTCTGTAATGGCTCCAAACATTCCTTCTACACTGCAACAGTGACTCCCTTCTTTTTTGTTCTTCCTTTTTGTTCCTTTCCTAGTACTGATATAGTATTGCTTTTCATGTTCTTGCATTTTGTGTCTGTGCAGCATTTTAGAGTTTGGAATGACTATGTAATTTCAGCCCTGTGTCATTAAAGCTCTTGGTTCTCTCTCAACAAATACTCTTTGCAGTTACAGAATATTCACAAAACTGTTCCTGTGGTCAAATAGAAGTTGTCTTTTCCCCAGTAAAGATAAGGTTCAGAACACACTTATAGAGCTCATGCTCAGTATTGTGCTATGGAACCTATATGAGCTCTTGATCTGTTAATACTAATTTCTTTTAGGGTTCTTTATACTTATCTGCCTCAAGGACCTCAGTCAAGACTAATAGGCTCATGAACTCCCTCTGTGATTTTTCCCTGAGGAAGTACATGTTTTCCATGGCAGAAAAGCCTTGAATTTGCTTTGCCTTGCATAGGCCTAACCAATGCTACTTTATAAATGGATTTCCAGGGAACTTCTGGACCACTGTTCTTAGGCAAAGGCATCTGCTATTTTCGTTTACTAACACCTCTACTAAAGAAATTGCTCAGGACCCAAGTCCTGTCCCACCTCCAATGAAGTCAGGGGAGCAGACTCTGCCACTCTATAGAAGGGGCGCAAGAACAGATAAATTTATCTTTGAGCTACTTCCCAACATGAAACAATCTTCATGCGCTTCTGAAGGCAGGTGGGCATTGTCACTCTATGAGCATAAAAGTTGATAAAAGCCTTTGGCTGAGTAGTGACCCACTGTCGGAATTTAGATTTCATGAAAATTGTTCATCTCTGACCACTCTATAACAGTTTGCCCTCTCTGGCAAAAACAGCTATTTTTTGTAATACACCTAGCTCTCATTTTTCTTTTCCCAAGAAAATGGGATTAGTACTGTTGGTTTCTGTCACGTTCTTCATCCCTTAGGATGCTCAGTGTAACAGGCATTATATCACAGCAAATATATATTGTTTGACAGTTCACACAATATTTCCTCTCAAGGAGAGTTCACAAAGCTCCTGGTGTATAGAGAAGACACGGGAGGAAAGAACTGAAGAAGACTTCGTTATTGGTGTGGGTTTTCTGTGGTCTTCTCTTCCCCCTTCTCTTCCCCCACATTTTTACCACGTAAATTCAGAAAGACCTGATTTCCAGTACCCATATTCTAGTTCTCCTAGTCCTATGCCCAAGTTTATTCAGTCAACATCTCATTCTAAGTCTAAGATTCTTGCCAAAACCACATGTGCATACAGTCTATTTAGGAAAAAGAAAGATGTCTGTTAATGCTACATCCTGGAAATTCTCTGTCTTTGTGAATCCTTTCATTTCACTCTGCTACATTAGAAACAGATGGCAATCTGTGATCATTTATGGGTGTTTGTGTATCTTAGTTGTATTTTCCAAGGAAAAAGGGCTTACACAAATATGCCAGGTTTATATGCTGTCTTGTCTGACTCAGATCTAATTACAAAATTTTTTTCAGCCAAATTAGAGAAGAGTCTTTAGAGTCTCTAAAATTAAATGCCTAGGATTTTGTGAAAATTAGTGCCCAGAGAAAGGGAGACCAAAACCCTTCGAATATTTGATCCTGCAAAAGTGATAGACTGGAGCTGTTGCCTCAGAACTAAGTGGAAAGTGACAACTTTTACCTAGACTGATGGTTGTTTGTGTTTTGTGGTTCTTTTTCCTGTGTTCCCATGAAAAGTTTGAGTCACATTTTTTTGTCCTTATTTTGTGTGAACATGTCTTGTTTCTGGGTCCTTTTGCCCTGAGAATATAAATTAATGACTTATTGACAGATTTTGATATGGAAGCTTTTATTTCTCATCAGTAACTAAAATGTTTGCAAGTCTGAGTTATCTGAATCGTCTTTTTTCTTTCTATCACACACACATAATGTTTTACTTACAAATTTTTCATAATGTGAGGTAGTGAGGAATGTCTGTTTGAGTAGATTATTTGCAGTGTTTATGTTCGAGTGCGTTAACACTAGAAAAGTTGTGACCAAAGGTTATATTTCTGTTTTGGGTCTGGGTGCGATAAACAGCATGTTTTTTCTACGTTTGTAGTTTTTAAGTTCCTATCTGTGTAACACTAATGATGTGCTCTGATCCTAGTAAGAGGAAGAGGTTAGAGGTTTGCCCAGAACATGCTCCTGTGTCAGAAAGCCCAATTCTGGCTTGAGCTTCTGAGATCTCTTCACATATAAATGAAAGTGACATACAGGATAAAATTTTGACACTGTCATTAACTGAGCTGTTAATTTTACCAGGATCAAGAGTCTGTGGCTAGTCTCTGGGCTTCCTATATCTGTTTCATATGTGCATCGGGATGCAACCTTTATCTTCATTTTCTAACTCCAAAAGAAAAAAGTTCTCCCATCATGACTGAGCAGTGAAGTGAGGCAAGCATGCCGTCGTCTTAGTATTTTCATTTTAATAATGAAATGCTTGCTTTAGTTAGTGAGGTCTGCCTTTTTTAATTAGTAAATAAAAGAATACTGGTTGACTCCACTTTTCCTGAAAGGGATCTTTATGGATACAGGAAGGATAGAGGCGAAGGACAGAGGAACAAAATAGATCTGATGATCTTGGGGCCATGTACTGGGGCTAGAAGTTTGTCCATCACTCTCCCCACAGTTTACCTATGATGACAAATGAAATTAAATACTGCTGTAGTAAGAGAAATGAGACTGGAATGAAAGCAAGGGATTGCTTTAACATTACAGAATAGTTAATGTTGAAAGGGACCTCTGGAGTTCCTCTGGTCCAATCCCCTGCTCAGGCAGGGATTTCTGTAACAGGTTGCCCAGGACCCTGTCCAGGTGGCTTTGAAGATCTCCAAGGAAGAAGACTACATTACTTCTCCGGACAACCTATTCCAGTATTCTTTACCTGCACAGTAAAGTGCCTTCTGACTTAACCTCTTGTGTTCTGGTTTGTGCCCATTGCCTCTTGTCCTGTTCTCGTCCTGTCACTGGGAACCACTGAAAAGCCTGGCTCTATCTTCTTTGCACCCTCTTTTCAGGTATTTCTACACATTGATAAGATCCCTCTGAGCCTCCTCTTCTCCACACTGAACAGTCCCAGGTCTCAGCCTCTCCTCATAGGAGAGGTCCTCCAGTCCCTTGATGACCTTGTTGGCACTCTGCTAATCTCTTCCTTTGTGAACCACACTTAAGTTGAAAATAACTGACTTTCAGAAAATATGTTCCGCTTGAGTAGTATCCTATCAAGAACTTCAGGACAAAAAGGCTTCTTAATAATGTTGTCTAAGGTGAAATCTTTCCAACTCTGTCATTGTTCATTTTCAGCTAGGACAATAATGTTCCATATTGTAGCCTTTTTCATTTACAAAAATAGTGCCAGAGTAACTCTGTTTGTCCCCAGAGACAGAACCAAGTGGAAAATACTTAGTTGTGCTAGTTACCAGTAAGAAAACACCACTTATTAGCTCCCTATTATTGCTGAAATCTTAAATGACAGCTTTAAAAAAAAAAAAGTGTATGCAAGCCAGTTCTCCAGGACTGTTCTTCCTTGATAAGCAAACAGGATTTTACTGTAAATTGCTGAATGCCTAATCCTTCCTATTATGCATTATATTCTCCATTTTTGTTAGGGGCAAAAAAAAAGGAGAAATGCATCTTGTTTGAATTTGGAATACAAATTGCAATGATTCATTAATGAAGCTCAGAAATGTTGATTATCTTAAATAGTTGGCATGGAAGAGAGTCTTTATTCACTGAAATCACTGGTGTCAGCCTCTGGGTTGATGGTGTTTTGTTTTTTATTCTTTTTTTGTTGTTATTTATTATGTTATTTCAGGTGATATACTATATACAACCTATTCCAACTGGGGAACCTTGTCAGCAGGTACTTAGTTGAGGAGCTATGCAGCACAAGGATATTATTTCATTAGTATTAAAACTTAAAATAAAATCTGCTCCATCTTGGATTTATCCAGCTCCTCAGAAACTGAAGTTTTTGCAGCAGAGCAGGGGTATAATCTTTTAGGGTGTAGTGGATGTCAGAGTCCCTTTTTCTTACTCTTGTTTGCTCAAGAAAGGAGGAGACGGCAGAGAAAAGGTAGATGGAGAAATACCATGGAAAAAGTGAGGTATTTCTGGGTTTTGTTGGTGGCTTTTGGCTGGGAAAGCCTTGATTTAGTTATTTATTCATATTTTTGCCTTGGTTTGTAGTCTTGACTTGAATTAATTGACTGCTAACAGTCTTTTTGCCTGATGTTCTCAGTTATCTTCATCAGTTCTGCCCTTCCACTCGTTTCATGAGTGCCTACTTTACGGTGAGGATGTATACAGATGCTGCATAGACAAGGCGGAAGTTGGAAATGGTCAATAAAGTAACAGCAAAAAATTGCTCCAGTATTTGAGCTAATGACAGCAGAAACAAAAGCCCCCGGGGCACCTCCCCCCCCCCCCCCCCCCTCCAATAAAAAAGAATAAATTGCTGTGGTAGAGGAAGGAGGTGGTCCCTTTCTCATTTTGAAGTTAGTGTCTAATGCTTCATATTTCCAATTTAGTTGCATCTTATGCTTCAGTACATCTAGCTGGAGGCACACAGATGTCATCAGCAGATTCTTAGTTTTACTCGTTTCTGAATACGCGAGTGTGTGTCTCACCAAAATCTACAGAGAAATACGGGATGCTTTATATGGATTCTATGGAACGTTGCTTCTTTTCCTGGCAGTTTAATACTGTTCCTTCACAATGTTGTAGAAAACAATTTTAAAAGTAGACAGTGGCAGATTAAATCATGTGCTAAATTCTGATGACTAGAATGATTTTCCACCCTAGAAAGGAGAGCTGAGTATCTGAGTCAGTCCAAATCATGTTTACTATTACAATAACAAATTCGTCAGGTTTAACCTCATCTCTAGCATGCTGCACATCTATCAGGAGTAGCTCTGCACATAAAAAGATTAATATAATGGGAAGTGTGAAAGGACAGGAGATGTTTCTGAGTTGTGATAAATGTATTTTGAAGTGGACCTTCCATTCTTTCTGTACGCAAAATTTCCTTGAGAAAGGAGGAAAAAGAATTTAGTCGTGATCATGATTTTTATCCTATAAAACATGCTTAGCACTCTGTAAGCAGTGTATTCAGGTGGAGAGTCGTGGACATTCCATGATCATTGACTGCCTTTGCAGTCATTTAATTTAAGCCAAATTAAACCAGATTAGTTATGTATTGACAATGTATTAGATAGGCAAAGCCTGAGTTTTCATTGTTCAAAGTTTAAAGAAAATGAGTCTGCTGCTGTTTTCATGCTGGTAAAAAATAATAATCTGCATTGTAGGGTGTTTGCATTTTCAGTTTTTGTGTGTATTTTGTTTGTTTTGATTTCAAGGTATCTAGCTAATACTTTGGGTAATTACTACCAATAAATAACTTTTTTTAAAAGTTTTGAACTTGTAAAGCAGTAGCTTTTATATGGTATCTGATTTGAAATTTTAATATATTATGCTGTGTTGCATCGCAATCTGATTTTGTTTATGGCATTTGATTATCATGTCAATTTACATCCAGGGTAGAAGAAATTGGCTGGATATCAAGCAATAAATTTTAATAGCTTCACCATCTGCATCATTTAGTATGGCATTCAGTGGGTTTTGCCCTGATGTGATAAACAAGTTATTGTTTAGGTACTGCTGATCTTCTGTTTTTGCCTGACTGAATTAACTGCATGTTGCTTGGTCTCTGATATCTCATCTGTGTGTTACAACAGCCTCTTAAACATAGACATGACATACAAAAATGGCACAGGCATGTTCTACAAGAGGTACTGTTTCCAAAGGTCTTGCTATATTTGGAAGCTAGTGGTGGAGAAGAATGTCTGTTGAGAACTTAACTGTCTGATCACCATTCATTAGTGGTGTTCAGGCATTCAGACTGGAAAAAGAAATGTAAAAGGAGGTGTTAGGACTAGCAATCATGACGTAAATTTGCTAAGTACATCACTTGGCTTTTAGTGCAGACATCAGATTCTTGTCTGCACATTTTAACCATCGGAGCAAGCAGTCTGAGTGAGAGCACTCGTCAGTAGAGGGAGTGCAATTAAACCTCCTGCTCCAGATTTGTGTATGGCTTATCAGCCAACCGCAGGGTTAAGTTTTGGAGAAAGTGAGTCATGGTCACTATCAAGAGAGTGGTGAGCTGGTTTGGAGGCTTCCTTTGAGCCTACCGCTGCAACATGCACACTTCACTGCAGGCTTGTGCTGCATCCTTCACCCTGTCCTGGGACAGCAGCAAAGTAGAATATGCTGCTCTGTGCCATGTGCTCTGAGGGTATCAGAGCCAGAGGAGAATAGATCTGTAAATCTCTACTGTCTTTACTAAAGGGATGAGGAAGACAAAGTGGACGGCACAATCTGGACAAAACCAGCAACTACATTGCTGGGTCTGAATTTTCCAAATGTAAGCCTCATTGCCATGCAACAGAGACTTCTGAACTAGGCTTTTGTACATTTAAGTGATATGTAAGCTTCTTAAAATGCAATGCATCCCACTGAAAAATAGCAGTGTTATCCAGCAGTAAAAGGGAGCATAGGAGACATTTTATCCCTTGTATTTCTTTCTTATCCTAATACAAGTCAGAATTCAATACACCTAGATAAACAGATTTTATGCAGTCTGCAAAGATCTGCAACAATGAGTGTGCAGAAGAGAAATAGTTAAGAAATGCTATTTGCAGAGTTCTTGTGAATTCAGAACTAAAGGTTTCTTCCATTTTATTGGTTTCATATATAAAGAAACTCTATTTATTTGACTCATAGAAAAAAAAATGAAAGAAAGCAAGGGAAAATAACCAAGTTGTGATAATATATTGAGAAAGGCTACAGGAATAATACAGAAAATGGAGAATAAACAAAATGCATAACCTTGCTATGCTGAGAATTTGACAGTGTTTACACAATATTTTGGATGAGAAAATTGGGGAAGAGAGGGAGATGAAGACAGACCTTCACTGCCTGTTAGCAGCCAAATTTCTGTTTAAACACTGTACAGTAAGTTTAAGTGACTGGCATGGAATGGAGCAAGGAGTCCAAGTGCACTGTAATTTCTCTACTTTTTTGCCAATGTCAACTGGCAGAAGAAGAATTAGCAACTTTTATCACTTTATTGTCAAATTGTTTCTATCTGCTGTCCATGAGCAGCTGTCATTTTGTCTCCTAGAAAAAGCATTCAATGTCCTGAATGTAAATTGGGGCTTATCCAGATGTACACAGTCATTTCCATTAGATAACAATCACAGAATCATCTAGGTTGGAAGAGACCTCCAAGATCATCTAGTCCAACCTCTGACCTAACACTAACAAGTCCTCCACTAAACCCTAATACTGCAAACACAGATAATATGTTTACAAATCATACAGTTATTAATGATGCCTTTTTGCTGGTGTTCTTAAATGGATTCTCCTGAATTCCAGCTGAGGTGCAGCAAAAAGTTAGTTTTGATTTTTTTTGTAGCTCTGGAGGGAGCCAAGTCCAAGGAATTTTATGTGATTAATGCTGATGAATAATTTCTTCATGTTAACAGAGAATAATAAAAACATGGCTCCTTCTCCCAACAAAGATTTTTTTTTAATGGCATAAACGTATGCTAACATCAAAGGCATCTGCCACAAGTTGATTTTGCTCACCAGGTTCAGTGTTATTTGTTGCATGTAGGCATTCATGGAGGTAAAATTTGGGTTTTCAATAAGGTTTTAATGAGATTCCATTTTTTAACTGTCATCACGACACCTTGATTTCAAGTTGTTGATAATTGAACCAGTTGACTGAACCTGATCCTCCTAAATGCCAGAACTCTAGCAAATGGGTTGAATGGTTTGCTAGATTTAAGCTTCTAATCTTACCTTCTCTTCCTCACTTTTATGTACTGTACCCAAAATCTGTTTTATGCAGTAGTTACTGTCATTCTCTGAGAGAGATGGGGAAGGAGAACAAGTAAAATCCAGCACAGATATTGCAACAGTTTCTTTTCTTTATGCTGATAACTATCATTGAGTTTCCCAGTTGCATATTCTCCTTGCTTTCAGGCTTTTTCCTTAACTCCTTTGGTTCAATTTTGAGATGTCACTGATGAGGGATATGTAGTTTAAAACTGAGTTTTTCTTCTTTAACGCTGTTTCGGATTATGACTTTAGTAGATGATTTTAAAAGATAACCTGGGCAATCTCATGTAAGAAACTGCTTAATTTTAGAGAACCGTTGCCTTTAAACATATTTAGTATTGTGGTAACCCACGGGAGAGCAAGTGAAAACCTTATATAGGTGTACAGTGGGACAGCCAGCCTGATGAGCTTACAAATGTTAAACAAAAATTCTTCATGATCAGAATATAAACTGGTTTCTGGGTCCATTAGGACAGAACTGGAAGTATTTAGCTGTACTATCAAGGAGGCTGTAATTTGGTTTTGTGTGTATGAGAGAAATCACAGAGGGGAATTATGGTTTGTACTTTAGAAATGGCTCATTTTTGTCAGGCTGCTACACTTCATTTGAATATTGTTACTTGTATTAACTGAACAAAGAGCACTAATCAGTTTAGGCTTCTAGATTCTGCGTCAAATATTCTGGGCATAGACACTTCACCAATGCAGACTCTAAGAATTTTATTATTTTTTTTTTTTTTTACTTCTGAAAAGTAATTGCTACTACTGGCGCTGCTTCCCTGGGGCTAGGCTCCGGCATTTAGATTATCGATTTGTCTAACTCTTCATGGCAAAGATGCTGTCAGGCAGGCAAAATTAGTCTGTGAGTACCAGTCACATCATTGCATTTCCAGAGCTGGGAAAATTCATCTTTTTTTGTTTTCCTGTAAATAACGTGTTATTGGCATGTCCTTTCTTCCAAATTAAAGATTTTTTCCCCCATTTTCAAGCTGGGATTATTGCTTAGATCTTAGAAATCCATCCCACACTATAATAAGGAATAGTATAAGAGAACGGCGATCTTGCTTCATGACATTATGGACTTCACCTAATTTGAGAACATTTTTACATGGCTATCTGGCATATTCATGCTTTTTCCTAACTAAAGTGTATTTTTAACAAGAAATTTGTACAGTTTTTTGCAGCAGCTGTGCTGACAACAAAACTGGCAGAAGGTAATACTTATTCATTTCTGTAGAAGATAGAGAATATTTCACAAGCATGAACTCCAGCTTTCAACAATCTCATGAAATAAAAACAAAACAGTAGGAAGGTGGATACAATGACCATCCCAAGCATGTGGTAATCTATAGCTCATCTTCTCTTCTGCATCTGTGCTTTGTCATAAATGTGTCTGTTCTTAGACTGAGACACTCTACAAAAATAAAACATATCAGAGGTTTATACGTAGTCAGATAAGCAATGACATCTGTTTTCCAGTCACTTGCTGTCTATTGTGATTAAGAGAAAACTCTGTTCTTATAAGGACGTTGATTATTCTTCAACTTTAGCTTTTTTTCTGAGGTAAACTTTTGCCAGGTTTCTCTGTTTAGAGATAGTGATTAGGAGGGGCTGGGGTGGGGAGCCAATGCATTTTTGTTTTGTTAATAAAATAGTTATCTATTGTTCTGTGCAAAGTCTCAGGTAGGAGTCCTTCAGTATTGAGTGTTGATTCTTAGCCTGGTCCAGTCATAGCTTGCTGCACTACTCTTTTTGCACTCATTTTTGTCATTCCTTCATCTGGGAGATGCCAAAGTGGAACTAAATGAACATCTATTGCTCTAGTTGTATGTGTTGTGGTTTTTGGTTTGGTTTGTTTTTGTTTTTCTGGGGAGCGGGGGGTGGGGTGGGGGTATTGGGGGGGTATTTCATAGTTTTGGGGTTTTTTTCCCCAATTTTGATAGTCTGGAAATTAAAAATTTTGCCAGCCAAGTGAAAACACAAAGGGGTAAACTCTAATTTTGCTGGCTCCAAAGAGAGCTGGCAAAAAACAATGCTATTAAGAAACAACGAAACAATAGCTGTTTTGCGCATCGTGTGAAAAAAGGGGAAAACTGCAACTTGAGACAAATGAAATATGATGCTTTCAGCTTACCTGTCCTGAAAAGTTCCAGGTCTAGCACAATGTTCCCTTTGAGTCTACTGCTACGCTTCAAAGCCTGTACTCTGTTTCAGGATGGGTCATTCATTACATACTGTCTTTTAATCTTGAGACGTGTTTGGTTATGAAAGGAAGAGAAAAAGGAGAGCTTATAGTCTTCTTGGTTCAACAGATTTTGAAAGTGGAGTTAATATTAAGGCAGAACATCAAACAAAGATGACAGAACTCTTAACAGCTCTGTGATGTTTTAGTATATTTGCAATCTTTTTTTGTCTTCCCTGAGAAACAATAAAAATAAAATAAAAAATAAAAAGAAAAAGCCATTAAAAACTCATACTTCTATTTCTGGGGGCTTCTGGTCAAAATCAACATTTTATTTTAGAATGTCATTGGGAACACTACACGTACAATGTCAAAGTAGTGTGTCCGCATCGTAACCCTTAAAAATGTCATGAAAATTCTTCAGCAATGCTACTACACATGCCAATAGAACAAAAGAAAATAAAGCATTGGTGAACAGTGTTTTCATGTGTTTGTTTCCAAATGTGCATTTCCCTTAGGAAATTATATATGGCTAAATGACACTTAATTCCAAAAAAGTATTTATTTGGGCAACAGCTGGAACATTATACTCCAACTTGTTGCGGATGACTGAAGTAATGGTAAGGCATGAATGTTGAGAGAGCATCCTTTTTTAATCAGTCATAAACAATACAGATTGGTAGTGGTGGTTACAGGAAAACAGTGAGCCAGAAAATTGGTGGTATGCTATGTGTGGATCAAATGCTATCTGTTTTCTCATATGAAAGAAATTTGCCATAACTATATAACTAAACACTTTCCCATGATCCATTTAAAGTCTTGGACAAGATGTAATGGATAAAAGAAAATGAGAATGATTTGGAATGAATCTCAGTTACAGAAATCTGTCTGGATATTCTACACCTTTTTCTTTAACTATAAAGTTTTGGTTTAAAAAAAAAAAGTATAAGAGACTGTCTGATTAATAAATTGCAATCAATTGCAATGCCTAATTATCTCCTTAGGAGGTTTGAAGAGAAAGTAATGGATGAAGCATGCTTTCCTCTCAGCATGACAGGAGCTAGCTAGAAAAGCTTCATAGTATTGAAAAAATAAACAAGCCATTGCTATATGTGAGGAATAGAACAAAGTCTTAAACAAGTTTGCATATGATTTTCTTTTCTTGTTTTTAAATCAGGTAGGGTGAGAGTTATGTTTGTGTGCGGATAATTGAAACAGTGTATTAGAAGTGATTGTCTTTAAAATTCTCTCAAAATCCCAGTGGGGATTATATTTCTGTATGATATCTGAAGGGAAAAAAAGTTATGATGGGTTAAGGGTCTTGCTAACTCTACAAGTTATTTTGTTATTCAGAGAAAACAGATCTGTTGATCTTCAACAGTTGTTCATTAGAGCTTGAACTATTTAAAATACTTTGATTTCATGTTGCAGCTGCATTGGGTTTTTGTTTGGTTGGTTTTGTTTGTATGTTTTTTAATCCTTTGTGTGTGTGTGTGTGGACCCGGAAGTCTGCAAGTGTCTTCTGCAACAAACAGTTCTTTGGTAACATACTGATGAAAAGATGGTAATTGACAGGTTTTAATTAACTGGCAAGAGCTTCCCTGTTCATTTCAGCTTTAATCTCTGTTAAACTTCAGAGGAAACACTGTTAGCTAGACAGCCATAACGTGTATGCTAGATGATAAGGACCAGTTTACAAACCATGATCTTATTTCTGCTATTGATTATACTGCAGTGATTCTTCCTTGGAAACAGGGAGCCTGGCCCAATTGATATAGTTTTGTATATGCACCTTTCCTCAAGAAGGACTAAAAGAGAGTGTTAGTTGCATTTTATGCTCTGTACTCCCTTTTGTTTTTCCATTCTATTACATTATGATGTCCATTGATCTTCCAGCTGGTTAAAGGAGAGGAAGTAATGAATGGGGTAAAAGTGCATCACATGTGATGGAAAAAAGTCAAAAAGGGTAGTCCAAAAAGGCAGCAAAATTCAGGGGACAGTCAGGGAGGGACATGGGAACAGAAGGAATGGTGATATTTTGTGACTAAATGAACCCTTGGATTTCCCTTGTGTTGAGTTCTGTTGGTAATTTTGTTTTCTGCATCTTAAGAAGGATATAATAGGGTTAGAAAAGGTGCAGAGAATGGCAACTGAAATGCCTAAGACTGTGCACATCTTTATAAGGAGGCTAAAAAATCTGGGACTCCAGTCTGGAGAAGAAGAGGCAGAAGCAGGGGACATGACCAAGGTGACTACTTGTTAAAGGGAATTGGCAGGGATGTATGCTCTAGGACTAGTAGTGCTGTAATGGTGGGTGCACGGAAACAACAAGGTAGAAAAGGGCAAAGCTTATTTGTTCTCCTTAAAAGTGTGTTTTATGCCACCGTCCAGAGCAGAATATCAGGCTAGGCTGTATGATGTCTTTCTCCATAGGGCATTCCTTATATTCTCCTGAAAGTGTATGGGTTTTAATTTCTCATAAGGTGAACTGTGAAATCTTTCTTACCTGCCTAACTTTGGATGAGAACATATATATATATATATATATATATATATGTATATACACATATATACATATATATATATATGTGTGTGTGTGTGTGTATATATATATATATTTACACGTGCTCTTCTTTACAGGAGAGACTAGGATTGGACCTGTTTCAGATTTTATCTTGTATCCTTTTGCTCCAAGTAACTTATTTCTTCACTTCAAAATTCAACAAAATTCAAATGAGTGTAGGCTGAATTTTTTAATTGTAACATTCTTGGAGAAGCCTGCAGGAATACCTGATGATTCTGCAATTGTTTACAGCAAGGTAAATATTTCTGGCCCTATTAGTCCTTACATATCTTCGGAGATCAATACTAGCTTAAAAAAATAACATGATACTTTTTCATCATAACCTGGGTTCTTAAGCCTGTGTGAATAAGACCCCCATGCCCAATATCCAGTACTAGCAGAAGATGCTGGCAGTTTTATTATATGAAACAAACGTGTGGATAAAAACCCCAAGACAACAATAATCCAACCTAGATTTCAAAACAGAAGCCCTATTTCAAGGGAATAAAGATGTTAAACATTATTTACACTGGGCAGATGGAGCACGTAAATTGCTTTTGCTGTTTCCCAGGCTCAAACAGAACTAAAGAGTACTAAAAACCTGAGAGTCATAGATAGAAAGCTAATAACGACAGGAGATAAGTTTTCCTTACAAGTTCCTGAAAACTACTTTGATATCTCTGACATGCAATGAATTGCCTGTCAATATCTCACCATTTGAAAAGTTTTAGCTTTCTGTAAACAACTCCTCCTTGAGCATTTTTCATATGCTCTGAGACCAACCATTTAAACTTCCAGCCACTCCTTGGGAGGTGTGCCTTGTATCACTTAAGTGTGCTTGAGCATTCATAATGTAACACAAAAAAAATGTGTAAGGTTCTTTAACAGATTTTTTTTCCATTTCCATTGGCTGTGTTATCTTGTCAGACCAGCTTTATGATCTTTTTTGATAAGCTTCCCATTCAGGAAACACAAAGGATCCTAGAAATCTATATATATTGCTGACCTTGCTGCTTTTCCTGCCCTGTCCTCTAACTCTTTCCAAAGTCTCCCTTTTAAATCTTCTCCCTCACCCCTGCCCCACTTTTTAATCCAAAGCCTCAAAAAGTACCATATACCAGCTAAAGAATTGTGCCTCTGAGCCCAGTTATCATCTAATTCTTCTCTTCTAGTAGTGCTGTCCTTTGCTACAAAATTGAGCACCTCCCAACTCCTCTGCCCCCCTATGGTGAGAAGAATGGGAGAAAAAAGGCTTTCTGATCAATAAATTTAGCCAAATGCTAAATTTCCAGGGGGGTTGGGGGAGGGGTGGATGTATTGATTTGATTCCTTCCTCCTAATGAAGATGATGGTAGGTTTGAGCTTTGAGTTCTTTTTTCTACATAGCTTTGCATTTAGTTTGTGCCAAAGCTACCTTTTGATATTTTGCCAGCATTGCTGTAAGCTTTATTTCTTCTTAGAGAAGGGGAGAAAGCCCTTCCACTTTGTTTTGGTGCATTTATCTGGGTAGGCATAAAACTGGGGAATTCAGCTGAGTCTCTAGACTTCAGAGGTGTGTTTAGTATTTATCCTCAATATTTCTCTTGCAAAAGAAATGGTAGAAGATTTTCCAATGCTTCAAGGTCTACGTTTCTTTCATGTACTCCCTTTGGACACTTTTTCCCCTAGCACCCATTGCCTACCAATATCTTTCATTCCAAGTCCCAGTTCTGTTGCCCTTGAATACTTCCTGCCTTTTTCCTGTTGTAGGAGGTGAAAGAGCAATGGGGAACAAACACAAGAAATTCATACAGTAGAGAATTTCTTTGTAGTGTTCTAAAAAGATTAAAAAAAAAATGCAGTTTTGGTTTGTGTATAAGGACTAGTCTGCCCACAAAAAGCAGGGGAAAAGATTCTGCAATCTCTGCATTGTCTGCCCTAAGAATCCTCCTGGAATGAGAGATCAGCACAAGTCTCCCCAGATGAGGACATTCAGATGCACTTACTCTATTAGCATTCTGGAGGAAAAAGTAACATTGGATTATTCTGTCCATTTGAAAAATAAACATTGTCAACACTTGTTTTATCCATGTTGATGTTTTCTGAGGTTCTGAAATTTTCTAAATCAATTTTTTTTAAGGGACAGGAAGGCAGAATTGACATACTTTTGTTTTTTTTTTTCCTTTTAACTTCCTGAATAGTCATAAACTAGATGAAAGTACATTTAATATATATATATATATTGTAGAAAGAAACTCACATTAGGAAAAAAAGTTATTCAGTATTAAACTTTCCTTATCTTGAGGAAGCCTGTCTCATGGCCACTGTAAATAAAAAGTCACACATTTACCTTCGTTTGAACACATCTCCATATGGAATTGTTTTTTTTTTTCTCTCAACTCTAAATCTGAAAAACTTGTTTGGAAAGAAAAAGTTAACTGAGAAAAGACCCAGAACAATGCTTGCTTTTCTCCAACTAACTGTCTCAGCAATCTGGGAGTGTGTAGCATACTGTCTCCTGACAGGCACGCAAACAATACATCTTCAGGGAGACTCAGAAGAATGTTTGCACTTCATGTTTTTTCAGACTGTCAATACTGGGCTTCTAAGCTTAAAGATATCTATGTGCATTTACAGTATTATATAGAATTATGTATTTTCAATGCTACTAAAATGAGCGTTACTCATTTACTTAGTTATTTACACATTTGTTTGTAATCTGTACTTGTAGAAAAATTTTGCCTGTTTCTCCAGTGCTTGTATATGCTTTCTGTTTTTGAGAGGATATAAATGGTGAAATAAAACACCAGTTTTGATAAGTTGGTTTTTACTTTGCCAGATTTTCCAAACATACTAATAAGCATATTTATAGAAATCTAACCAGACACTACAATTTCTTGGAACTCTCTTGGAAATAAAAGAAATAATTCATAGCTTTCTAAAGAATACCTGTCATGCAGTATGAGAAGGACAGAATAAAAGGACAAGTACCTTTCCCATTTAAAATAAACTTATAAGAAATACAGGTTAACACAAAAACTACATTCAAGGTGTTTCTAGCCAAATTAAATACCAATAAATTATATATTAATGCTAAAACTAGCTGTAGAATAGATGTTTGAAAGCCAGAATGGATGCGTGTAATGGAGATATAATAGTAAAAATATTATCAGGAGTATGCATCAAAATTTTAGTGAGAGTCTAGGAAATGATTCAGGAATACAGGGTACTAAGGAGATGGTATAAATTTTGAAAGAATTAAATGAAAATCATTTATATTTCTTCAATACCACAAAATAAAAGACAATAGAACGTACCAGATATTAAAACTAACAATGGACTTTTTAAAGGTAGATGATTGTAATCAAAGGGCCCAAATGAGAAGCAGTAGCTTTTCACAGGCACTGATGTAACTGAGCTGGAATATACAGCACTTGATATTCCACGTATAAGGGACAATGGACTGAAAGGAAATAGAACAGGACACTGAGTAGAGGAAAAACAGGCTTTATGGACTGCAAATGATGAAGCGCATGAGGATGTTTAGGATGAGCACAATGAATTGTCACTGAATCGAAGTTATGATGGATATGACTATTATCCTAGCCAGTTCAGACAGGAGTAAAAGCTTGCTGACGCCTTGCAATGCTAGAGAGCTAAGAGCCATGAAAACAGACAGTAATGCTGAGGATTGTGTGGGACTCTGAAAAATGATGACAGAAGATATTAAATGATCATTTGAGATGCTGAAGAGATCATTAAAAAGCAATAGAGATGCTAAATAGAGTTGGATTTCTGCCCCTCCCCTCTCTCCCATACTCTGAAATGACAGAAGGCTTTTAAGGCCAGAAATTGTGATGAACAGGCATCTTTATAGATCCTTTTAAAAAAATGCTTAAAGTAATAGATCTTCTCTATCCTGATAATATGAAGTACTTCATATCTACCCACAACTCAAAACTGTAATTAATCCTATACCACCAAACACTATCCTCATTCCAACTGCCCACACTGACTGCACAACGTTGGGTGCTTTTTTTCTTTTCTTTTTTTTTTTTAAAGTCAGGAGAAGCATAAAGAAGAAAGATAGTGGCATAAACTGTCATAACCTGTTGAAAAGATTGACTTTGAACTGAAAATACAGGCAGTCCCTCTGCCATCTGTTATACCTGGAGATATCTGGCATATAGCTACAACAGAGTCAGGTGGAAAAGCTACAGGAGGCTTTCTAAGGTCATAGATTTGATAAAAACAGAAAGCAAAGATGCTGTGCAAGTCTTAGGTGCCAAAATGGTTTCCTGATAAATATCAGTTTGATGGGGAAGAAATAAAGGAACTCCTACAATGTTAAGAGGAAATACAAATAGTTCTGAATAAACACAGAGGGAATAAGAAGGAAGAAACAAACTTCAGCTTCTTCGTGGTCCAGGGACAGTTGCATATATGTTGACTACTGAGGTTAACTCCAGCAATATAAACTGATTGTTCTAAACTGCCTAAACAGTATTTGTAGGAATTTTAAGGCCTGTGAATCTCTGGGGGATTTGGGTTGGCATCCACACCCATTCATTGATGACACAGCCATAGTCCTGGCAGATTTGTCATTCTACCAATTGATTTAGCCACAAGACTGCCTGTTTAAGTCTTTTGTCACCGAGTGGGCATCCTCAAAAAATATAGTTAGCGTCTCTCTTTTTGTCTGTTGCTACTCTGAGCGAGTGAGCAAGTTTTGTATTTGCTTAGGAAACTCTTATGAACAAAGGACAGACTCTTCACTGGAGGTTGGATATCTTCCAGAACTGAGCTATGTACAAAACTAGCCAAAGGAAAAATTTGCATAGTTTTAATAGTAAATTCATCTAATGGTAAAATCAACTAATTAAATTCAGTAATAGTAACGGTACCAGAGGAAGATTAACTCTGGAAACAAAAGAAGGAGGGAAACACAGAAGGGGAGGGGGGAGTGCTGTAAAGCAGACCAGAAGAAGAGGGAAGATGGCAAGAGGGAGACATTCATTAAGTTGAGTATTTTTCTGACTGATAATTACATTTGAAAGGCCAAAGAACATGAACTCCTCATGAACTCCGACTGGAGAGGATTTGAAAGTATTTGGAATATCTTGATGAGTTTAATTTCTAAATGCAAATCTGTAGTGGTAGAAGCTATCAAATTAGAATGAGGTCAGCTGGGCTCTGCTAATTCACACCAACTCTGAACTACATTTAAATTATTTCCATCCATTGTGAACCTGGTTCAAAGCTTCTTTTACTGACAAATCTGTATCTATGGAAAGGACCCGCAAGTAAGCCATAAAAAGGTAGTAAGAAAACTCATTTTTTAATGAATGTGCATTTTGATCAGGATGCAGTATAATTCTAGGGGCCTGGAGTTATTCCTGCTACCATGTATGTTAGGAAGACATCCAAGAAGGTTTAATGCATGATTCTACAAAGTTCATGGCAATTTTCTGTGGATTTTCTTTGGTCCCTGGGCACGTAGTTAATCTTTTGCATCACCACAAAATGAAAAACAATATTTATCATTATGTTAAAGAAAAATAGTACTTACAGCTGGGTTTCTGATGGGAAGAAATTCTATGAACAGTAATATGAAGAACCTATATTTAGAATGGCTTTTAGCGCTCTCTACATCTTATGCTTTGGAAGGCAATTGATGTCCAGGTAGGATTTTAGGAAAATATTTGTTTAGGATGTAATTTTGGAACCAACACAACTAGAAAGGTAAAACTGTAACACTCCATATTTACCAACATTACTAGCTTAATATTTCTTTTGTTGTCTAAAAAGATATACCAGAGGAAGTTCCACTACGCCATTATCCTCTCTATCATGTATTATAGTTAAGGAGCTCAGTACAGAAGCAACAGATGATCAGTACAGAAAATTCCTTGTCTTGATGGATAAAGCTGAAAGCTTAGCAATCCAGAAATCTCTCAGTTTGCCACAAATGTTTTCATTATACCATAGATGTGTTTTTTTTTCTTGAACTGTTTTTTTCCTTAAATCTGTCGGTTTGCTGTTTGTATGTTGTACTTGATAGATTTAGAAGCCTTGGTGGGTTTAGAAACTGGAAAATATGCTTTTTCATTCCAATCTTGACTATGTGTTTACTTAAATTAGTTGGCTAAACTAATGGTAAAGTATTGAAAATTTGTTTCTATAAAAATGTACATCACATAGTTATTCTACTTGAAATGGGTTGACTGCTTCATATGAAAACTGATGTGAACGATAGTCTTTCTGGCAAATAAAAATTGATGGGGCTGTTTCCATGGGGGGAAAAAATCAGTAAGACATAAAAATTACTGTTACATCTCTGCAAAATATTTCTAGCTCAAGAAAAGAGACAGGTGAGAATTCTACCCTTTTTCATTGTTTGTATCCTGATTTGTTTAGATCCCATCTGCACTCTTTTTTGTTCTGTGTAATGAAATTCATGTCTCTTTATAAAAATCTAAAAACGCTCTGAGGTATTAGCTGAAATGGCTCTCATTCTACTTTGGCACTGCTTTCATTTAAAGAGAAGCATGTAGTTTTCTTTCTATGTTCTCTTCACAACAATAGCCAAATGCAGAGCTCTGAGAGGGTTCTCTAATTTTTTGGGTGGACTTGCCAGTAATGGTGTTCCAGTGATTTCTGATCCAGCATTGACCTCATTAGATTTCCGCAGACTTCTTCAGCGGTAGCTTGATGGTCATAACTGTGCACGAGAAACAGGGACACAAGTGTTAATTTTATATTTATTTCACAGTGTTGAAAATGGTTGATTATGTAATTAAGGATAAATATGCCCCACTGAAATAAATATCTTATCACTGACATCAGTGGACCAGCTGGAGCTCTACCCAAAATGCTCTGCTAATATTCTGTATAAGGAAGCTTGTTCCGATTCATTCATCTTATGTCAGGCATCATCTAAGTGTAGTACGAGCAAGAAGTTACCTACCCTCTTCTTCTGGGGCTCCAGAAAGCTGCTGTCTCTTGTTCTGATTGATCAGGACTGCAAGAAAGTGTTGGCATTACTGCCCTGAATGGAAACAGCCAGAGGAGGAAATACAAGCCAGTTGTTTCAGATTGCAGGCTGAAAGGATTTAGGCAAGATTCATGTAAAACTCAAAACTCTGGTAACCGAAAAGAAACCTCTGAACTTCTCACTCATAGCTGCTAAATGTGCTTGTGTACTTGGATATTGAAGACAGCTGCTCCAAATGTAAGAGATTGTCTAGGTCCTCTGCATCATTGCTTTCTTCTGTACTCAACTTACCTTTTTTTTTTTATTATTGCAGAAATAGAAAATCCCTGAAGTGCTTTTCATGAAAGAGGGCCGGTCAAAGCAGATCGCAATTGTAGTGCAAATTGTGTTTGTTTGATTTCTAAGTACCTTTCATTGTCAACTTTCTTGTACATTCTCACTTCCATCTGGAAGGCTGGGAAGGCAGCTGGCTTCCCAGCAGACACCAACTCCACAATTAGGTAGCTGGCAGGCAGCTATTGCTTTCCTGTTTGTGGAGACTGTCTGCCTTGTGGACCTCATGGCACTCTTGCCCAGTATAATCCATTTGCACAGGGAACCTGGCTGCAGTTTTTGGCCCTCAGTCAGGGATATAAAGAGTTCAGTTGGCTCTGTAACAGTAACAATACAGTATACAACCAGGCATTAGAAAACATATGGACTCTAATGATTTGAAGCCAGTTTGCTGAGTTATCTGTACTCTTCATTTACTTTGTAAGGAATATGCTAGGTATTTTTGGGAGGTATTTCAAAATATCAAACTGTCTCACCTGGATGACACAATAATACTTTTCTTGTCCTGCTGACTATGAATCAGAAGCACGCTCATGAGGCTGTACCTTGTGTACCTTTCTGGTGGGCTGTTTCATGCTGCCTGTGACTTCTGAGCAGCATTAATCTTTGACGCTATTTTTAGCCTGTTCAGTTCGTGTTCTGTTCAATTCTGTTCTGTGCTGCTTCAGGTTCCTGTAATTCAGAAAATACTATGAACTTTAGTTATTGCCAATTTTTCCTAACATTCAAAGCCCTTTCAAAGCTTTACTGCATTTTCCTTGTTTCTCTGACTGTGATCTGTATTTGTTTGCTAGTTCTGATGTTGTCTTGCCTGCAGATTAAAGAAATAAAAATTTACTATTCAAAAGTGTGGGAGCTTGATTTAGAAAAAAAATAAATACTAATTTGTGGGAAAACATATGATGGGTAATAAGCTGGAACCAGTTTTTAACAGCTGGGGTGAATGCACATGGTATAGCGCAGGGTCTCACAAAAAGCCCCTTAACATTTCACAGAAATAAGGTGATTTGAGGTTATTTTAGAACTGACTGTTGTGATTCTTGTTGCAATTTCTAGCTCAGCAGTTTTTTTCTTTCTTTTACAGTAAGTAGTTACAGTAAGTAGCTGTGTGAAACTCTGTCCTTTCTTTTTCTCCTTCTGCTTTCTGGTGGTAGTAAAGAATTGCCCAGCACTTTTGAAGTCACCACACTCAGATTTAGGAACTTCTTTTACAGATTGTGGTTCTCCTCTCCTTTAGCAGCATCCATCTCTATGAAACATACTTTAGGGTCTCCGAGCTTCTGCCAGCTATGTTACCTTTGGAACCAAAAACTAAACTGTTATTTCATCAGTGCTACGGAGCTCCAATGAGAGGATGTGCCAGCACATTCAGAGGAAGATAAGAGAGCTCTGTCCATGCTCCATCACAGTGAGCATTTCCTTAGCCCTAGTGATGAATCATAATGGAATCTGCTAAGTAGAATTCTTAAGTTAAACTTTTTCTTTTCTACTGTATTTGTCATTTCAATGGGGGAGGCTCCTTTTGTGGTGATGTTATTTTTTTAATGTGGTTTTATTTTTCCCAGAAGCCCCAAAGATGGCAAAAATCATTAGCAATTAGGAGTCTCGCATTCTGGTCTTCTAGAAAATATAAACCCAAATTTAGATTTTATTTTTCCGTCTTCATTTTCTTGATTCAAACAACAGTTATCTAAAGAGAACATAATATTTTGCACACATCAGTTACTGACACCAATTACTTTTATCTTTTGCTTTCTCCAGGAGGCAAACAAGCCTTGTTATCTTCATTGAATAGGAAGGAGCTTCAGGCAGGGGGAAGGGGTCGCCTTCAAAAATCCTGTAGGCATCTCTCTGCATCCTAGGGCTATCTCGTAACCACACAGCATCTGAGTCATGGACAACGAATTCTGGCCCCATCTTTCGGTGTTGTCTTTAATCACAAACCATTCTTCTAACTTTATTTCCCTGTATGAAAAAACTTTTTTTTTTCCACTGTACAGTGAGGAGGGGTTGAAAAAGGGAAGATAAATGGTTTCTAGAATCAAATTCTAATCTTTTTAAACACTTATGTGTTGTTATGCCAGCAAACTCGCATCCTCTGCAGGCAATATAGCTCCAGATGCTTCCTTTTCTTGATGTTATAATAGAGGTCTTCCTGAAAAGTGTTTAGTTTTCAGAGCATCTGATTTGTTTTCTTTCTTTTTGCTTCTGCAGAACTAATTTACAGGTTCAATATTAAAATAAATGTCATTAAGTCATAGTGAACAAACTAGTTTTTGTGGTTATTTAATCTCTTCTGGAAAACATGGATCTTAATGCATCAAGAAAACCCTACTCAAATTGTTACGCACTTGAGAGTTTTTGCCTCTGCTTCCTGGAGCAGAGGTCGTCACCAGCCACATTCCAGTGGGTTCCAAGCATTTTGTCCAGAATTGGATTTTCCTCCTGTTCACTCAGAAACACCTTGAGGAGCTTTGCCACATTCTTCAGGCAGATATGCTGTGTGTGTTCTTGCAAGTGGCATCCACCTGTGTTCCAATCACAGTCTTGTTTAACTTTCTGGCTGCTGCTACCATCCTCCAGTGTTTGATATTGCATCTGCCTAACAAAAAGAGCACTCCAGGTGTTATTTGGCTTCAGATTTAGTTACAAGATTTTACTCATTGTCCTGTTGCTAATTTGAATATCTTGGCCAGATTCCAATGCAAGTAATTGCATTCTGTCTAATTTTCCCTGCCATTTCCATTGCAGGTGTTATTTGTCACTACTTTGCAAGAGTGCTGAACGGCACTGCTGTTGAATTTCCAGTGCGTAGTTGGGTACTGGAAAAGAAAATTGCACATGGATTCCAAAAGGACTTTATCTTTCTCCCTTTGGAATGAAATGTCATGTTAATAACACATTTTTGAGGAGAAAATACTACATCCAAGTCTGGTAAATTTGGTGCCAAAAGAGGCGTATAGGAATATTTATTAGCAATGTGATCTTCGTGTTAGTTTTTTAGATATATTACCAGAAACAATTTGGATATTGAGTTGTTACATTTTACATCCTTGATTCAGATGTCCAAGACAATCACACAAGCAGTGGAGGTAAAAAAGATTTGCAGTACACCAAGCAGGTGTTCACTGCAGATTCCAGAGCGTTGTGGCATGGCAGCTCAGCTATTAGCATCAGTCTAGCCATAGCATCAGGGAGCTTAGTGCAGAAAAAAAAATGATCCTGCCCAAGATCTGTGCCATACTGTACAAGCCAGGGCCCCACAAAGGCTATTTTGCAATAAGTCTCTTAATGGCCATCCTGAGAATGGTGGTGCATTGCAAGTGAACTTTGTTATACAACCCCATTTGGAGGAGGACAGGGAATCCTGATCTAAGAGACTCACTTTACTGCAGATACTTGGGATAACTTTCTTAGTAATTGAGTGCATACAGGTCTTTCAGGGGTTTATTTCCATCTCCTAATGAACAAAGCCAGGTGTACTTCACTTCTTTATATATTATGTACATAATGATTTTGAAACACTTCAGGTCACCTGAAATAAAATGCAGCATAAAACATTTTTCATTAATAGTAATTTGATTTTTAAGTCATTTCACCTGACTGTTTTACTGGCCCTTTCATATTTTCTTTTCACAAGTGTTAAAAGCACTAAGCAATGTTTCCCCAACCTAACAAAAGAAGTCATAGAAATCAAACACTTCTATGTCTGTGTTATATCTTACAATATGATTCTACCTGTTAGTTTAATGTTAATTGCAAGGTTGCACAATTTAATCTCTATGAGATTATAGAAATTAGGATTATAAATGTATTATATACTCCACAAAATCAAGAGGTAATTATAGAACCTCTACAGAAAATGTAGTTGAGAAGCTAAGATTTTCTTAATATGCCACTGAAGCAGAAAAAGTCCAATTTGGATTAAACAATTCTGGGGTATCTACCTTACTATATAGTAACTGTGACTGTGCCCATTTGACAAACTGAAACAAAGAGTACTTCAAAAAAATGATTTGTTTTATTTGTGTGACCCAGCACCAATACTATGCGTAAGATTTTACCCATTCACTTCAGTAATCACAAGAAAGAGGCATTAAAAATAACACTACACCAATAGTTATCATGAGGAACTGTTGCTCAGATAGTATTTAGAAAAAATATATATAACCAACATAGTTAATAGAAATGTTGCAGAATCCTGTGAAAATTGTTTTAAACTCTGTAAAAGTTGGTCAGAAATTTTATTATTTCTGAAACATTGAAGATAACATCTGAACTCACCACCATTCTTCTAAATTTTTATCCAAGAAATCTTTTTTTTTCCCACACACAGTTTGCTTCCTCCTTTAAAGGATGTTCTTTAGTAATAAAATGCCACTGTCTTATCCTAAATACAGAGAAAAAATGTCCAGTACATGAACTGTGATGGTATTTTGTTGTACCTTCTGCCAGAGCCAATATTTCAGAAGGCAATACAGACTCTGTGGCTTAAAGGCTTAGAGGCACAGTCCTGTAGTCCTTGCTTATGTAAGTACTTGTTAAGATGCTTGTGATATAACTGTTCTGCTTCCCAAGGCATTAGCTGTTCTGCTGAAATGATATTGCATTACATTGTGTTATGGAATATTTCTAAATAATAAAATCAATATAATTTTGATAGTCTTTTCTTGGTTACCAGACTACTCTATGGGGTATTTGTAACGTGCAAGAGTGGTTGCTCAAGCTCCTTTCCTTCACTGAGTTAAACCAGATTGTATAAATTTGCAATTCAATGAAGAACTTGCATGAAATTAAATGTGTGCCTTATTATTTTTCTTCTGTATCTAGGAACCCTTGTGAGAAATGTTTTAATTAAAGAGCTAGTCAGGTCAGCACCTGTCCAAGTGCAACATGGATTTAGTTTCAGATACATTAGTTAAAACTTCAAAATTGACATGGTGTTTTTCCCTGATCTGTAAAGAGAAAGGAAAAACAAAGTGTTGAGAAGGGAAAGCAAGGATAGAACATTCTCTCCCATATATCAAACACAATACTTCAGATCTTGCAACAGGTATTCATTTGTAGTTTTGCTCCTAGACATTTATTTAAATAAAACATAGCTTGAGAACAGTTAATTTGAGAGCGATGGTACGTGGATGGATGTTCTCTTGCATTTGTTGGGTTAGGAGCTCTCACACTTTTCTCTGCCACTTGCATTGCAACTGAAAAGGTGCCACCGAAGCCTGTTTGTTATCCATAGCCTAAGACAAATTCATGATTTGTGTGTCTAACACAACTTTTTTTTAAATAGGATTACCTCTCACCACATAAAAACAGTAGTTCTGCATTAAATATTTTCCTCTGTGTAAAACAGAACAAGCTGAATTCTGCTACAAAAAATCTATCCTGAAATAGCATCGCAGTTCTGACTCAACCCTACAAAACCCAGGAAAGTCAGAAGTACAACTAAAATTAGCATCGGATGCTTCAATCTTTAACTCATGCCAGAATGCAAAGTAAATGCTCTGAAGGCACTCTGATGACTTCCAGCCAAGACGCATCTGAGGGTTAACAAGATTTTTTTCATATTTCGGCGCTGCTCCAGCAAAGCGCTTAGGCGTATGCTGAAGTCCTGTAGCAAATGTCAAACATTTTTAATCGTCTGTAGATAACTAGCCATTGTTTCACTGAGAATTTTTATCTTAAATGTCTACTTGCTCAAGGCTGATGAAATAAATACACAGATCAAGAGTGAATATACAAATAAGATATTACTCAAGCTGATTTATAAGTGTAGTGATTAACAGTGGTAGGTTCCTAACTTGAACAAGAGTCATAATAGCTTACCTTCCTCAACACTTGCAAGATTTAGTGGGTGACGTTGGTAGTAGGGTGATGGTTGGACCAGATGATCTTGGAGGTCTTTTCCAACCCTTACGATCCTATATGAAAGACATGGTTTAGACATTGCATAAATGATGTGAGGATGTATTGTGTCTGTGTTCTTTTCAGATGATGGCTTTCCTTGTTGGGCTGTATTTCCTACATTGCCTACAATGCACTGTGGCACTACACCGGGGAACTGCAGTGGATTCAGGGTTTAATAGATCAATATTTGCAAAACAGATTTGCTAAGTATGTCTTGTAGGGGCTAGCAGAATTGATGAACTTCGTGTTTTTTGTCAGTGCTCAGCTTAAGGTACTTCCTTTACATGAGAATTAAAGATAAAGTTATGCTCATGGAAGACTGTAGAGATTGTAAAAAGCAAGAAAGAAACAACCCTTTTCTCTAATTAATTGTTATATTCTAGTGAAAGTTTTAACTGTATAATCTCCTATCATAGCATATTTGAACTTTCATTTGCTTTCATAACAAATTCCTCTTTAAAAACTGTGGTTTAACTGTTCTGCGGCAAAGATCACTGTTCCTCTGTGGAACAGGAACAGTTTCCTTTCTTTACAGAGTTGTTATGAAAATTGATAAATTAGTGTTTGTAGATAACTTTGAATTCATCAAGAAGAAGCTGTTAGAGAACAATAAGGAACTGTCATTTTTTGATACTACAGGAAATAAATTCTTGAAGTGTTATTCTCTGCTTATCTGAGGATAAAATGTCTTTCTTAGGAGAAAATGTGTTGGGTTTTGTCTCCTGAATATTACTTGGGCTAGGGAAACAAGCATATTAATTAAGGCCACATCAAATCAGAAGAGTTATGAGTAATTATCTGGAAATCTTTCTCATATGCCATAGCTTTCAAAAAGATATATAGCAAATTTTTGAAACAAATAACCTCAGTAATTATTTGCCCTTATTTTGCCAAGTTTGTGAAATGCTTGAGCAACCTGATTCTCACAGAACAAAGGAAATGCAAGGGCAATGTAATCATATATTTGTTCTACAGGTTTGGCCATGCATCTGCATTTACAGAAAGCTTAATGCCTGTTAAAGTCATCCCTCCTGATGCGTACACAAACAGCTGTGGCTCTTGTATGGTTTTGAATGGTCCTGTTTGTCACAGTAATGTGAGAATATGCCCAAAAAGTCACCCAAATAGAAAATTCTGCTTTCCAGTCCTCTTTTGGTGGCAAGAAAACTCCATTGACTCTCAAGCTGCTTGGCTATTAAAACCATGACCTGTTTTAAAGGTATTTACAGTCAGTAAATGACTTTTAGGTTCTGTAAACCTTCTGTAAAAACTATGCGATGTTCTGTGTCTATTACAAAGGATTTGCTTCCTCAGACACAGTACAAACACAGTATTCAGTGTGCACGTATGATTAACTGCATTGACTGATCCAAACGGGCAGCCTTACTCACACATAAGCCATGCATAGAAGGCTTTTCAGAATTCAGTCAGCACTTATGTGAATGTATTTATTGAACTCTGATGTAGAGACCACAGCTAAAAATGCTTGTTTAGTTAGTAAAGGAAAATCATTTGGGCATCTTTATGTATATATGTGTGTGTGTGTGTGTGTATTTATATACTTACTTTTTACATAGAATTTATATGTAAAATCCTTTTTGTATATGTTCCATAGCAAGTCTTGAACTAATTGCAGATCTGAAAAAGATGAAAACCATTCTGAGTGTTTCAGATGTACTATAGATTTCCTGCTCACCCTCAGTCATTCATAGATATGAGAGCAGTGGACAAAGTTTTAAACTGCAGCAGAAGTAGAAAAAATACCATCTAGCCAGCCTTATTTTGCTAATAAATACCAAGCTCTGTGCCCTTGGTATTTGCAATGATATACCTCCCTGAATGTCTCTGGTGAGAAGAAAGATATTTAGAACAGTAGAGTGCCATTTTGTATTGGAGAAAAGGGAGAGCTGTAGATGGGAAGAGGGCAATGGGATCTTCCAGGTCCCCCTAGGAAGGAGTGGGAAGGGGGCTGAGAGGCAGCAAATGGCAGCTGGAGGGAGCAGAACCACAGCTTACACAAGGAGGAGATGCCTCTTCTCCTGCGGGGCTACAGAATCGCCATTCCTCAAATCCAATTTAATGGCAGTAGAAAATGGAGAAATGAAATAGGTGCAGATAAGCTAAATGCACTGATTACATTCCTCAGCTATATGGATCAAATGAGGAAATGAGTTTGTCTTGGAGGCAAATACTTGATCCCACAGTATAGGATTTTTTGTGTAACACCAGCATCAAAATAAAAACAGAGCCCCCTTAGAATAGTAATTAGGAGACAAGAAGGGAGGAGAAAGAGGAGTAAAGTGCATTTTCTTTTTCTGAATTTTGAGAATCAAACTGATTAGTCTACAGTACAGGTAGCTTTACAAACTGCCAATGGAACCTAAAATAGTGAAAACTGAAGAGTTTGTATAGAAACCCCTAGTCTGGATCTGCTTATATGACAGAAGGTTTAGGATAGGCTGTCAGTTCTTAAAAATCTGCCATTCTTCCTACATGCCCCAGACTTTCTCCAACTTAGAGAGACAAATCTCGTTCACAATCCTCTCAACTTTTTTCCTCTCCAGACAAGCTAATAACAGAATACATTATCTCCAGGATTTGGTGGGGGGGCGGGGTGGGGGGAGCTTCTCATTTTTTTAAGCATACATGTTACTAGTTCAGACAAACTGTCTTATTTAGAAATAATACTACTTTTTCATTATTTTTATGTAATACTGTTAGGTCTATAAAATATCATTTAGTATCAAGGAGCAGGAGCTTGTTTGAGTGTTACAAGATTAACGGGGTGTTGCTGTGTAACAGTGTAAGTTACTCAAGGCTCTCAGCTAACATTAACAAGTTAATGTGAAGAGGCCAACTGTCACCAAGATATTTGCTTCCACCTACAAGGTTTGGACTGAAAACTCCAGTATCATATCTGGAAGGAAAAAAAAAAAAAAAAGCCTTTCTCAGTGCAACATTCCTGCCAAAGCCCACACGTTAACTGATCCCTTTCCGACGTCTGGGAGAGCACAGTCAGCCCTTTTGCTGGGGTTTTAACAAGCCATGCAGTTCATCACCTCCTTTGTCTCTTTACTTGGGGCCAAGTATCCATAGAGATGAAACAGTAAAGAGACTTCTGAGCTTATTTGCAGGATAATGGGGAATTCCAGCAGAAGCCTTTTTTATAGCGATAAGCAAGGACTTTGGTCCGTTTAGCAGCCTTGATCTATTAGCTACCAAGCAAAGCAAGTAAAGAGGTTAAAGATATCAAACTTCCCACCTCCTCCTTTCTTCCCTCACAGACACCATACACCACTAGTTTATAAACAAAGAACTTTTGCAAAGTATCCACAGCCTCATCTTTAGCCCAACAGTTACTTCGGAGCCTCTCAGCGGAACACAAGATCTCCTCTTACCTCTGAACAGACAGTGAAGCCCTCTCCAATCCCACTTTCTTCCTGGATTCCAATAGTCAACAAATTGGAAAAAAAAAAAAAAAAAAAAAAAGAGAAGCTCTGAATCTAGCTAACCTGCCCTTGCTAATTGCAGGTCAAGGTTCCCTCTCCAGGCAGAATCTTTTCTTTCCAAGCTCATTCTCCAAGGAGGTAAGAAATTTCTTTTGTTCCAGTCTTACTTCTGTTTGTCCTAATATTTAACTATGAAAGTGCCAGTGCATCAGACTGTGAAATACATGGATCATTTCATGTCCAGAAAAGGGCTTCTTTTCCTTCCAGGCTGCTCTAGTTGCTTCACTTAGAACCAGAAAGTTAATCAAGGAGCTTTACTTTGCATTTTACAAAGTGTCCTGGGCTTACTTTCAGTGCAACTCAGTGTAGCTGCTTAATTAACTGTTTCCAAAACCCGAGAAACCATAAATCTTTACCCCAGCAGGGACTGCATAGAGATTAATTTTCTCAGTGATGAAAGGCAAACAAGATAGTGCGTCACAGCAGGATGCTTCTTTCTATATGGACAGATATTCCACCTTGCTATTAATAGTGATGTTTTGTTGGAACTTGTATAAACAGATTCCTTTAAAAAGGGAAAGGGTGCTTTCATCAAAAAGTTCAATTATTTTTTGAAGTAAATCTAACGTTACTTAAAATAGAAGATTTTTACAGATCAGAGTATGTGAGAGCTTCCCTCATTCAAGGAAATTGTCACCTGAGAACATGACTCAGTCAGCAGGATCTGGATTTAACTCAGCTTATGAAAGCGGCTCTTTAACTTCGAACTTTAAAATTGGCTGTAGTAGTGTGTGCATGTATATATGTTCATATATTAATTTATACATATACTAATATACATAAAATATATGTATTTGTGTATTTATATTTATATATTTTATATTTTTACGTATTTATATGTATGTGTAAGTATATGTACATATACTAATAAAAGGATTAAAAGATTTTTAACACTTCCTCCCTAGGCATATAAGCATTTGGACTGATGGCACAAAATAAGTATTCTTTTAAAAAAAAATGCTTATTTTAAAGTTCAAATAAAGTACAGCACTAAGATGATATTGGAAACCTTTTTTTTTTTTTTAATTATTCCTGGAAACCCGCAATTGTTTGTAGGAAAGCAGGAAGATTTATTTGGTTGGGTGTATTTTTGTTTGTTTGTGTTTTACATGGTGGTGTTTTTTTCATAACTTCCTAAATATATTTTCTGGGGCAATTAAACTATTTAAAAGATGAAATAAAATAAAGATATCATTATTAGTCTGACACATTTTGTATTAAAAATAACCCGATATATTCCAACTAAAATTCTGCATTATTTCAGACTTCTCCATTTTTTAAGTGTCCATAGTCCAATTTTAACGTACTCTGGTAATTTAAAAATAAATAAAACATCAAAACTTAAACAATGCTTGCTATTTTTGTATCTCTAACTGGCATTGTTGTTCAAATAATGAAAACACAGGGCTGTGACAATTCCACTGTAACAAAATTGTTTCCCTGACTGTATAGCTCTCACTGTTTTGGGACCGCCAGTTTGCATTGTACTTTCAGATAGAAATCAATATCTTAAAGGAGTTAACAGAAAGAAATTAAGTAAAGAGATGGATAAGTAAGTGCCTCATGACAAGGGTTCTGGCTGTACCAAGTTCTGTTCTTATACAGGGTTCATATTAAAAAAAAAAAAAAGTATAATGGATCTTACTGTAGTTAACTGGCTGCTTTCACACGCCATATTCTGAGCTGTTTGTTTCAAATGCCTCCGCTGATCAGAGCTGGGTTGTTGTCAAAGGGCTAAGCCTGTGTTTATAACTGGTAAATGAATATCTCAATAGGAAAAGAATTTCAGGGAGAAATACTGATAGAAGTGAAGCTAGACTTTTCTGTGACCTCTTATTTTATAGGATAATTCTCTTATTGTTCTTTTTGAATGCACTTTTAAATGCACTGAGAAGAAATAATATACAACAGAGGAAATAATTGTGGTAGCAATATAACACGGCAATGGTCACGAGCCTAAAGTCTTAGGTCAATTTTAGAAAGTTGACTGCATGATGTTAAAGTGGAAGGGACTGAGGGAAATTTGACGTTGATTCTTATCAACAAACAGCTGGTGTTGAGTGTTCTGTGCTTCAGGACAAGGCCAGGAGATGGGCCACTTTTTTCCTTCAGTTTGCCCACTGGATGATTTACACTGATACTTAACTGTACCTTGTGGTGTTTCAGGCAATTACTTGTGGAAAAATGACAGGAAAATTGTGATCTGTGGATTCACAAGAAATAGGTATTTTTGTGGTAGGTAGAAGTTGGAACCTAATAAGACTGATGCAATAGACCATGTGTCCCAATGGTAGGTGTGCTGAGAAGCACTTATGCCTACTACAGAAATGTTATTAATGATACAGCACTGTAGGTCTACTTGGCATAATGTACTAGGGGGACTGTGCCAATGAAATGCAGAATCTCTGCTGCTTAGATATATGGAGAAATATAACAAGTCTCGACTCTGCACACATCAAAGCACGCTGCCTGGCTTGAAGTTCTCCCAGTTTACAGGGTTCTCTAACAATATCTGAGCTTAATGACCTTCAGGATCATTAAGAAATTGTCAGGCAAAATAAGAAAAAAATTGCAATGTATTCTCTTTTATGGTGGAAATTATTCCTCGCAAGTTTACTTTTGTAGATTTTTACATCTCATCATGATGTTTTCATAAACCTGGTCCTTAATGTCTCTTGCAAATGACGAGAAGGGTACTGCTGCTGACCACAGCTGCTGCTAGCCACAAGTCTGAATGCTTTCCATTCTCAGTCTCAAAAAATTCTGAGGCTCTTTCTAAATAATCTTGATTTCAGGCAACTCTGGAAATGATGGGAAAAAAAAAAAAGACTTTCATCTTTAGGGCAAGCATAAATGCTGTCCGCTCTGAAGCGCATTATACCCACAAAAGCAATGATCACAGATTTCTCCCCAAAGTAGATGAGTAAGTACCCCGCCTTACAGTGGAGCATAAGAAGCTGTCCAACTTGCCAGCTCTGTGGTCTGAGCTCTTGCCAGCTCTCCTAAAACTGGAGTATACACACTTCTAGTTACTGTAGCTCTATTGAAATCTCTGCAGCTTGCCGTCTTTAAAAAGTTTTTGCAGGGTGGCTTCATATGTATGAGTTCTGAAGTAAAATGTATAGTACTTTTGCCTCTCAATGTCAGCAGGGTATCTACTGTCTTAAAGCTTCTTTCAGTGATGCTAGTGGTTATCTCCAAGGGGAGTCTTCGCATATCTTGTCATTAAACAATTAGCTGATTAATGCTTAGAAATGATTTTGTAGAAGCTTTCTTTAGATTTCTCCAAACAGTATTTATTAGATGGTAAATAATCTGGTTTGGCTTTTTTTTCCCCCCTCCGGGGGATGGGTGAGATTCATGAATTTCATTTTTGTCATCCAAAGTACGTTTATATGCGTTTCAGGACACATCTAGCATTCAGCTTGCTGGTATTAACTCTGCATTTTGAATTCAATTGGATTTGAATAAATGGATTAAGAAGTGAAAACCCTTACCTGAAAATCTGCTTAAGGCTGAGGAATGAAGATCCCTGATTCTGCTGGTTATATCTGGCATACTTGCTTGCCTTTAGCATTTCCACTATTAAAGATGAAAATCTTACAGGTGAGAGCAGAGGCAATTCACTCACTATTCATAGATTAGAAGCTTGATTTTTAAAATTCAGCTTTATAAGTTGTAACCTGAAAAATGGTTATGAAAAGTATGCCCTATAGATGGGCTTCCAGGCCTATAAGCAGTACACTGAACCACTTCTGATAACAAAAATTATTTTCAGTAAGTAGTGAGGTACATGGAGCACATCTCACCTTGACTACGTGGCACAGGTTGTAGTAACTAAGCAACTTTTTAATAAATCCAAATTAACAAATGGCAAACAAATATAATTTAGTCTGTTTCAAAAGCGTCTTTTTATTCATGCATCACAGATGCTATTACATGACAAGCCACATGTTAATTTACTGATTTTTTCTTCAATTATTACCTTAGAGAAATAATAGAGAGAAAAAAAAATAGAAATGCAGTGGGGCAAAGACATTGAGCTGAGAGTAACAAGAAGTAATGACAGCTACTTTTTGTTTCAATGTTATAGCAAGAAGTTGCTTTTCCAACTGAAAACTGAGAGTATGCATAAAGACATAGTACAGGAAAGATTTTTATGCAGTAGAAGCAACATGAAGATGGAAGGAAGATGATATAGCTTGCAGATGTTATAGCTTATAAATACCATCGCCTAGCATTTAAGACATTGCTTTTTGTTCAGTACATTTTTATTACTCCATATAATTCCAAAAAGGAGAATACAACATTGCTGTGGTTTTCATAGGTAAACTTGCTTCTTTCCAAGTAACCTGTTTTAGAAATACGCATTAGGTGTCAATATTCACCTGAATATGAAAATGTTCATGAGCAGTGAAACAGTATATGCACAAGCACATGAATAATTGGCTGTATTTTGAAGACAGAACTAGGAGGTTTTAATGTGATATATTTCATAATACTTGCAATTGAGAAATGATACTTTTCAGCAAAACAAAATCTCAGAAATCTTGATTTTAATTGAGCAATGAAGTAAGGTACTTGCCATTGCAATGGCTAAGCAAGAAATTTTACCTTGGTATTTTTCTCTGAGCATCCTCAGCAATCTGTACAGTCTGCTGAAGTAGTAATCAGTGTTTCTGAAATACAGCTGAACTAATTACTTATTTCAGGAGTTCCAAGAATATACATATACCATTTATTAGTAGGAATTTTCTTTCCTGTAAATTAGATAAAGGATATTTAAAGCTAGGTTTCCAGATGAAGCAGTAAGTTGTCTTTCTGTCACAGATCCTGGGACTTTTAAATTATGGGATAAGTAGGTGATCAACAGCTTTTGCTGACAAAAAGGGGAAAATAGCTGAGCAACATTGGGGAACCTGATTAAGAGTTTTTAATCACATCTAAAAGACAAACTTCCTGTTTGTGTTTTGGTATTTATGCACATTCCTTTATTCTTCCATATTTGAACACAGGCATTTTTTCTTGATAAGCTTACTACTTGATATGTACATTATTTTCTTTCAAGGCTAAAACCTTTTGGATGCTGACAGTATAGTAGTAGCTAATTGGACTTGACAGAAGGGAAATGGACCCATTGTCCAACTTCCTTTCTGACCAGGGGTTTGATATTCACACTCGTTTCCCCACGTTCAGACATTCCTAGTAGGATGTGCATCTCTTCAATACTAGTCATCATTTTGTTTCATTTCATGCTGACAGCTAGTGTCTGTTCAGTATAGGTCTGATCATTTCTTAGCTGGGAGTTCGTTATGATACCTTAAATAGACATTCAATATGTTCCTTCAATCACTTGTTTCTCACAGCTGATCTGGCTCAGAGCAGTCTCCTGTTTGTCTTGCACTTGGAGACACTACTGGAATTAAACTTTCCATGTGACTCATTTTCTTTATGCTCTGTTCTCAGTGATAACTTTCCCCTTAATTTTAACATAATGATTAGATATAGGATCATGGGATGCCTTTGTACACAAATGAGCACAACTGTATAATTTCTGCTGCTTTCAGTGTGAATCCAAACAGCACAAACCACTTGCCTTTGACATGCATTACAGTGTCTCTGAATCTGGTGCCACGATTCCAGTCTCGGAATTGTTTTGGCCACCAATTGAAACATACCGTTGAAACTGCTTCACAAACAGCGTTATATGTATTAGCAGCACCAAGTTATACTCATCACAAATCTCCTTTCACCTTTTGCTTAGGTCAGTGCTTGTTGTCAGGCAGCATTTTGCTCAACGGTAGCCTTTGTGGTTTTGCAGTGTCTAAGACAAAATACTGTGAAGTGTCTGTCACCGTGAATCTTTGATTCACCCTTGGCAAGAACCTATAAAGGTTGCCAGTGATGACAATGACACATTGAGCAGAAACCAGAGAACAGATTTTACTGGGAAATTGTGATTATGCCTCTAATAAGATAACACTAATGATTTATACTGGAGCATGCCTGGTGGTTTGTGTGCAACTCTTAAGGCATTCTTGCAGTCCCCCCATCTGAGGTCCTCACATAAGAAGAGTAGAAATACATAATTTAAGGACTAGATTTCAGGTGCATTTGTTTTGTATCTGTGGAGACATAGTAGTGTAGAAATACCTGATGCATCTCTGATTCCAGAAATGGCCTAGCCAGTGAGTCAGGGACATTGGTGCAAGTTAGTTTACTGAGAACTTACCTTAAATGTGTGGCAAACCAAGACTATTATGTTCACGTCTCATTTCCCCTGTCTGTGTGCTGTAAGTAATGGAAAAGATTATCCAGAAAAGAAGAGGAATCTTTCCTGTAGCAGTCTTACTGGCTAAAGTCAAGTAAAATATATTTAAAAAAAAAAAAAAAGAAGAAAGAAACAAGTATGCAAGACACAAGACTGTGGTTAGACAATATAAAAAAAAAATAAAATAAAATTCTGTTTTGGGAATCTTTCACCTGGAATCAAAAACGTTATAGCCTACTGACAGCAGCACTAGTCATGAATGGTTCTGGTCATTCAGACTCATTCAGAAAATGTGATGGGTTTATTTTATACTGGATAGCTATGTCAGATTTTGATTATTCTCTGCCATGAGCATAAAGTCTCCATTGAGTACTGTTTAATTTTATAGAAATTACTCCCTTAGTTTCTCTAAATTTTTGCAGAATAGTCTTTCTGTGTTTCTTAAGCTCTTTAGGTAGAATGATGGGAAAAGGATACAACTATCTATAAAACACATTGTAGGTTGGGCCTCTAAGATATATAGCATTCTGGTGATGTTCTGTTAAATTCCTTAAAGCCAAATTTCTATAGTGACTCACTGGAATGGTTTCACACTTAAGGATGTATGGAAACAAAAAGGAGGCCTAACAATTTTAGAGGGATAAATTTCTTCAGGCTTGTTTCACATGAGAGTTTTGTGCTTTTATTCTTCAATGGCTGTAATTGATTTCTGGAAGATTTTTGGGGGAGAGCAGGGGGGAAGCACCTGCTATAGCAATAAACTATCTCCATGTAATCTCCATGGGGATTAAGTTCTCTGAGGTTCTCTGCTGTGTATATAAAAAGGTGGTTTTCTATAATGCCCACCTAAGTCAGGTTGAAATACTCTTATTTTCATCAGTGGGCCCTGTAGGCCAAATTCAGTTCTGGTGCACTTCTAGTGAAAAGAGCATTTACTCTTGGGAAAAATGTGGCCAGAATTATTTGAACTTAAAATGATTTCTAGAAAACAGCATATTCTCTTCACTATCTCCCTAAAAACAGATAAGCTTTAAATGACACTAGCTTTAAGATCAGTCCTTTTTCTCATCCACTCATTCTCTAAGTAGTCACTGTATATGATAAATTGAGTAATAGTTGCTGGTTTTAATCTAATTGAAACATTCATCTTGCACATTCTTTAAATATAGAAAGCTTCTCTCAATATTTCTTTAGGTTAGTTGTTAGTGTGTTTCTGATGCATTATTTCATGGATGAATGATTTATTCTGGCTTACTTTGGTGCCTACATTTATATCAATATGTTTGTTATATAAACAGTCAGGTCTCTTTGACTGTGAAGGCTTTGTTGTCAGCAACTCACTAGCGTGAGAGAGATCCAATTTGTTTCCATCCCAGATGAAGCCACAGCCAAACTGCAATTTGTCTTGCTCTATGTACACACTGCATAGGCACAGAAGTGACAAAGTCAATGGAAAATACAGGGGCTAAGCTACAAACATTAACAGGCAAACTTTTTTACAAAGTGCTTAAACTCTACCTTCTGTACTCCTAGGGATGGATGGCCAGTATAGGTTTCCTGTCTGCTTGACCCCTGCAGTGCCCACAATCCGTATGACTTAGGGAGGGAACAGTTGCAACAATGATTTTGTCCAACCTGAATTAAATAACTGAGGCATGCTTATATTGAGAACTGATTTTATAGATCTTATTTGCCTGATTTTAAGTGATTAGATGAAAATAATAATAATAATTGAGAAGAAAAGACAAAATAATTGAAAGCAAAATTGAAAGAAAATAATTGAAAGACAGTCAAGTATATTCTAATGAATTTTTTAACTTATCTTGTAAAAAAGATTTCTGTGGGTCTTAGCATTGAAACATTAAATGAATAGGTTTATTGTTGCAAAGGAAATTTTTTTTTCTATAAAAAATTATTTATACTTCTATTATTTCTATTTCTATATTAATACTAGTGATTAGCAGGAAAAAATGCTGAGGCAACATGGGAGTGTTGAAATACCAAATTCAGGTACTCAGTTTGGGGAAATCAATTTTTGAGTCATGCTTTCAAAACATCTAAGCACAAATATTTTTGCTTCTTTCTCTAAATTTTAGTGTGTGGCTCAAGCTTTCAAATTCACAGACTAACATATTTATTCCAATGTAATTTAACTGCTTTGTGATGGAAAAATCAAAGATTTTGAGTTGCTCTCATTTGAGAGCGATCCTTCCAAATAATGTCATGCTTAGCAGTTACGGCTTCATGCTGAGCCACTCCAAAAAGTTAGAACCCAGTTCTTCCAAACTGTTAACATTTATGGGTTATATTGTCTTCAGGGAAAACTTGCCCTAATTATAGGACCTCACACACACAATCCAGGATTATTGCTTTTTAAACACCACTCCTTACTCCACACTGATTCAGCAGCCCTGTTCAGAGGATACATGTCATCATAAACACACATATGGTATGGTGTATTTACTCTGACAGTACTCTTGCCTCTCTTCTTGTCTGTCAGTATGTCCCTACCTCTGATTTTCCTCCCATGCCTCTCTTCACTCATCCTCTGATAATGTCCACATTTTCTGAGGTATGAGGATTTTTCTTCTGTTTGGGAGGTCTTCAAAGAGGTCATGACTTAAAGACAAAAACCTGGGTCACTGGACTCTTAGTCTCTTTCATCTTTCTCTTTATGGGCATCACTTTTTTTTTTTCTTACATTACAGGGAATGTAAAAAAAAAAAATGTTAGCTCTATTTGAGCTCTTTGTACAAAGAAACTCACAGCAGCACTGAACAGTAGAAAATGCTTCCTCTCCAGATTTTAACATACTATTTTTCTCAGTTTGATCTATATTAATATGATATTTAGGTGGAATAGAGGTAGTTGAATGAAAATAGTTCTTGGGTTGGGGAGGATATGAGTTACATTTGCTGCCACCAATGATGTGTTTTGCAGAGAAAAACTTGTTTTAAAAATATTGGATGGAAAGACATTTACCCTCTGCTCCTTTGGGCACAAATTATATTATATCAAACAAGACATTCTTGGAATGTCCTGGAGAATTGTTTCTCAGAACAAATTATTCTTTGTGCTCTTCTACGTTTGCAGAATAGAAAAATGGTGTTTTACTCTGACAGAGTTGGCAAGTCAGTTAGAGGGATGATGAAGTCTCCTTAGCAGCCTTCAGTGTAAATTGGTGCAAATTGCCTCCTTGAAGGAGGCATGGCAGTTATTTCACTAGAAATGGGAAGCTAAATGAAGCCCAACAACTAGACTATATTTATGCAATGATTTAAATTGGCTTATTGACAAAGGCTGTATTTGTAGTTATTGCAGTTGGTGTTACAAAAAAGCATATGCTTACTTTTGTGCATATCAAAGCTCATTAAAATCCAAAAAGATGAATTGAGCAGGAAACTATAAAGTCCCCTTAGAGAGTTTCCAAATTGCAGGAAGAGCTGAGCTTTATCCAAGACAACCTGATAACGTTTTTTCAGTTTTTATGCTTACAAATAACATTGGTAGTAATTTGACCCTAAGCTGGTCTGAAGGTAAAATGTCTCTAAAGAACATCTGAAAGTTCAGGTCTTTGGCTTCCATTTCCACTTTTCTCTCATCAGTGACTTGGCTGTCACTTTCTTTTTGAGTCTCAGTTTTATTCTGCCATCAAAATCCTGGTAATTGTCTAGAGTTTATATGCAGTTTGTTGTATAGACTGAATTACATTATACTGTTATACAGTAGCACACCAGTTTTGATTTTGACCGGTGGGTATCAAAATTACCATCTGACTTGGACCCTTGTATGATCAAGTATACAAATATGGTCTATTTTAATGTTTATGATGGTGTTGAGGTTTTCCTCCTGTATTATTCTCTGGCAGCACAATGATATGATACACGCTTCTCAGGCTCTGCATTGAGCTATATTTGGAAGGCAGTGCTTAAAGTTGCACAACAAGTTGCCTTGTAACAAAATTTTCACTACAAGGGTAGAACAGTTCTTTATGTATAAGTAACTGTGTATTACATTGGTTTGGGCTTAACTTTTCTGATAATAGGGTCCTCAATTTCTATTATCTGTTTAGAGTCTGCAGTTCATTATGTTCATCTGAAATTGTTTCCTGCGTTATTGTTGAATCTGCCACTGATATTAAATCCTTAAAATTAAAAATCTGAAGAATTTTAGCTAGAATTAAAAATAGGTATCTTTTAAAGATTTCAGCAATATATAGAGCAGATCATAACACTTAATGGTTTTAAGCTTTTTTTTTTTTTTTTTTTTTTGCTTTGCTTTGGGGAGAGGTGTTTTGTATTCCAAATACCTTCTGCCAAAGTTAAGTTTTCTGTGTGCATATTAACAAGCAACTTAGCTGATTAATAACTAATAAATAAACCTACTCTAGCTTACTTGGTATTTTTGATACTGATTTGTTCAAGTTTCTATACCAAGAATATCTAAATCAAACCATCATCTCCATCTCCTCTTTGCCCACACCAGTGTCTATTAGTGTGACAGTGCTACTTACTATCTTGCTTGTTTGACTTCTGTATCACAGAATCACAGAATCGTCTAGGTTGGAAGAGACCTCCAAGATCATCTAGTCCAACCTCTGTCCTAACGCTAACAAGGCCTCCACTAAACCGTATCACTAAGGACTACATCTAAACGTCTTTTAAAGACCTCCAGGGATGGCGACTCAACCACTTCCCTGGGCAGCCCATTCCAATGCCTAACAACCCTTTCAGTAAAGAAGTTCTTCCTAATATCCAACCTAAACCTCCCCTGGCGCAACTTTAGCCCATTCCCCCTCGTCCTGTCAGCAGGCACGTGGGAGAATAGACCAACCCCCACCTCTCTACAGCCTCCTTTAAGGTACCTGTAGAGAGCGATGAGGTCTCCCCTGAGCCTCCTCTTCTCCAGGCTAAACAACCCCAGCTCCTTCAGCCGCTCCTCCTAAGACTTGTTCTCCAGACCCCTCACCAGCTTCGTTGCCCTTCTCTGGACTCTCTCGAGCACCTCGATGTCCTTCTTGTAGCGAGGGGCCCAAAACTGAACACAGTACTCGAGGTGCGGCCTCAGCAGAGCCGAGTACAGGGGGACAATCACCTCCCTAGACCTGCTGGCCACACTGCTTCTTATACAAGCCAGGATGCTGTTGGCCTTCTTGGCCACCTGAGCACACTGCTGGCTCATATTCAGCTGCCTATCACCCAGTATTCCCAGGTCCTTCTCTGCCAGGCAGCTTTCTAACCACTCATCTCCCAGCCTGTAGCGCTGCTTGGGGTTGTTGCACCCCAGATGCAGGACCCGGCACTTGGCCTTGTTGAACTTCATACAGTTGACCTCAGCCCATTGGTCTAGCCTATCCAGATCCTCCTGCAGAGCCTTCCTACCCTCGAAGCAGATCGACACACGCACCTAACTTGGTGTCATCTGCAAACTTACTGAGGGTGCACTCGATCCCCTCATCCAGGTCATCGATAAAGATATTAAAGAGGACTGGCCCCAGCACTGAGCCCTGGGGGACTCCACTAGTAACGGGATTTGGCTCCATTCACCACAACTCTTTGGGCCCGGCCATCCAGCCAGTTTTTAACCCAACAAAGCCTACGCCAGTCCAAGCCACGAGCAGCCAGTTTCTTGAGGAGAATGTTGTGGGAAACGGTGTCAAAAGCCTTACTGAAGTCAAGGTAGATCACATCCACAGCCTTCCCCTCGTCCACCGTATATTTAATTTTAAAAACACTGTCGAGGGAAGTTGAAGAGTGTTTAGAGTGGGGTAAGTCTGTCTGTTTCCATCTACTAATTCATTCTTTCCTGTCATCTTTCTTTATTTCTCCAGATATATTTGGCAGGGAGCAGAAATGAATACGGCTGTGTTCTGTTGAGCAGCTGCCACTGCCTCAAGCTGTTTCGGCAGTTCACCTTGCCAAAACGCTTCTTCTTTCCAGTTTTCTCACCTTGAACAAGGGAGGAGCTTTAGAGCAGTGCTTGTCATCTAAAGGTTACTTTGGGACTAGCTGGCTTAGCATCACAAGGTGAAATATTTTCCTCATCCTGAAGTGGGGCAGAAAATTATCAGAAATTAATAAACAAAAAACCTTGTAAACTTGCATAGGCTTAACTAAAATGGTTTTTTAGACATTTCTGCTGTACCTTCAAAGTATATTTTAAGTTAAATTGCAAAGTGTTGTTAAAAATTGAAATTTATCATTTAAATAAGTTCTATATCTTATTATGCTACCTAGAATTTTGACTTTGTAGTCATATTGAGCTTGAAAGCTTATCACAACTGATCTTACCAGTTTGTCTGAAAAACCCATGATTTCTGAGTAGTAATTCAAAAAATAGCAGAAAATATCCAAGCAGCTCTAGTGGCGGGAGTTCTTTCATATGTTTGTAACTTTATAACAATAAATACATAAAATAGGTATTTACTTTATCAACTGTAACTGTCTTGTATTTGTTTTAAAATCTTCTGTTTAAATATTATCATCTTGCTCTACAGACCTCAAAATCACATTTTTCAATGAGAGAGAAATTGTTTCACACAGGTTACAACATGAAAGGTTTATGAGCACAACTGAAAATCTATAGTATTTGAAACTATGAAATGATCTGCTTTTTATTTTGGAGTTTTTGACTTATGCTGCCTCTGTCCTGTGGTGCACAGGGAGAGGTCTGGTCTCCCCAACTTGTTGTCCGCTTGATCCACTGATAGTAGTGGATCCCTTCCTGCTCCTGTGTAATTTTTAATGTGATGTCTGATGTGACAGACATGGTTTAATGAGAGTTCTGATAATGAATTCAAACTTAGCTTTAGAAAATGAAAAATTGGTAATTAACTGAATGTGATGTGGTGACTTATTAGTTGATGTAACAAACAGCCATAGTGCAGTCTGCTTTTTTAAAACAAATATTTGAATTGTTTGAAAAGCTATTCTGTAATGCAAGCTGTAGATATTTTGTTCTTTTTTTCTTTAATTGCAACCTCAGTTTACTAAAAAAATTACTTGCAATATTCCTAAGAAGGCAGGTTTCAAGACATTGTCAAAAGTTAGGTTATGTCTATCAATAGGGATTTGGCTATAGAGTTAAAAGCAGCTAACTTTTCTTCTCAGTTATTATATAGTTATTCATAAACTTAGAGGTTATTCCCAATTTATAGCATAGAATTGCAAGTCATTAACAGATTGCTGTCTTTGCTTGAAGTGAATCACCATGGATTTATTTACAAGTTTAATCACGTTCCATCTCTTATTCCAATGCCTATAATTTTATCTTATACAGGAAGAAAAAAGCATTAATGAAGTCATGATTAACACCCTAATAGTTAGCAAGCACTATTTTAATGGCAGTCATTGTGTATAATAGAGGGTGTTGTTGGAAAGCTGCTGACTGCGAACAACATTTAATTAGAAATGTAGCCCTGGAGCAGGAGGTGAACCTGTGCTCTTAATTGCCTCTGTTGGTGGCTATACCCTAGAGCACATTAGGGCTGGGGCTTTCTGGGGCAGCTGGGGCATGGTGAGAACCTGTGAGTGAGAGGCTCTGCTGCTTTGGGCCAAGCTAATCCTCCAGCTGAAGCCTGTTGAGCCAAGGGACCCAGCTGGCCTCACTTGTTTGGTGTGATCTCACCCATCCTTCCTACAGATCCCTAGCTGCTAGAATGCTGTTCACCCAGTTACGCTTCTCTGGTAAGCAGGGCTTGTAATGGGAGTGGAATTAGCTTAGCGTTTTTTCTATAATTTTCTCATTAATTTTCCTACACTGAAACAACTCTGCAATTCTAGGGAGGAAAATAAAACTGCTAGGGAGTTTAAATTTTGCCTCCCTTGAAATAAAATTTCTTCTTTTTCAATGGAAGGAAAAAAAAATAGGCAAATGATAAGTTGTTTTCTAATACCCATTCTCAGAAAACAGTATTTTGCTGAAAGAAACAAACCGGAAGTGGTTTTACTGGGTAATCTAAAGGATAGGCTAATCAGCTTCTTCTGTGAAACAGTCCTCTGGAGCTTTTTGTTTTTCTGTCTGCCACAGGTAGTTCTAGAGCACAAACTTTGAAGCCAGGTATGTTTGTTGGTAGTGCTCGTTGGAATAGCTAGGAACAGTAGGAAAGCTCCTGACTTACAATTGGAGACTTTGGTGCAACTCTGTGACAAAATGCAGCTCAAGATGCGTTTGGATTCCTTGCAGAAGACATTTTTCAGGTGAATCCTAAATAGGATCAATAAGGGTCCTAGGTGATGGTAGAGACTTCAAAACAGAGCTTTGCTATTGTTGAAGTATATGGTGTGCATTTTTACTCTGTATACTCAAAAACTATGTCTGGTGACTGAGACATTTTGGTTAATAACATAAGCAGAGGGGTTTTAGTTTCTCTCTTGAAGGGAAAGAAATATTTCATAAGTGAAAAGGATAGGTGCTGAAAAAAATGCCTTAGTTAACAGATTTGTCTGAGGGCATTTGAACCATTCTTATCATTGTTCTCTGTGCGCAGGAAACTACAGCACAATGTTCTTTGTTGTCTTGTTACTTGATTAGACTTTTAAAAAAACAGTGGAGCTAATTATGCTAATTAAGAGGGGAATTCTGTTAAAAATTTGGCCCTGCTTATTAAAAAGATAACTATTGAAAAACAGAGTGTACCATTGATCCCTTCAGTCTGATAATTTGCCTCCTACTGTGCCCTATGCTGCATACTGTAGAACAAGCACGACTGCATCAAGCACCTCTCTGTCCAGTATTTCACCCTGCCTGACAAGCACCTGGAGTCTTAAAGTGTGTTGTGCATCATACTGCAACAAATGCCAGAAATGTCTGTGACATCCGTATGTCACAAGCTAATTATTTTAAGGGAAGCCAGTAGAAAAATCCTACTTGGGGAAAGGTCCATCTAATTCTTTTAAAGCTAGCAGTCTCGAGGAAGCTTGTCTGGTACAGCTCCAAGCAGTTAGTTCTGATTATGCTGGTTGCTTCACCTGTCTAAGCCAGCCTGCACAGAATATAAATTTTTTCATATGCCTCTTTCAATTTCTCTCTAAGGTGATACTAATCCCTCTCAGTTTTGAATATTAACAATATGAAAAGAGATGCTTAGAAGAAACCCCAGAAGCTGCCCCTTGCTCTTGGTTTGACTTCCATCATTCCTTCAATGTTGTTTCTGCTTCTGCCCTAGGACTGTGGCTGTGTGGTCTGGGATCCTCAGTGGGCCAGGCCCATGGGCAGGGTCACTCTGCCCCTACAGCACAGCACTGTTTGCATATAAAGAGTCTTGAGCTCCACTGTGCCATACAGTGAGGGGCTGCAGGTTTCCTGCCACAGCTGTGTGGATCCATTGGGCCAAGTGGGTTCCCCTCCAGGCACTTGCACCAGCAGGTATAACTCTAGTCCAGCAATTGCCAAATATAACTTCTGAAACTAGGAGCATTAGTAATCTGGAGAAGTGGCAAGAGCAGAGTATGAAGAGAGAGCATTTTACAGATATAACCTCTGGCTACAAAAGATAAAAATTGTATTCAGAATAAATCCTACAGCTTGGAAAGAGAGGCTATGAAATCCCTTGGAATAGAAAAGCAAAATTAAAATCAGAGCAGATTTCTCCCACTATTATATTTCTTTATAATAAGCAAAGCTTTTTGGAAAGATAATTTGTTACCCATATACAGAATAGGTTCCTCAAGCTCAGATCTTTGTAGAAGCAAAAATGTTGAAGATCTTGTGGAAGGTAGTGTTGCATGTGAGGCTTGTGCTAAGTATAAACTAATCAAAGGAACATTTGTGTGCTGTGGACCAAAAGCTGAGCTGGACTTTGCTTTGAGACCTCTCCTGTGAAGAGAATCCCATCAGCTGCTTTTTGCCATCAAAATTTAGATTTTAAATCCACAATACAATCCGTTTCCCTTTTGGTGTTTCAAGCCAGGATGGAAGAAATTTGTAAGTTAGCATAGGTAGGCTTTTTGTTTGACTTTATACTTGATTATTCCAGTACTCTTCTGATTGAGACTGTATGTATGTCTGTTGCTGATTCAACAGTGAGTCCTGTGGGGATGTGGGGTCTCAGTTATTTGCTGCATCAGTTCAGAGAATTGTGCAGAACCTGGGGCTGAATCCCAGCCTCTGCCATCAGCAGTGCTTGTCATCACCATCCCTTTCAAGAAGAGGAAAGGACTTCTATTGATTTCCACTTCCTCTGAGCATTTCTGGCTTAACTAATGTCTTGAACGCTTCAAGGAAAAACTCAATTTCTCACACATTTCTATATATGAATTAAAGACAACCTCTCAGAATCTCAGTTAATCAAAAATTTACTTCTATAAAAGTGAGAATGAATTAATGTTAATGGTTAAAATGTATCATTTGGATAATGTTATATAATAGGAAGATCCTTTATTCCTTTTTTGTTCTTGTTCTAAATAAATAGTAAATTAAGTTTACATGTTCATCAATCATCAAATATGGCATGCACATTGAGTGTAGTTTATACTGTGAAATGTAGTTGATTTCCAGCCATTGGGGGCAGGAGAGGAACATTTTTACCAGTCTTAGTCAATTCCCATCCTTTTGCATTTGTGGGATTTTGTCATCTCCCTCTGGTGGCAAATGTCTGAAATATCCATCACATCACAGCTGGTGGAGAAGTGAAGAAATAAAATAAAAGAAACCTTTAAGTCTATCCCAAGGTGCTCTGTTGAAATCAGCAGTTACAGTTACAAATATGCAAAGTTTAAAGGCCTACTCACTCTCTGGGGCTTAGCTTTGACACAAGAGAATGGCTTATAGGTTGGTCTGAGAGCTGGGGATTGCGGTTTGAAACTATTTCAGAAAAAGATAGCAAGAATAGAGCTTCTTGCAGCACTCTCTGAAGGATGGGATTCCAAACTTTCGCGTGGCATAAAGCACTAGTCTGAAAACTTAATAGTCTCTAGCAAAATTGAAGACCAAATGCAAATTGTTGGGGAACAGATGTTGTGAGCATAGGAAAATGAAGGATGCCAAAAGGCAATATTTAATGTTCATTATTATTATTATTATTATTAAAGTATAATATTGTGTAGACTGTTTTTCATAGCCTGTTGCAACAGTGAATGCTCTGATGGACCAGAACCAACCTAATTTCATATCTTTACACGCACAGTGATGAGAAACAGGAAATATTGCTTCCTACCGGGGGGGTTACACTTGAGCATGATTAATGTTGTCTGTTAATAAGTCTTTTTGTTAAACTCTGCAATCTTTTGGTGAGAATCAGAGATAATAGTACGGCTTCGCTTTTCCAGTCAGATTATTCACTGTCCCCTTTAAAGAGAGTACTAATACCAGAGTATTTCAATTTTACTTATCCATTGAAAATATTCAGCAGATGAGACAAACTTTTAAGGCCACCTTAAAAACTTCCAACTGATTTAAGGAATAAGGGATATATCTTCACTATAACTGTCCTGGATAATTTAACCACTTAAGTATTCTGGCTCCTGAAAATCATAACTTGAAACACCTGAGTAAACTTATCAAGTCAGCTGGATGCTTTTTTTCCTTGGACCAGGTCCTAGCTGAATGTGTTCTTCTGTATCAGCATTAATGCTCCATTTAGTCATCAGTCCTTGTGTCTTTACAGTTCATCTCCTATGTGTAGAATATAAGTAGGCATTCTATATAAATAAACCCCCAAATGGGAACCAGATGCTGAACTTTATAGCTGACTTAACTGAACCACTGAAAGGTGATATAATATGCTGGCATCTGCGAGTCAGCATCAAGATGTGCTCTAAATGCTGCTGCAAACAGTGACAGTTTCTGGACATAAAGAACTCCATGTGCTCTCATTAGTGCTGTTGGAAATTGTTCCCAAGGGCTGTGCTTCTCGTTTAATTCAGATCACTTATATAATTTCAGAGTATGAACTGGTAGAGGGAACTGCAGTGTTCACTGGTTTTTGCACTGTTTGGTGAACTTGCTATTTAAAGGTTTCCCAGTGTTGAGGATGGAGCTAATGCGTTAAGTTCGGCAGTCTCTAAGAACCCCTGAAATGTTCAGATTAGAAAATGCCTCTCAGAAGATGCCCCCTGCCCTGCTTAATGGTCTGAGCAAAAAAGCAGAGACATGAGCAACTTCCAGTCTGTTGTGTCAGGGCCTGGATTCACCTGCAGCAGTTATCTTCATTAATCTTGTGTTTATACTGTTGAAAAAGTAAGTGCTGCCTGCAAAGTGTGATAGCTCCGTAGTCAGGTTTGATATCTGATTCCTGTCCCAACTCTCAGTGGAATTTAAATTGGCTTCCTATGTGCAAATGTGTGAAGCCTCAGTGATTAGAGTGTCTGGAGATACAGCAGTGAATGCCTGCAAGTGCTGATGCTGTGCTCGGCTTAGCTAATGAGATTTTCACAGCCTTCCTTGCATGGAGTATTTGTTTTCTCTACAAGTGAGTTTTGCAGAGAGTTCACCCTGGGCTGAATTCAGTTTTTTAAGGAAACTTTCACAGAAGTCCTGTTCTCTTTCCTCCCTGTTACTAGCTGTCACTGAGTCATGCAGCTAGGGATCTGCTGACGAGCCATTCCTCTGCTGCTTACAAACATGCAAGATGCTGAATGGGCAGGCATAAAACTGAAGATCAATTCAGCAAGCAGGCAGGCCATAGACAAGATGTGAATTTTATTCTTTTTTTTAAACAGACTTGAAGCTAGAACAGATCTGCCTGCTGTGACTGATGTTTTGTTTTTGTGGTGTGTTTTTTTTGTTGTTGTTTTTAACAGATAATAAAATGAAAGGTTTTGGGAAAAGACAAAGCTGCAACAGTGACATAATTAGGCATGCGCCTATGTTTGGAGGCAACTGGCTGATGCTGTTCTCGCAGTGTAGCGGCTTGAGATCTCCCTCTCTAAGATACAGAAGGATCAAGCTCCCCTTAGAGATGCCTTTACTCTTTCAGTCTCCCTGTGGTTTAAGCTACTGCTTTCTAGAGAAGGAAATTTCCAAAAGACTGAGCCATGTAATGGATGGTTACAATTCCACTAGCCATTTATCTGAACACACCTTGAGAACTACCTGAATAAAACATTTGCAGGCTTCAGCTCTGAGAGAAATTCTAAACAAATATTGGATTTATGCTGCTACTCTGTACTTGTTGAGTGGTACCTTACTCCATAATAACATAACTGAAACAGATGGGTTGTTTATAAAATAAATATTTTCAAGCATAGTAAGGATATTTAATTTAGTTACTGTTTTTCTGGACCGCTTGCCAAATTTTTCAGTGTAACTGATCCTGAAATATGGAAATCAATGCGTTAGGTTTGAGGGTGGAAGGTTGTGGGGGTTTGTTGGTTGGTTTCTTGGGAGGGAGGTGTATGGTGGCTTTTTTTAATCTGCTAATAATAGCTGAAGGAAATAAAATCATGGTCTTAGTTTGCAGTTGGCAAATTTACTTCTGAGCTCTTATTCAGATGTTTTGCAGCAAAGGATTCTGTTGGACAGGGTCTCTTTCTGTAATGTGCCATTAGAAATGCTTACTGTTAAATATTAATGTCACTGTTCTGTAATACTGTAAAAAAAATTAAGGCAGGAAGTGCAGATGTAAAAATTACTTTTTCTGTGATTTGCTGTTAGCAGTTTATATGGATGTTGGGCACTGGAAAATAAGGCTATAATTCTGTCATACAAGGGGTCAAGCAGAAATACTGTTGGGAATTTTGCAAGTGTGTTTTTCAAGCGTGTTTGTGCTTTCAGTGTTGGGAGAGCTTTGGGCAGAGCATGCTGCTCAGTCTAGCTGGGAAGCTGGCTTGCACAGGAGGGCAAGCAGGTGCTTTCAAAATGCTGGTGGGTAATTACGTGGGTGTGATAATGAGGTACTGGTTTGGTTCTCAGTGTTCTTTTTCTGACAGCAAACTTTGAGATTCACATTATGTCAATGGACAAAGATTGTGTAGCCAAAAAGCACAGGCATGACCAAGTTTGCAGTAACTTGATTATGGTATGCTGCTGAGTTTTTGATTAAAAGATTTTGCTTTTCATTTAACTTCAAAGAGCACGCTGGTTGCAACACCTTCATAGAAAACATCCAGGGGTTATTTTTCTCTTTTTCTAACCAAAGCCATTGGTCTATGTAATTTATATCATGGCTTTGCATTTCCTTTCTGATTAGAGCCAAGCTTTACTAATCTCTTTACAGGGATTTATAAACTGTCTTCTGTTTCTGCTAGCTGCAGGTTCCCAAGCCACATATTTGGCTTCAGTTCTGGCATTTGGATTGACCCAAAAGATCAAAGCAAAAGACATCCAATTCACCGAGATCATTATGACTTATAGCCAATGCTTTATAAGTTGAGAATTTTCACGAATACAGAAGGGATCTTGCTTCCCAAATCTCATTGACATCCGGAGGGTTTTGGACACACTAAGGTTCTTTCAGAATCCAGTGCCAAAACAGTCCAGCTCTGCTTTCCTTTCTAAATAAATATGTATTTCTTATTTTTTATATTTTTCTTGATAAATTCTTTACGTTCAATACTTGCACCTCCCTGTGAGAAATACCTCTTGCTTCTTATCGACTCTGAGTGGTGTTGACAGCCCAGTATAATTATACATGATAACAAATGACTGCTTATGTCAACAAAAGTTAACAAGTAGGTAATTTTCAGAGGAGTCCCACTCCTTCCAAAAATATAGGCAAAAAGGTGGGCCTTGCAAGCATGACCAGAAACAGGTTTCTGAAAATGTTATCAACCTTTTTTGTTGTTGTCATCGTGATGTAGTAGGCACTTAGCTAATTAATGTCATACACCAAAGATGGAAGTTTCTGGCTTCCTAAGAGTGTCTCCATTTTGAGGAATAAAATTCCTATAAAATATTATGGATTTGTTAGCATTTTCAACCAAAGACTAAAAATGAAATGCTTTAAAGCATGGCAACTGTTAAATATTTAACTATCAATGTTGTCAGATCTAGCCTGTCTTCCACCTTTCTGGGAATAGAAGTATAATAAATAATATTTGTAATAATGACAAATATTTATTACCAATTCCAGTGGCTAATAACATCTTTGACTTTTCAGTTTTCTTTAGACTTTGTGTATTGTAGTTATCCTGTGTTGAGCTGCGCAATTTTATAAAGTACCTATACAGGGTAATACTCCAAGTAGTAAACACCAAAGCCAAGAAGTGACTTTGTGACAAGGTGGGGAAAGAATTTAAGGAGAGAATGTGAGTTTCAGAGGTAGAGTTTTAATTTTGAACAGAGACAGTCAGGGTTAGAATTGTTAGCAAAGTATGAACAGAAAGAACCAAAGTGCACATGTCAAGAATAGCAAAATAGCTTGAACTTCTTAAGAAGCCTTTTGTTTTAAATTTTAAGTAAAGGAACTTCAAAAACTCTACTCAAATCTTAAGCTTAGATATTGTTCAGGCTGGAAATTGCTGTTGCTCCTTCTGTAACCTTTGGTATTCTCCCCAGTATCCTTCTTTGTCAAATGTACTTAATTTTATGAGCTCATTATTTTTCCTGTACTAATACATTTTCCTTATCTTCTAAATAAGTACTGCTCCTAGCATATTTATGATGGCATGCTCACATCTGCTCTGGCTTCTTTGCCTTATTTCAATACAGGTCTCTTGCTGCAATTGACACAGTTGATGCTTTGACACTACTCAAGCTGTCTTCAGGTGCCTATCTTCCATAAGTCTGCCTGGTTCCAATTTGGCAAAGATGGGAATCCAAATAGGCAGGTGTTGGCAAATCTTCCTGTTTAGATTTGAAAGGGGCTTTTACCGTTAAATAATACCAAAATTCCTTCTGTTTTCAAAACCTGCATTAAAACTGTTTCTTAAGTTCTGCATAAAGCACAACATAAGCAGGTAGCACATTTTCTAGCTTTTCAAGTTCAAGCAACATTTCACGTCATCTCTTGAAATCTTATATCTTCCATTTCTGATGATCTGCTAACCTCTTGAGGTTTCAGATGAAAGTAATAAAATCAGTGCAAAAAATGTAAAACACTTTCAGCCCTGCTCAATCCCTTTGGTCTTAACATTTATGAGCACCCGTTAGACAAATTTATTGTTTGGTTTTTACATCTCCATCTGATATATTATACTTACTACTAGGACTACTTAACTTACTACTTTTCTGCAGTCCGCCATTCTTTTATAAAGCTCTTTTGTTAACAGATTTTATTGTTGTGTTGTGTTGATTTTTAGATGTCATCTGTTGTGAAGGTTTTTGTTCTTTGTGAGGCTATGTGAAATATTGAGGTTTTGAATATTTAAATACTGACAGCTATTGAGAAATTAAAAGACAGTAAAAAAAAAAAATACAATGACAAATGAGGCAGTGACTAGTGTCTTAGATGTCTTTTAACATGATTCATCAGTTGTACCTGGCATCAAGACTTTTCCTGTTTTTGTAGTTTCCCTTTTCTCTTTGAGGCTTTTAAATCTTGAAGGCTGTAGGACAGAGGCTTGTAGAACACACAGTTGGTACAGAAGTGCCTGGTACCTTCAGCCTACAATGTGTTCTTCACTGATCAAGAGGGTCACATCCATGTTTTTTGGAGGCTGTTGGCTCATGGGTTATGTGGTTTTACAATCGTTGCTGAGGCCACTTCATAACAGCAGATTGCTAGTTGTCACAATCAGGGCAAGATAAGGCGCAGAAGGCCTGGAAATATGTTAGCAATGCAATCTTCATATTAAAAAGTCCTGTAGCTAGTTTCCCTTTTCCGAGGAAAAGGGACAAGCTAGGAAGTTGAAAGTATAAGATAAAATACTAATGAAAATGAATGTCTTCAGTGCCTTTCATTGCACAGTGCCTAAGATGACATAGTCTTTCTGACATGCAGGCCTGCAGAAAGATTAAAATTGTTTTTGTGTAGTTTGTATTAAAAGTTACTTAAATATAGGAATAAAACTTAAATATGTGCGTAATATATAATATTGTTCAATAGTTATTAAATGGTAGGATTATTAACACCACTGTGTGTTTAGTAGTTGCACAACCGTCATGATGATATTCTCTGTCCCATCCTCCTCACTGAGTTTCTAACACCAAAGTATATCTGCAGCTTTTCATTAATTTCTAGAAAGTTTGCTATAGAGGTTTTATTAAGATTTCCAGTTGCTAACTGAAAAGTAAGTCTAGCTCAGGGCTTAATATGCTGACAATGTTTTTCCATTTTTAAATGCAGTCCAGTTCTCATGAGTTACAGCGCAAGAAACCAGTCTGCCAGATTTAATGAAAGTTGCAAGAGCGAGAAAAAAAGTGTAAGTCCTTTGCAGAGGTCATTAATTAGAGATAGGCTTAAAAGGGAAAGGAAAGCATCTTGTTATTCTCTGTTCAAATGCTATTATGCAGATGTGGTGGGCATTGTTAGGGCTCATAGAACTGGGCAACTTACTTCCATGTCACAGAGAACTTTACTGGAAGAGGAGGATGTTTAAAGTTTCCATGTTACAGTCCATAGACTTACTTATTTTCTTCCTGTGCAGGGAAACATGGGTGCTTTGGGTTATAACCTATGTTATACTGGCTGGAATGGTATTTTTTGTGGGTTATGAAATGTGAGTTGATGCATTTCTGGCCGGAGTTTGACTTCCGTGACTTAGTCATACGGAAAATAAAAACACCTTATAATTGGTTGCTGAATAACTTCCAGTACTATTGTTCATCGGAAGGTTCTGCTGGATGCACAAACACATGTTGAAAGCCAGGTGAGCCTTTGTGCAACTCCAGACCCTAGGTTAATAAAGCATGTTTTTTATTGTCTAACCAAACCATCTATCATCAGCAGGAAGGTTATGCTCTGCCTTTGGTTCTTGACCAGATTTCTGCAGTCTGTATGGCTTCATCTCCTTCCCTTCACCTGCATCCCTACTCTACCCTAACCTTTATTTATCTTAGCTATATATTCCACCCCGCAATGCCTCTGCATGCTTCATGTGGCTGCTGATTAATTCCCCTCCCTCCTCTCCATGTGTGTGTTCAACAATCATCAGGCAAGTCATCTGAGCTGATAGGATCAATCTTTTACTTGAAAAAGCAGCAGCAGGGAGACAGGTGATCAGCTGAGCAGCGGCTGGTCTCGAAAAGAACTATCCTGAAAGATCTGGCCAATACTTTTGACAATTCCTCCCCTTGTTTTCCCTCAGAAATAACAGGCTCTTTCACTGAGTTCAATGACCTCCAAAGGGGCCACAAAAATAAAACGTAGGTGCACAGTAAGGCTGGTAGGCCCCGCGTTCCTGCTCTGCTCTTTCTCACGTCCTGAAGGGTTTTATCCACAAAGCTGAATAATTCACTGGGTACTAGCACACAGGCCCTTTACCGGTGCCAGGTGATGGCATGCAAACTCCTTTTTGCTTTTACCTAGGACCTGGAGAACCCTTTCAACCCCAGGGTTTGAACTGTGCTACTTTACAAGCTGGCACCTCTCAGACTGGAAGGTGTAGATGGGCATCTGGTCAGGGACAGGCTAGGTCCCTGTGCAGAAGCGTGCAGGTGACAGAGACCTCTGTGATGGGGAAGGGCCAGCAAAAGCGAGGGAAGTGTGTCCTTGTGGGATCCTCTCTGGGCTAGGATACATGACACATGACCACCTCTGTTCCATGGGGAGATAGTGGCTCTGCGCATCATACACACAAGGAGGCCTGCAGCAGGACTTGGGATATAACAACCAAATAGTGAGAACTGGGCAATCCGAAGGTGTTTGTATTGTAATGGGCTGAAAGTGCTTCTTTTTAGGATCACCTATAATGCTTCTTGCCTCCAAGTAATCTCAGCTATGCCAGCCTCCTGCTGTGTGACTCTGGTCCTTGTGCCATGAGGTGGGACGAGCTGTTTACCTGCAGGCATCTTTCCTGTGCTGTGTGTCTCAGTTAACTTATGGTTCTACAAAAGGCTTGACCAGCTTAACATCAGTGTCTGCACAAATGCATTTGTTGGAAGCAGATGGCTTCTCAAGTGCCATGAAGTCATTTGAAGAGCCTGACCTGAACGTAGTGTCCTTCCTCTTCATGTCACAGGCTGCTGATGTATAGGCACTTCTCTTTCAGATACCCTTACTGAAGGGTAATGAAAATGCCTTAATTCTCTTAATGAAATGTACAGAATTAGGAGGTGGGGTCCACAAGCAGTCTTCTACCAGAAATTCTATTTTCCCTTGTTTTTGTCATAGCAGACCTATTGGGGTTGTTCAGATGTGTAGAAATGAAAAGTAGCACACTTCCCTCAGGACTTTTCTTTCCAGAAGGCTGCAGGTGTGACAGAAGTGTGCTTTCAGCAATGACTTCTTATACCAGAGGCGATAGTGTGACTTTCGTTAATTCACTGTTGTGGTGCTTTAGGCAAATGAGACAAGTGGAGAGGCAAGAAGCCCTATTCAGTAAGTAATGTTGTCCCCTGGAGGGGGAAAAAAATAAATGTAGGGAAGATGCTTTATTACCATTACTCAAAATCATTGCTTGCTGGTTTTCAAAATACTAACAATATGTCAAGTGCTTTTAGCAGAACTGTAAGAAACAGCTCTTTCCTGAAGTAATTCACAGACAGGGCAGACTGTCATCTGCTGGTGTGCATATGCATTTTTCCATTGTTTTTATTGCCCTTTTCCACAGAGAGGCAAAAAAGCAAAACATCAAAATGTTCTTTTGCTGTCAAATGAAGAGAAAATGAATGGAGGAGGAGGACTGCAACATGAGTAGGGAGTCATTATTTATTTGATTTGTTGAGGGGAAAGTCCAGATAATTATCTAGAATGTTGCAAAGCTTTGCCTGTCAGCCTTGATACATAATGAGAATTTGTTGGTAGACATCCAGAGGGAAAATTGCTTTCAAGTCTTGTATTGCATTTTACGGTGTACTGTTTCTGTTTGAATGGATGGTGGCTCAATGCATGCATGTATGGTGAACTGGAACCAAAATGTCAAAATGGGTACCACTTGTGTAGCCAGGCGGTGTCCATGTCCTCCACACCTGTGCCTACAGAGAGAGCTGGCCGCTGCAGCATGTGTAAGGCCAGTCTGTCTTTTCAGTGATCACTGAAAATAAATGGATTCTTTCCAACACACCGTGACTGACTCTTCTGTCAGGTTTAAATATCACAGTACAGTCTTACAGTCTTTTGGTTGCATATTTTACAGAAGAAAAAAAAAAAAAAGGCAGCTTAGACCTCTTAAATAATCTTACCTTGTCTATTTGTGTGCTTTGCCAAACTTGAATTTCTTTATTATAGGCTTTGAGCTGCCCACATCCCAAAGCTTTACAGCTGTTTATTACAAACTGTAGTGATGGCTGCATTTCTTGCTGACGGTTGGTATGTTAACGCCATGTTTTATAAAGAGGTTGGAGAACATCAGTTTGAATCTTAACAGAGGCTTTACTTGAGCATGTATTGGGATTCATTTTGCTAAAAATACGAATTAGTTCCCACTCGGTAGATTTCAACAGTTTCTAATCTTTCCTTCTAATTTCTATATTGATTTGAATTAATTGTTATTCTAGGGGTTGCAGGCTCTTCCTTACAACTGTCTAATGACTTTTACCAATGCTCTATCACACTTGCTTTGAATTTCAATGATTCCGATGTTGAGTTTCAATGTCATTACTGTGTAGAAAGGAAATTGGTTTTTATCAGTTAAAAATTATTGAACGTGCTGTTCTTTCTAAACATCAAAGATCCTGGTTTGACAGTGTGTTTTGTTTTTTGTTTTGTTTAAGTCTACCTTTTCAGTGCATTGATAAAATGGCATTTTGACCTAAGCATTGGTCTGAGAGGTCCTGGTTAGAATTAGGAACATGACATGATTTAGTTTACAGATGGCATGATATTTCTGGATTACTGTTCATATATACCTTAATCTCCCTCTTCCGTAGAAACTAGCTTTTCACTGTCAGGCAGGGGGTGGCTGTTCAGTTCTTCTCTTTTGCTACCTCGTGCTATGTTGTCTGTTTAACTTTGTGTCCCAGATATAATACAGTTTTAGTGTTCTGCCCAGCGTGACTTTACCATAGTAATGTAATTGCATTCTGAAGTCTGTAATGTAAAGGAAATGTAACCTTCTTACTCCACATAATCTTATTGTGCAGCCAACTCTCCTTGAGACGACACTTTGTTCCACTAGTAGATAAAGCGGTTATTGCCACTCCATAGTAAATGGCATGTGGCTAGAAGGAGTGAATTCAGCTACTTAACTGCTTGTGTGCATTGTGCCTCAGCTTCAGGTTGTAAAATGGGAGAAACAATCCTCTGGCATACTGAATATTGTAATAACTAATAACAAAATAACTGGCAATGTGCTCTTGAAACCCAGAAGGCCAACTGTACACTGGGCTGCCCCAAAAGCAGTGCGGCCAGCAGGGTGAGGGAAGGAATTCTCCCCTCTGCTCCACTCTCATGAGACCCCACCTGAAGCCCTGCATTCAGCTCGGGGGCCCCCAGCATAAGAAGGACACGAACCTGCTGGAGAGAGTCCAGAGGATGGCCGCAAGGATGATCAGAGGGCTGGAGCATCTCTCCTATGAAGACAGGCTGAGGGAGTTGGGGTTGTTCAGCCTGGAGAAGAGAAGGCTCCAGAGAGACGTTTCAGCAGCCTTTCGGTACGTAAAGGGGGCCTGCAGGAGAGCTGGCGAGGGACTCTTTGTCAGGGAGTATGGGGATAAGACAAGGAGTAATGGGTTTTCAACTAAAAGAGAGGATATTTAGATTATATATTAGGAAGAAATTACTTACTGTGAGGGTGGTGAGGCCCTGACCCAGGCTGCCCAGAGAAGCTGTGGGTGCCCCATCCCTGGCAGTGTCCAAGGCCAGGCTGGATGGGGCTTTGAGCAATCTGGTGTAATAGGAGGTGTTCCTGCCCATGGCAGAGGGTTGAAATTACATGGTCTTTAGTGTCCTTTCAAATCTAAACCATTCTATTAAAGCATTTCAAGATCTTTTGACCAATACTGACAACTTTAAAAAAGCATATTTGCATACCCAGACTAGCATTCTTACAAATCCTGTAACTGAGGACTTAAATCTGATATTTTTATTTTTTTCCCCGTGCAATACCTAATAGTTGTTTTTTACTAGAGACTAAGGAGTTCTGGTTGCTCGAATAATGAGCATAGGCTAAGTAAAACACCATGTTTCATTCTTTTAGTGAAGCAGGTGAGCAAAGGAAGAAAAATCAACAAGGGAGGCAGGAAAAGCGGAGATCCAAATGTAAGAGAGAAAACAGTGTTAGAGCTGGCATTAATGAATGGGAGGCCAGTTTGGGAAAACCAGGGAAGGGTAATGCCAAATTTCTTAGATTTAAGATTATTGTGTTATGTGCTCTCTTGCATTTCACCAAAATTCTGAATTTCAGCTAATCACCTATGAAAGTTTGTTGCAAATATAGTTTATCCTTTAACTTCAGTAGTAATGGGAAAAGCTTAGGAGTGAGGAGGAATTTTTGTCGTCTTTTTCTGGGATTTGTACAATCTGTTTATTCACAGAATTAAAAGTACCTAAATGGTTATCTTTGTAGGGAAAAAAAAAATGAAAAAAAAAAACAGAATATCTTGACAGAATTTTCAAAACTGGAGAATCCAGTGGTGAGCTACTCTTCCTAACAAGTGACGGATATCTCCTGAGTGACTCAGATAATCTAGTTAAATTATAGAGTCACTGTAATTTAAGGGTTTAATTCCTAAGAGTAGCAAGGAACAGCTGTTGTATGCATGATTACAGTAGGTATAGGTAATTTTCCCAGTATATCTACCTCCATTTAGTGAATTTCTGTGGTGGTTCCATGCAGCCATTTGATTATCTTAATGTAACGCTGTGTTTTTAGAACCAGTGATAAGGTGATTTATGTGCCAGTATTTCCCAGTGCTGCCTTCCCAGTGTGTTTGCTCGAGAGAGATGACTGATGCTTTGAAATGACTGAAAATGTTTCTTCCATTTCTATGTGACTGCTCATTAACAGATTATACATGGAAACATCCTTAGTTACATACAAATCGGATTCATCAGCAAATGCATGAAACATGCATTTAGTCTTGTTTGCTGATGTACACAAATAATCCATAAAGGTGATTTATTATTCCCACTTGCCTTATCTTGCAAGATCAAACTGTAATCAATAAGAGCTATTATTCTTTCAACTAAGAGATTTATAGACCCTGGTCACAGTGTAATAGCCAATATGCACGTAAAAATCAGTTTGAAAAGCTTTTACTTTTATGCTCAAATGTCCTTGAGACATAGCTACTGAATCGGTTTCCATACCACAAAGTAGTAAATGCATTTTAATAATCCTAAACCAAAGATACTGCGGGGGGAACAGTGACATGAATGGCATGGTCTAGACCCTCTTTGAAGCGTGAAGAAATTTAATTCTTTTTCCACTTTCTGTCCTTACCGCTGCAGAAAAATGATTACTCTGCATTTTTACAACCACATAAGCAAAACAAGACTTTTGGCAATTCTTCACGTAGGACCTCTTGCTTCATAACGGGCAAAGAACAAAAAAGGGGCTTGAAGGCAGTCTGCTCACAAGTTGGTTCTGTAACTCTGCCTGTGGTATTCATCCCCTGCTGCAGTAATTTGTACATTATGGTAACAACTTACAGTTTGTGGTCTGTGTAGTAACTTAAAAGGTTTTCTAGTGTCTGTGACTTTTTAAAATTTGTATCTTCTCAGTGCTTTATGCAGTAGTGGAAAACTTAACTTAAAGTTGACTGACTTCGTAGTCAAACACATCTTGACAAATTCCATTTTTCTTATGGCTATTGTTTCAGAGAGTCTGAAGACTCATGGTAATAATATCATGTTCGTTTAGCCCATATGTCTTTGCTACCTGTTTTTATTATCTTAGAGTAATCTCCCTTCTGGAGTCTCAGTTGATCCCTATAGATACATCTCAACTTAAGCCACAGAAATATTAGCTTGGTGTTGGATAAAAGACATGGAATGTAGGCAAGGGAGATGATGGACAAGCCTCTGAGTTTTCGGAGGCAAGAGAAGGAAAAGATGCACGCAGGAGAAAAGTGATTCCTATGCCCTTAAATGTATTCTTAGCCCAGCTTTGTACATTTTAATAAAGCAAGGTGAATTAGGGTTCATACAGTTTGCCTGGAGTCTCCACTTTTCTCTGCATTGTGTTTGACAGGTATGATGATATTATGACATACTCTGTTGAAGTTTCATTTTGATTCCTCAGGTGGGAGGCGAGTACCCTGTGAGAGAATAGTTCTAGCATTTCCTTCCTTTTTGACGCTGTAGTACACAGTTGGCAAACTGCTGTTATATTAATGCTCCCTTGCAGACAGTAAATTGTGTTTAGAATTACATCTGTACAGCAACAAACAAATTACATCCCATCTGTATCTGATAATAGAGGCATTGCACTATGAGAGTATGTGTAGTCAAGGCCATTTTAAAAATCCACATTTTTGTGGGCATTTATACATCATTTGCTAGGATTATTTACTTGAATCTATTTGAAGCTATTATCTGGCTCATCATTACAACCTTAAAGTGGAGATTTCCCTCTGAAATTGTAAATGTGATCTTTTTAGATGTAAGACAGCTGAGGTTTGTATGCAGATGAGGGGAAGGTTGGACTCACAAAGCTCTGTCTAATCTTCCACTTTTTTAAAGTCTGGAATTTATGCAGCCAGGATTAACAGGTGATTCTAGATTCTTAATAAATGAATTTATATTAAGTTACTAATCAGGCAAATCAGATATTTTGTTCTTCTTTTCTGAATGTTACCGTAATTACCCATAATAACATCTGCTGAATGTTTCATTTCATTTGAATTTGTGGCCCTTTTTCCTCTCTATGTATAGGAACTCATGTAAATTCTGGCTTTGATTCTAATTTGTAAATATTTCTTATTTTGCTATCTGTAGCTTCATCAAATTGTGGTTCCTAAACTTTTTACTTTTCAATTAATTTTATATCTCTTGGGACATTGAATGTGTATTCCACTGTTAGGAACATATTGAACCGGGTTTTAAAACACAGGGAGGGGAAAAAGGGTTTGATGTTCCTCTCCTTTCTCAGCCAGCAGATGATATTTAGCCTATGTAATCTGAAGAAACCAGGAAGGTAGAAAGCAAGGGGCAAACTATGGAGTTGAGAGGAAATGGAAAGGAGAAGGGCAGTGAAAATCGGAAACTTATTCCTTTTTTCCTATATTATCCTATAGTAGCTGTGATTCCTAAAGGTCTTTTCTGTACGAGGGAATGGTTGTTTGACAACAGATGAGTGAGGGATAAAGGCAGGTATTTTCACTGGAGAGCCAGAATAGTCCACCACAAAGGGCATCATAGCGTTAGATGTGATAGGTTTTCTGATAAGGCACAATGATGAGGCAAAAAACAGCCAAAGTCCATGTCTGAAACAACAGCTGTGTTAAACAAACTGCTTTCTGCAAGGGTAATTCAAATTTCACATTATTAGAGTTTCATATCCCAGTGACATGATGCTTTTGTCTTAAGGGGCTTGCTGTCTAGTGTGCAGCTCTAGTTCTTTCTTTGTTTTTATTAATTCTTTTGACAACATACGTTAAGAGATTCTGTCATCTACTGTACTAAATCCTTTGGAGCCTGATTTGAAAAAAAAAATGGGAGTGGGGGAACGTATTTGTCACTATATTTTGTGAATACAACTGATTTCTTCAATTTCTTCAGATTCTCAAGGGAGTAAAGGGAGACAAGATCTCACTTTCAGCGTCTGTGTGTCATTGCTGGCATCTGGCAGTCCACATGCCCGTTGCTGGTAATAAACAAGATGCAAACATACTGCTTCATTTGTAGACTGCTCTCCCTAGTTAGCTCCAAGCTTACTCTTCTACCAGCTGTCGCTGAATTTAGTAGTAATGATTTGGCTTAAATGGACTGGTGATTGCTACCTGCCAGAAAAGCAACTGGAAGAAACTACAAACATTTCCTTTTCCTTTAAAATATCATCTTTCACTAACTTCTTTTCTGTTGGCAAAGGTGACTGATCCATTACAGGACTGCACAGCCACAACTGGGGGCTTCATCAGTCCTGAGCTATCGTTCATTGTAGCTGTACCATGTCAGGAGTAGTGGAGAGCTTTTGTTCCAACACTTCCTGCTCTCTTCAGCTATAAATGCTCATAAGTAGTCTTTTCATGAATACTTCAGCTGTATATTTGTTATTTAAAATTTTATTTTTCATGCTTATTTTCCTCCTTTTCTATTCCATTTTCCCAGGAAGATGGACTTCTCTATACTTAAGAGTGGCAGCTGTGTAGCATGGCATATCTAGCCACACCAAGCAATTTCACTTACAGATTTCTGACTGGCTAGAAAAGCAGGTAAATCCAGCCAGGCTCTTTAGATCCTGTCTTCTTACTAAAACAGTTACTGTTTGTTCTTTTCAAGGAAGGCTTGCATCTACTGTTTAGTGAGTTTTGGGAGCACTCTATGTTTAAAGAATCTGAAGAATTTCTAATATGTGTGAGGTTCAGCATATTTATAAAATTAGATGCAAAACACAGGAGAATGAGAAACAACTCCCATCTCACATGCACAGGATGGAATGTAGTCCAACGTAGCCTACATGGCTTGTCCCCAGCAAAGGCTGATATCTTCACTAGGTTAATCCCTGGCTCTGTACACTCCCCAGAGCAGTCTGCCTTGCAGCGGTACCCTGCTGTGTCTGCTTTTGTGGGAGTCTGGAATGATGACACAGGTGGTGCTGGCTGCCTTCCTAAAATGTGCAGCTCATGCAGGTACTGCATTAAAATGAGAGTAAAAGATTGGGAAGTGATTTGTGCTTTGGTGCTGCTGCTTCTTGTCATTAAACTTCAATCAGAGGTAAATTCGTTAGTATCTTAATCCTACCCTTAATATTTAAGGCTCTACTGATGCTCTTGAACTATGTGTCACCAGACATTTTTAGGACAGTTGTTTCTAATATCTAGTATAAATAAATGCAGTAGACTGAGTCTTTGTTGATTCTTGCTTTCTTCTTGAATTGTTAGTACATTACCTTACAGCATGAAGAAAACGTTTCATCTTCTAGTACCAAAAAAATGTCATGTAATAACTGAGCAGTCTGAAAAGCTCAGTCAAACACTACTACATTCCTAGAGAATATAAAGATTCTAACTCTGTGAGGGGCGTATGTATAACTGTGAGAGAGTTGGGGACAGGTTTTTACTCTGTGGGGAAAGCTGACATTTTTTTTCCACGTAAAACTGTACAATATTTGTCTTATGTATTGATTATTTTGTATAAAGGATAGTAAACCTGTGCACAGTTATTTTGCCAATTGCTAAGTAGCTGTATAAGGACCTCCAGTAAATGTTTTTAGCATATTTGCATAATTTTTACAATGCATGGGCAATGCTTTTTTTGTGTGATGCCTGTCCAAGCGTTGCATTTCAGTATAGCAGGTTTTCTTTGGCCGTGCTTGGTGTAAAAGCAAAAATGTGGTATTTCTCCCTTGAGGTCCTGGTGATATTTCTTAGATTCTATAAAACAAATGAAACAATTGACTGATGAGGTCAGTCATGTCAGTAGGAAGTCTCTAGTATTTTATCAGAAATTTCTATTAAAATCTTAGCCATTTTCTACAGTTGCAGATACAGGGGTGTGTTTACAAAAGCAAATGTACAGCTCAGAGCAACTTTAAGAAATGAGAGAAAAGAGACTGATGGATATAATGGAGCATATCCAGCATTTCCAGCTACTCCTGAATATAGGCTAAAAAGCTTACTGTGAAATATGAGTGCCTTGAGCTTACTATTTTTCTTACTAATAGGGAAAAAGTTTTCAAAATGTTGCAGCTTTTCTTAATCCATCTTACAATATTTGACTAGTTACTCCTCTTTGTGCTCATGGTCCAACAAGGTTTCTGCAATATAGCAGTAGCTAAATGCTGAGTCACTAGTGATCTCTGTGATAACTGATCATAGATCTGAAAAGGAAAAGACAATGGTTATAGGAAGCTGGCTCAGGGGCACTGATGGAGGCCAAGAGCTGAGCCATGTAACACCTGGATATAAGCAGTGCATACAGAAGTGATGGGTATGAGAAACAGAAGTAAGCAACTCGCTGAATAAATGTCAGACACTGTTTGCCATGCTGTAGATTCTTCACTGAATCATGAGAGTTCCATCTGCGGTTACATAAAGAAAATAATTACTTGGTGCTGGCATAAATATGATCTGTTCAAAGCATTAAATGAAGGAAATCCAATGATGTAGTTGTATTTTCTTGTTGTTCATTTACTGAACCTCACAAAATAATTTAGCTATTGGTGATAATTTGGAGCCTATCCATAAGTTCAGAAGAACACTACAAAACTGCTTATCTTCTCATGGGCGATGTACCTAGCATTCACTTGACTTCATATCTGTACAGAGCTTATTCCTCCTATCAGAAGCAGCTACCTTTGTCCTATAGTGCAAAGAGTACACTGGAAATTTTGAGAAGGGTTTTGAAAAATGCTGCAGGAATAATTGGAGATATGGAAGACATTTATTGAAAGGCTGAAATAGATTTTATTGGAGATAATCCTGGGTTAGAAGGCAGACAGTGAGTTTTGGAAGTGTCTTTTATATTTAGCAGGCAAAGGAGTAGGAGAATCTAAGAGATGAGAAAAACTGAAACTGCAGTTATTGGAATAGTCAGCTGAATATCTGATTGCTTGTAGCCATTAAACCAAAACAGTAAGTCTCCTTTCACCACCAATTACTGGCTTGACAAAGAAATTATATTTCACATTTCATTCAGGATTTTAGACTAAATATTTTTCAAGCTTCATTTCTAGAACCTTATGAAAGAACTAAACATGAGCTCATTTGCTGTTGGAAATGTATGAAAGAGGGTAATAAAACTAAGAAATAAAGTTGGCTTTCTGAGAGAGGGCACAAGAACAGTCTTTAGACAAAGCAGATTTGATTTCTGTCAGTATTTCAAATGTTGTGGGATTTGGGACAAACGGTTCAATTTTACCTCTGTTTCTATAATAAAGTTAACAGCTACCTATTTCTACTGTGATTTCTTTTCAAAAATGATCTGCTTTATGATGCATGGCACAGTAGGAGTTTTCTATTAGTTAGGGCATTTAAGTGGAGTTTTTAGTAATGATAAGTATGCTCGTGTTACTGAAGTAAAGTAATAGTGTAGCCTGAAAATTGGAATGACGAACTGTATTGGAAGTATGAAATGAATCTTGTACTGAATCTTCATTGGAGAATTTGGAACAGGGGTTACGAATGGCTTCAGAAAAAGCTTCTGACATTTTATTTCAGCCTCAAACTTTTTAGAGAGGTTTTTCTAACGTCTCTGCATGATGTCTGGTAGGCTGCCATTTTCTATTCAGTTCATAACTTTTAGCAGGGGTCCCTAGCATGGCTAGGACCCTTAACCTCAGTCAGTCTACCTGGAAAGTCTAGCAGCTCTAGTGGCAGCCCACCTTTCCCATGTCCTTGTTAACAACAGTAATGAATATTTACTATTTGCTGTTTACTGTAACAGAAGGTATAGTTTCAACTTTTATTTTCAAACATGTTATAATGAAGGGGATATTCCAGCCCTAGGCTGGACATCTGTGTGCAGTCCTTCATCTCAGCCCCATGGTGGACATCTGTGCCTTGTTTCTTCATCTTCCCCACAGGCACTTTATCCTCACAGAGGTAGGATTCAGAACAGAATGCAGATAGAGGACCTCCTCCACCTCTTTGAGTGAAATGTTGTCTTCTCATTTTACTAACCTTATTACTCATCTGTCCGTTTGTAACAACTAAGATGTGCCTTCCATTGGCAGTTTTAATTTGACTCACTTTTTTTTTTTTAATATATAAGTTGCAACAAACCTGGCAATGGCACAGAGACCTCTTACTGATTTATATTTTTTTTCCTGTTCAACTGCTAGGAAACTGGCTAAACAAAAACTTAAGGGGATTAATTGTTTGGATATGGCTGGATTCTGCAGGAAAGTTTTTTGAAGGAAGAGAGAGAATTCTTACTCAACAGATAAGATAGGGCACCCTAGCTTGTAGTATGCATGGCTGATTTTTTCTGTTTATTTTGACATGATTTTCCTTGTTCAGAATACATGGTATGATATCTTCTCCTTGTATCCAGTTTCCATCCTTCTTCAATCAATTGTGAAACATTCTTCTGCAAAGAAATGTGATTGCATTAGGAGGTCCAAAAAGAGAAGCAAGGAAGAATTACTTCATACTTCCAGATCAGTTTTGTTTCTATTCTTTCCTTCATTTCACTCTTGTACATATTTGTATTGGCTTCTGAATGATACAGGGTTTGACACAAGGGGAAGGACTTTACATCATCTCCCAGTGTAGGGAAAGTGTGCTGAAACAACTTTCCTAAATGCTCATGCATTGGCTGTGTTAGATTGTTACTTCCATGTGGATGGGCTTCTGGGCAAAATAGTAGCAAATATATTGCTAGTTTCTTGCAACTCCATTAAGATGCCCAGAGAGAGGAGTGAGTTAAGTGTTTGGTAGTTTGGGGAACAATTTTCAGCATCTTTACAAGTGCATTTAGGATCAGTATTTGCAAAGAATAAGGATGCTCTCTGAGGCTGTGGAAAAGATGTACAACTGAACAAGAGATGGCAGATGTTCTGGTTACAAATCATAAGAGAGTCCTTATGGAGTCTTTAAATAGCCATGAAGGTTGGCTGGATGCAGGCTTATTAAAAATCTAACTGCTTCATACTTACAGTAATGCTGGTGGAAGCTGTAGGCAGAGATTAAGGATAGTAGCTGGCCCTAAGGGCAAAATCCTCAACTTGAACTGCTATCTGCAGAACAAATCTCAAACATGTCATGCCCTTGATCCATACATAGGAACTGCATCAATCTTGGAGTTGTTTTGTTTGTTTTTTGTTTTCACGGAAGTCTCACTGAATCTGTTAGGAGGCATATTAGTTTGTAACTGTGCTAAATGCTAGAATCTGTAACACCAGATGTTGAGTTTTGACATCTACACTATGGGAAAGGGGCAGGACACACTAAACCTTTGAAATCTGTAAAGTTACTCTAGGGATAATTTGATGCAACCCAGAGCAGAATCTCCCTTGACATGTTAGAATGAAATGCACGATGAAACATTCACCTTTTATGTTAATCTCAGAGGAACTAGCCAGTATGACTACAGAAGCATCGTTGCAGGAGCAGTGTGGGTCCTACTAAACCAAGCTTTCTTGCTGTTTCTTCTGAAGGTGCAGCAAAAGCCTTCATAGTGCACAGTATGTGGCTTAATTTATGGATTTGGAGGAAAGTCTTTGCAAAAGTTCCACTTCACAGACTCCTGCTTAAGCTGAAAGCTGCATCTAGCCAAGGGAGGACATGAGTGGATACAGAGGATAAAGAGTAGCTAAAAAAAATTTGAATGAGCAATTGCTTGTCAAAAAAGCTCTTCTAAATTGGTGAGAAGTATTAAGAAGGGTTCCCAAAGGGGTAGTCCTTGAACGTAGACGGTGCCTAATCTATATACATGACTGACAGGGAGAGTGAAGTAGTTAGTTGCTGACAAAACTAAATTTGGAGCAGCAGAGGCTATGGAACAAACAATAAGGGAGACTTAAAAGGATTCCAGACTGAAGTGTGAGCCCTGGTGTATTAAATGAGCTTTAATGCAGACAGATGTATACCATGATAGAGCAAACAGGCAAAGTGCTCAAAAGAGAACAAGTTTATTTAAACTGTAAAAGAATAAAACTCCAGGGCTGTAGTTTGTACAGCCCAAGTAGCAGAATGCAAAGAGCAAGCAGAAAACACATCTTTACTTATATTGTTACCCACAAACTTGCCAATTCACGTAAGTAGCACCAATTTTTTGTTTGTTTTCCATATTTATATACTTGATTAGTTGGGCCACAGAGGGTTATTCTTAATCTTTTTTCTGCAACTATTTCATTGTATCAGTGAATTGGATTGTGAGGCAATTGTAACCACAGATTTTAAAGTTCCAAAGCAGTAAAAACACTTGGAGTGATTCAGTGGTAAAAACTGATTTAAAGTAAAAGAGCATTTTTTTTTTCCAGGTATTGTGTTTTTTGGCAAAGTTAATGCATTTTTAGGACAAACAAGGACATGGTGTAACTGATCATAAAGTTTAGGATGCCTGCATAGCAGGCAGTGGTGCTGTACATCCAAGTGGCTCTGGTAGAAACACGTGTTGTGCTGGGGGGGATGTTTGGTTTTTTATTTCACTATATTCAAACTGTATCTACAGATGAATTAAAGTATGTCTCTATCACTCTAATTCACTGTAGCTCCATTTCTCCTGGCTACGGATATAATGTAAATGCATTACAAATTGCTGCCCATCCAGTTGTAGACTGTGTCCAAAAAACTTCAAGGTGGATTGTATAACCATGGCCACTTGTGCCAGTGCTGCTGGATGTACAGGAGATATGAGACTAGATGTGAGGATGTACAGGAGATATGAGACTAGTCTATCCAGCCTCTGCTGCCATGGGGTTCAGATCCCAAAAGTGGACCCTCTTCATGGGCTCTGGTAGCAGTTCCCAGCTCTGTCCTCAGCCATGCCTATGTGCACGATTTACAGGCAGCCTCTTCCCCTCTTCTCATGTAGATGTGTGAGTTATGTTCAGACCATTCCCAGGGACAAGGGAAAATATCCAAGTGTTGGAGCACTGTGTATATTGCCTGAAAACTTCTTCCCTGTTTCTGAAGGAAAGACAACAGAGAAAATATGAGCTTCCTGCTACCCAAATCCAGCCAGCAGAACATAGCTGGGCTTTGCCATCCTTCATCTCACTGGGATGTAGGAATCTAAGTCCAAGATCCTTGTTCCCTTTGTTACATCTGACTTCTCTGAGTTACAGGCCTCATTTTGTAGTGTTTTGGTTTTACACAGTAACCTATAAGAGCATTGTACATTCATGCACAGATGTAGCCCGTTTTTTCTGTGGTCCACTTATAATCTTGCAAAGGACTTTCGTGCTGCTGGCCACATGAGACTCCAAAGAAATCAGTATGGTGAAGCAAAGCAATTTGTTGCTGTTGGTAGTGTAGTTATATTTTTATTGTCCTGTCTGTCTTGGCTGTCACCTTGGACAGCTTTCTGGCTCTGGATGATATGGGTTAATCATAGTTACTGGGGCAGATGCAAGGTTGTGTATAAATTACTATAGTCAGCTTGGAGAAGGAAAAAAAGATCAAGAGTAACTTCAGATAATTTTATTTTTGGTTTTGAAATGGACTGGCAAGAGTTTTTGGTAATGATTTAAATTGCATCTTGGAATTGCTTTTAATTATGATTAAGAAAACTGTTAAAGTTAACAAGATACAATTAAATACTAGTTTATTAAGTTTTTGGATTTGTTGCTGATTAGCGATTATGCATGATGTGCGTTTTTAATATTCCTTAATTCTGAATTAATGGTTTGGATAATCAATTGGTATTTAGCATATTAATATTTTTAATCTCAAAATGCAAATAAAAGCATGCAGTTCTGAGCTGTGTGTTATATCTGCTCCATCTGTTCTAGACCTGAGCCCTAGTATTGTGCCATTTAAAGCAAGCCTGCAAGAGTTGTAGAGCAAAACTTCAGAAACTCGTTGAAGTGGATTTTAAAGGCTGCTTTATGTCTTAGGCATGCCTGCTTTTCAAAGAGACCAGTTGTCACTCAGAGAAAGGGTGACTAACTTTCATTCTTCCTTGGGCCTCTATCCTGAATGTAATTCAGCTTAGCCCGAGGTCTGGTACCTTCACTGCTGCCTTTTAACACTGCGTTTGAAACTGCTGTCACCAAGAAAGCCATGTCTCTAAGAAAGGTTATTGTAATGGAGTAGCCATGAGACTTACCAAACTTGGTTTGTTTTCTGCATTTTTGGAATTTATCTTTTTTTTTCTTGGAATGATACTGTTTGGAGTGTGAATTGCTTGTTTTCAACAAATGGTGTTTAATGTACCACTTCTTTGCTAGCTGTTGTTTGCTGTGTTAGCTTCATGGTGGCTCAGAGCTTTTCAGAAATGTTCTTTGTCTATACACAAAGTTGTCAGGGAGCATTGATATCTTAAGGCACTGATATCTTAAATTCTGAATAATGGTGCAGTTGAGTTTTTCAGTACATTTTACAAACAAATATGTTGATCTGAAGTCTCATTGCCTATAAAGTTCTTGTTTTGATTAACTGGATATTTCGACTCAAAAAAGAATGACACAGTACTTTGTGTCTGTACCACAATGTGGACAACAACATGTATTTTTGTATTTGCAAAGCAACACAAATCCCAAACTTAAGAAAAGCTGTTACATCCACCGAAACATCCTGCATACTTACCTTTTCATTACCTTCCTCTGCCCCCTTACCATAAAAAGCATCCTATCCCTGCAGTCCCTTTAACTGAACTATCTCAGTAATCAGAAAAAAAACACTTGAGCTCTTCTCACAAGAGTCCGTTGAACAGCTAGCCCTTGAATGTAAAGTGCCTCATCAAACGGCTGTGTTACTTATGTGCCCTTCAGGAGTTCTGACCTACCAGATGCCTTGATGCCTCGAATGCATATGCTTCAGGTATTAGCTTTTGGATGCAATGCAGAGCAGGAATAGAGGGAGCCTCTAGAGCCTTCTCTAAGATCTGCAGCAATTGTTATGAAGACTGTCTGTTCCCTGTGGCCCTGGTGTTCTTCCCAGGATTTTTTTCAGTGTTACTTCACTTCTAACCTCTCATTATTAAGTGTCCCAGAAACTTCTTTTCATTGGTCAAGTAAAACTAATATATGAAAGTATTCAAGTATCCAGATTTAACCCTCTGAGTAACAACAAAAACAAGAATGCACTATGTAAAGAGAAAAAGAAGCTAATAAATGTTATACTATTTTGATTATCAGTAATAAGACAATCTTATAGCATTCTTCACTAGTTATGTTCTAAGTAACAAAGGGACTTCTTCAGTTTACATCTGCCTGAAAGATTATCTTTTTTTGTGTGTGTATTTTTTATCTATTTTTCCCCCCACACTCCATCAGTTGGTCTGATTAAAAAGTATAACTCCCTATAAATATGTCCTCATTCACACACTTAAATCATGAAAGCTACATGAGTACTGGAACTATAGTCTTAATGTAAGTACTAGATCTTATAGGGAAAAATATGAGGTGTTTCTCTTAGAAATGATGTAGCCTTTATTAGTGGAATATCAAAACCAGTTGGTTGTGTTCTGTTTTTTTTTTTAAATAAAAGAAAGGTTTTAATCAAAACAAACAAAGGCTCAAAGGCTTGTGATTTGATTCAGAGCGGAAAGAAATGACTTCAGTCTTTGGTCTTTTGCTCTGTTTTGTGGTTTTTACACAGAACTCTTTAAAATCACCATGGGCTTTTTTTTTTTTTTTTGCTTGTCAGTCAGAATGAAAAATTCAAGATGAAGATTTTGTTAGAAACTTGAGGGACTTCCAGAGGTGAAGCCAAAATACCCTCTAATGTACATCCAGCTGTGTGTGATGTGGTACTGTCCTTGAACTTCAGAGAGAACGAGTCTTTGGAGGCAAAATACTCACATTTAAGTAGAAAGGCTATATAGCTGTTTTATAATGCAGTCTTTATTTTGACAAAATCTGTTGATAGTTTCTTGGTATTCCAGACTGCCCAGAGCAAAGACATCCCTACAAAACAACAGGCGGTATTTGGGATATTTCGCTTTTCTCTTCCTATTGATCTTTGACGTGCATGCAATATGTCATTCACCTGAAGGAACAACATAAATTCAGAACTCTTGTGGATTCAGAACTATCTATATCCTGATATACTTTCTTTGCATCTTTACAAATGTTTCAAAAACTGGCATAGTCAATCTGTTTTTTTCCAATCTAAAAAATATTTTATTCTCTCTTTTTTTTTTAAGCTAATCATGTAGTTTAAAAGTAATGTTTTGGGGAGACCTTCAGTTCATAGAATAAGCTCTACAGTTTATTATAGAGCAAAGATCCGAACTAAACTTTGGGGTTTTATGGATTTCACTTCAGTCTCAGGGAATCCTGAAAGTGGAAGAGTTCTTGCAACTCTTCAGGCAGTTATGGGATATATTAGGAAAACCTACATGACGATTAGGTGTATGCTTCTGGTATTGTGACATCTACAGTCTTTACATGTAGAAAAAAAGTAACTTTCTCTAATGCAGGCTGTAGATTTTTTTCATACTTTTTGCTATTATCATTCAGTATTGTGACAAAGCAACATCTTTCTATTTGTGCAGAAGTAAGAGTTTGAGCTTGCTGCCTTTGTAGAACTAAAGCTTGCACCCACCTTAGAGCTCTGTCTAGCCAAAAAGGGCAGCATCAAGTCCTGAGGAAATCCATGCTAAGTCTGAGGTCCCTTTGCAATGGCTAAAAGTAGCTCCTCCAGGAATACTTTGCCTCCTCACTGATCCCTTCACTCATTCTCTACATGGAACAAACATGTTGGAAAAAGAGAATGGCAACCAGCATCAGGAGTTGTCCTCCTCTAAGTGAAACTAAGCACTTGTCCTTGCTATGCAAGCTTGTTTATATTAATATACCTGAATTATTTTCAAGCTCATTTATCTCAAGTGAGCCATGCCTCAGAGCTGTACACTGGTTTCACAGAGCAATTGTATTAGTCGTTCATAAAGAACTTTCATCTGAACTGATGTAAATGATGAACTGCATTATCACCCACTTTTCTAGTTGTAGTTTTGCCCACGCTTGATTTTTGGATCTATGTCCATTGCCAGCCCAGCTAACTCAACTGTAAAGCACCAGTTAACTAAACATAGAGATTTTAATGGAGAGACAGAAGCCTGGGGTAGGCAGAATGTGGTACTTCTGAAGTGAACAAAGTGATGGTGACAAGCTTTGAGACTAGGCCCTGAGGTCAGTGCACTAGACCAGGGCTCCAGAAACCTCAATCTATTTTTCTTTCTTTATCGTTTAGGAGAGTCCTTTAGCTTTGTCAGCCCTTTGTTTCTACACTTTCTTCATCACTTGGTTTGTCTCTTTTAGGACAAGAATTATGTCATCTTGTATTAGGGAGCTTCAACTTTACTGAGACCTCAAGGCATTGCTGCACCAGGAATAAATTACAAACAAACAGAGGAGAGAGAATTATGCTTCATAAACACTAATAGAAAAGTTCTTTTCAGCTTTATTCATCTCCTTTAACCAATATATAGGGAATATTTTAGTCTACGGATTCTGTGACTTACTTGCATTTCCAAGGCCAAGTTGCTCTGAACACTTAGTGTTCATCTGCAATTCATTGAATCTAAAAGATAATATAAAAATAAAATTTCAGCTTTTCTATTTCCTCCTTCTCTTTGTTGTGTTTCTTTTATGGTTGTACTTAGGGAAATGAGTCAAAATCTGAACCATCGCAGAGCTGCTGGAATGAGACATGAGAGATGAATTTGACCAAGACAGGTAGAAAAACATCTGTGATTGGTTTCAGTAGTGCAATTGTATTGTATCTCCTGCTGTGTTTTCCTTTTTTAACCACACCATCTAAAGTGTTTCCACAAGATAATTAGATTAACATCCAAGCATTTTTGTCCCTGTGACTTTGGAAAGGCAGTAGCATAGCATCCTACCCAACAGATTGGATTTGCTTACTATTCTTAGGTTAGAGAGCAGCAGACCCTAAGACAAGAAAAATGGAAAACTTGTAAAATTTAAATCACTACTCCTGACCTCTTTCTGAAATTATGTAACCTTAGGCTTGGTTTTCTCTGCAAAAAATTATCTCTGATGTCAGAATTATTATAATGATCGTTAATGTTGATTAGTCTCAAGACTAAGCCTTTTGATCATTCAGCAGGAAATAGGTTTGATTAACAGGGTGCTTTGCAGCAGGAGCAGATGAAACAGCTGGGGAAACAGAAATGGGTCTGATCTCAGAACTTTTGCCTGACTCTTGGTCTTCTCTGAAAGAAAGGCAAAGAGAAAATGGTACTGTAGTTAGTCTGATGAAATAAGAGATTACCTCTATTTTACTTATTTTCTGTTCTGTAGTGAGAAAGACTCAAGCCTTATATCTGTGAAACAGATCAGATTTTAAAAGATAGTCTGGGATTTCTGCATATCCTGAAAATGTATTGTCAGCTCCTCTTCATCTTTCTTCTGTCATCATTTGTCTCAGGAATACCCCTAAAAAAACATTTTTTCCTTATAGTTTTTTTTGTCAAATATGAATACTACTATTTCTTACTACAGCAAACCTGGCTGTCCAAAGCTGTAGAGGAATTCAAGCAGATATTTATGGCAGCTGTAGGAAACTTGTCGTCCTCTGTTGTCTCAACACTCAGTTGTCTCTATCGTCTCTCGATACAGATAAGAGAAGAATTTGCCAAAGGACTGTTAAATCTACATTTATTTTGATCATAATTTACTTTGAAGTACTGAAATTATATCATAAAATGTTTTTTGAGACATAATAATAAAACCTTATGGTTTTACTGAACGTTGTGCTCTTACCAAAATATGTGCTTTTTTTCTTAATCTTCTACTTGATGACTGTATCCAGGTTATTTCTATTTTGTATCTCGGATAAAAGTATTTTGTTGATTTTTCCATGATTTTAGATGGATTATTTATTAAGATTCAGATCCTTATTCTTATTTAGCTAGATCAAACAGTCCTTTCCTCCTTTTTAACCCCCCAAAAAATGGTTTTCTTCTCTTAGAAGATTCCATGTAATCATTGTTTCAATCACATGACTAAATAAAATCGAACATTGCCATCTAGTGTCCGAATACTGGACTATATGAACTTTTTTAATCCAGTGGTACCAGATATAGCCTTTCTCATAACAGTGGGGAATATCGTTTATAACTCTGGAGATGCTTAATTGATAGAAATGTTGTTTCCAATATTTCCATTTTAGTCTTTTTTTCTCAGAAGAATAACTTTTTTGCCTAACATCATACCAATATTAAGTGCTTGGTGTTGATGTTGAGAATGTGAGCTTTTGTGCAATTTCAGAAGGATTGTGATCAGTACTGTGAAAAGTGATAGGAAGCTCAAAACTCTATTTGTGCAGTCCCTCTCTCTGTTCTGCTAGGAGCTGCTGAAGACAGCTTGAGTTGATCCAAATGAAGGTCTTACCATAAGTCTGGTTCAGCTGTAAAAACTGGACAAGATATCTCAGCAGTTCAAGAAAACATGTTACTGCCCTGTTTTTGGGGTTGGTTGTGGGGTTCTATTTGGCTGGTTGGTTTGGTGGGTTTGTTTGTTTGTTCGTTTTTTAAGAAACATGTCCAGGACACTGAGAAGAATAAATTTCTATCTATATGCAAAACTGCTGTTAGAAGATAAATTTCAATATGATGTAGATGCACTGAAATGCAAGTCACATCATTGCAGGGGAAAACATGAAAACTGTCTAGCAGCTCCAGCTACCCACAGGCTGTGTTATGAATTCTCTCCTGAATACAAAGAAGAGTTGTGTCTTGTTGGGGAAGTCCATTTCTTAATAGTAAACCCTGCGAGCTTGCAGAAAGCTGGTTGTCCACAGCTCTGTGTTTGTGTCCTGCATGTGGAGTGGTAGAATAAGCAGGCTAAGTGTACTGTCATTCCTAGTCTAGGTGCTTGTAACATCACTTAAGAGTATATAATGAATAGTAGATGTACCTCTTTGAAAGATACATTGATTTTAGGACTATCCACTTCTTAAGTAAAATGAACTGTCACGCAGAAAGCTTCTTTCAAAATTGCAGCCTGATAGCTCCAAGCAGACTGTCAGAGTGCGTGTTTATCTACTGCTCCATTGCACCCCCATGATTTACTCCCTTGCACACATTCCCGCTATCGATCTCTTTCCTCCTCTCTTCAAACACAAATGCAAAGAATTTCCTTGTGAGCCAAGGAACCTTAAGCACCTTCACTTTCGAAGAGCCTTTCTTTATGGTTTGTCTGTACAGCCTGTGCCAGCCAGCCAGGAACCTTTAGCTCAGCCTCTCCCTCCAGCTCCCATGTCCACCCGTTGCAGGGCTTCAGCAGAGCTCGGCATGGTGGTAAGTGTGGAGGTCAGACCCCAATTACTAGAGTGTTTCAGAAGAACTGTAGAAGACCTCATAGTCACGATCTGCAGTGTGATCATAGGTGGTTGGTGTAACTTTTTTTTTTTTTTTCTGAAGCTGAGCTATAGGGAAATGTATTTTGCCTATATTTTTAGGAGACATCTTAATACTTCTTAATATTTTTTAATGTTTAGGAGACTTTCTCAATCTTGACACAAGCATAGGTCAAGAGATGCCCAAGAAGTCTTCTGGGATTCCCCTTAACAAAATAAATAAAAAAAGTTGGCAAGTGGCTGCTAGTGTTTAATACATTCTCAGTCTTTGAAATTTTGCGTAAGAATTTTAAACTGTGTGGCTGTGAGATGAGGAAATAAATTGGGCAGGTTTGGTTAATGTGCCTTTAGGCCTGTGCATTTCTTCAGTTAAGAGAAACTTCACTTCTCTACTGATTTCTCTACAGATTTTTGAACACTTATAAATTGCTCCAATGAATATTTTATGTTTACTGTCTTGTTTATACAGTGCTCATGTGGGTTTTGTTTCTAGTTTATATTCCTGCCTAATGAAATGATACAATTCCTAAAGATACTCAGAATTGCTAAATCACATTGTAAGCTTTGCTTGCGTGACAAAAGCAATTCTGGTTTGGTTTGTTGTTGGTGTTTGTTTTTTTTTTCCCGTTTGTTTCATGTTCAGTGAAAGCTAGTGAAACTTTTTCTAAGCAAGTATCATTTTGTAGGTTCTCATTGCTACAATATTTAATTTCTAGATAACATACAAGTGTTGCTTAGTTGTAATATGAATATATTACAGGAGCATGGACAATTTAATTTTGCAAATCTTCTGATTTGCAAGGAAAATATGTTTATTTGGCATAGAAAGTACATATTGGGTCTAACTGAATTGGAAGCAACTTCTGTTGATAAGCAATATTTCATTGTTGACTTCCTTGAATATATTAATAGCTTGTATTAAGTCTTTGCATTCCTCTGTACTGTAAGTTGCTTCAATGCCTCATTGTATGGAGAATTATTCTATTTTTCTCATTTTAACAGCAGGCATTGGCACTAGAGAGGTGAATCTATCCTTCCAGAAGTAAAAGTTTTCCAAGGCCCTTTGTGTCAGGCTTAAAGTTGTTTAAACCCCTATAAGCTATAGGCTTGTGCTGTGAGCTCAGATAAAGCTCATCATCCATACATACATGTATCTGTCATAGGTTTTAAAAGGACAGAAAGGTTCCCTGGGCTCAGTGGCTCAAATTTCATATGGAAGAAAGACATGTGTATCAGATGGGTGAAATCAGCCAGCAGAGCTTTTGTATCAGAGTTCAGAGAAACATTACAGCAAGGGAGTTCGGCTGTGGAAACTGGAGTTTCCATTGTTTCTTGTGACTAATCTACATGGACTTCATGCTGCCATAAGTGGAAGGAAGCTTTCTTTCAGGCAAGTGCTGTCCACTTCAAGTAATATTCATAGAGAGCAAGTAAACAGCTGGCCAGCCATGCCTGTGTTCTGCCAGGCTCTCAGGAATACCAAGATATGAAAATAGTCCTCTAAAGACACTGAGATGACTTGGGTAGTAAGTAGCACTCTAATATGCATAACCAGGTTCTGTCACAAGATGTGTCAGTAAACCAAAAGCAATCGTCTCAGTAGCATTGCTTGGTAATCCATATGTAATGGAGCTGGAGCAAGATTAGTCCTTCATATTTTGGTGCATTCAAAGACACAATAAATAGCATGTGAATTAGCCCTTCACCTCTTGAAATTGCTACAGGTTCTCATCCCAAACAAACTGATATTAGAATTGCAAATCATTTTGAATATCATCAAGCAATCAAAACCTAATATAGAAAGGTATACAGAGATAAAGCAGATACTGCATTGTCTACTTTTAGTGAAAAATATCTGTTACTTCTGTGGTTAGACTTGATCTATTTCTCAGGGTTCTTTATGATGAAAAATCTGAACACAGTAGTTTATATTTTAAAAAAAAATTAGCTATTTTGTTTTGTAAATATCTGTTACAAGTTGGTCACGGCAGTATCTCTGTTTAAAATCTGTTCCCCCCAAAAAAATTGTATGCTAAATTTCCTTTTATATAATTTGTTATAATTTAGAATTACTTATTAAACAACTCATAATGTTTTATTTTCTTTTTGCTTGTCATATTTCATGTCTAAAAAAAAAAGCTTCCTACATGACAGTAGAGAATATTTTTTTCATTATTTTTGAAATGGAAATAAAAAAAAAAAACATTCTAAAGCTATTTTAACATAGGTACAGGTGTTTAATAAGCCTCTAGGAAGCAAATGTTAGTGCCATTTGAGGAATGAGCAATTGTTATGCACCTGGCTAGCTGTTAAGAATAAGTCAGTTAAATATTTGTTATTTATTGAGGCTCATTATTTTATAGTCATGTAAAAATTACTACCACTCTTACTCTTTCACAACAGAAAAAATAAATATAAGTTGACACTGTATGTTGTTAACTCTGAATAACATTCTAGAAAAGTAAAATGTTAGCAGTTACCTGTTTCTGAAGGTGAGGAAAAAGGACTGCAAATGCATGAGATCTCAATGTTTTAACTGAACTTTCAGTCACGTTATTTTCATCAGTTAATATGTCCAATTTACATATGTCTTTGCAAGCTACTTTTCTTGATCAGGTCCTTCACAATAACTTCTGAATAAGTTTAGTTTTTCAGACAGTTGCACTTACATCAGCGAAAATCATGGTATTATTAAATGATAACTGTCTGTTTTCACTTAAGTTGTTTGTTACCGTTGCATATGTCCTCATCCCATTTCAAGCTAGCACGTTACATACATTGTCAGTCTGGTGTTCCTTTTACCAGGAGAATCGCTTTTCTTACCCGTAAACCACTGTGTTTGTAGTCCTAAGGTGGTCTTGCCCCCTGTTTTTGAATATTTCTTAGTTTAGTAAAAAGCAGAACTCCCAGTAGGCCTCTCGCAAACTTTATTCTTTTTAATTTGTAGACTTCCATCAGAAATAACAGTTACGGACTTTATATAAACATATTTGGACAAACAGCCATAAGGTGCAACTGTGTTAGTATAGTTACCACTGTACTGTGAGAGTCTACAAATTCTTAGCCGTAGTAATCAGTCACTTGGGGAATCATTTTCTGCTTGGAAATACTGAGGTTGTGGTATTTCGCTTACATAAATTAAAACCCAATCTTTCGTTTTCATCTGCTTGCCAATTTGACAACCCTACTTGAGATAAGGTCCTTGATAGGATTTCTGTGTGGCTGCCTGCTAAGTCTTTGTTTTCCTTGGGAAGCTTCATCTCTTCCTTTTTGGAGTACAGAGCTAAAACGCTTGTGTTGCTTAATCAGACTGGTTTGTGTTCATTTCTTGAGGAGTCTTTTCAAATACAAAAGTACCATGGGTCAATAACTAGTAGACAATATGAGTGTAGTCCCAATGAGAGATTTATATTTAAAGGTATTTGATCACTTAAACTTCAAACTTTTCCTCAACTGATAGACAATAGGTAGTCTGATTCACTTCCACAGCAGGGAAATGTGTATTAAAGTTGTGTTGAAGATTAGTATACAAGGGTATTGGTTTACATTGGTTTACATGGGTGTTTACGGTGGTGTTAGATACCAAGGCCATACAAGGTGAACAGTCCAGGCTCTGCAGGGAGGTAAAGGCCGTGACCAAGGAGCTCAAGAGTCAATTCTGGCTAAGATGCAAGCTCCTGTCAACTGAGGCAGGAGCTTATGCTCCCCTCTCACAACAACTGAGCCTCATTAGGGAGACAATACCAAGCAGATGAAGAAGCAAAGCAGATCCCTGCTCGTATGAGGAGAGAAAGGAAATATGTACAAAACAAAGAAAATAAAAAGAAGGCATCAGAGAAATAACTTGAACTAAAAATAATGTATTTAAATTATGGTTCTCTTCTATCTGTTTCAGGTCATAGCTTTTCCTTCTCCTTACATCTATCCATCATTGTGTTTCATCTTCTCAGCCTTTAAGAGCTATTCTTTGATTGTTATTCCTCAGGCTGGAATGCAGATGTAACATAGTAATTTATTCTTGTCCAAAGTGTTCTTTCAAGCTTTCTTGCTGTCCAGATTCACTGATGTGACTAGTTAAGCACTGTTTGCTTAGCAGTTGACTGGGCACCAATCATTTGAATGGCATTTTAAAGGGTATGACTGATCTGAACTTTCTTAAAAGGGAAGCAGTGACTGAAAGATATTTAATGTACAAGTAGTAATGGAGATTAAATATCTGGTTTAGTGACTGTGGTCAGTGAAGTCCAAGCTATGATGTTAATAAGCTTTAAACCACCTATTTCATTGCAATACCTGTCATACAGCTGGGAAATGGTTCGTGTTCTTAGATGAAAATGAGCACCTTCAGAAAGAGGAATAAAGGTGATCTGCTCTTGACAATCTTGACTTGGGCATAAGTCTCTTATAGCGCTGGAGAAGTAATTTCCTCACTATCCTTCTATATCCTTTTTTCTCATTCCATTATTGCTATTATTTTGTTCAGTGAAATTGTTTAGACACTCAAACAATAATTTTTTCTTATTTTCGTAAGTTACACATCTTGACACAAAGATCTGATTGTTGTAGTTTCTTGCAAAGAAACAACTGGCGTAACCATATACCATTATGTCATTGAATCTTGCACATGCATGTTCAGCATTGGACTTTGAAAATCCATGGCAGAAGTGTCATCTAGTATGACAGATGAATGGTCAGAAGAAGTAAATAAACTTTACCAAGAAGTAAATGTAAAAGGTTCGTGTTCTGACCAAAACAATACAAATTGTGTTCTGTTCATTAAACATAAACTTGGTGGTAGGCAAAATAAAATTAACTGAAATTAAAAATCAAAAGGAAAAGATATATAGAGAGAATCATAGAATCTTTTAGGTTGGAAAAGACCTCTAAGAGCATCAAGTCCAACCGATAACCACTAAACCATGTTCCTAAGCTCCACATCTACATGTCTTTCAAAGACCTCCAGGGATGGTGACTCAACCACTTCCCTGGGCAGCCTCTGCCAATACTTCACAACCCTTTCAGTGAAGAAATTTTCCTAATATCCAACCTAAACCTCCCTTGACCTGACTTGAGGCTATTTCCTATTGCTTGTTGCTTGGGAGAAGAGACTGACTCACCACCTTGCTACAACCTCCTTTGAGGTAGTTGTAGAGAGTAGTAGTAGTGTGTGTGCATGTGTGTGTATACGCTAGTTGTGTGTGTGTGTATTATATATATAAAATGAAGGCATTGCTGGCATCGGCAGTCTAGTTTTGTTGTTGGGGGTCTTTTTTGTTTGTTTGGGTTCTGTTTTAACCAGAGTTTGTCAACTCCACTTCTGTCAGAACACAGTGACAGTGATGTTCTTTGAGGCCAGTGGCTCAGGATGGTCGAATATCTTTTCTCCCGTAATAGCTGGAAGCTGCAAGAAATCCTGTAGTGACTAATTATGAAATTATCAGTCTCTAAGGAAAATTTCTTCTTAACTGCATGAGCTGGCTTATTCCCTGAAGGAAGAATGGTTTATATTCCTCATGTAATTACACAAGGGAGCTTAGAAAGTGCTGAAAGAAATACCTTTTTTTAAATAAGTGGATATAAGAAAATTATAAAATCCTTTTTCAGTTGAACAGTAGATGAAAAATAACTAATGTGGAAAGCAGATACAAGGTGGAAAAAAATCTCTTCAGATTTTCTGCTTTTATTTCAAAGGGTGGGTGTGGATTGAATACTCTTTCAGAAACAGTTCATAAGACTGGGTTTCATACTGACTGCTGAGAAGAATAGGGAAAATAAGACAGGCATTGCATGGCCTCTCCCATGCCTAGACCTACACTTACTTGGTGTAACCCGCTGTAGACTTGTACCAGCAGGACAAAAGCCCTTTTCAGCTAATCCAAAACATGAGAGCTTGGAAAAAAAAAGCCACAGATTTCTTCCAGCTATAAAAACTCTGTTAAGTTTGTAGACAGTAATATAAGTTAATTGAGCATTGCAGTCCCACAGAGACCATATAAAAGCATAACCAGAGTTGAGTCAAAGACCTTCTGTGGTTTTGAGCCTATCGGTTTGCATAGCATGGTTCATACCCTGAGGCTTGGGCCAAAGTTAATAATTGGCCTAATTAATCACCTACTAAAACTGTGCAGTTATGGCATGGGACAGGGGGGATGTAAGCAGACAGGGCACAAACCAGTGTTTGACTCCGATCCTGGGAGGCTGCTATTAAAATTATAATAGGAAACCCTGCTTTGCTGGCCAGCACTGGCAAATCCTGAGAGAGAGCAAGCACTGTTTGGCCACTGCAACAAGCAGCAGATATTGAATGGAGTAAAATTTTCCAGCTGTTTCCATGCTTAACTTGATGCTGCTTCTGTCATTTTATTCCACGGCCCCTTCCTTTGAGGTGACCCTGGGGTATGGTGAGAAGTTTAGTGCTGGAGCAGGGCTGACAATGTGAGTCTGGGGTGTTTAGCTGGGTCTTGGTCTACAGCCAAAAGCTGAACTCTGTCTCGAAGCCAAGGGAACCTGACTCATGAGCAACACTATAGGATGGACGATTCATGAGGCTGTGACAGCCAGTCCTAGCTGGGAACACCACAAGAGCTTGATAACTGCCTGCACTTGTCTGTAGGGGTACTTAGTCACTTTAGTTTGGCTTTCAGGGGTCTGGTCATTGCCTAGATGGTATTTTAAGAAGGCGATCGAGTGGATCAACCTTTCACATAGAGTAGAATATTTCAACAGGATGATGGAGGCCTTTCAGCACACCTCAGTTTTAAATATTCTGTTACCATTCTGGCACCAGGTACTATGATCAGACACCAGGAGCAGCACGCACACATCCATTCAGAAGTTCCTGCACAAGCAAGGTCAGAATGATGGACGCCTTTGAAAACAGGATCAGTAAACAGCCTGTTACTGACTGCAGACATGATCTTTATGATATGAAAGAGGTATGCTGTATTTAAAGTAGTGGAGTACATTTAAAAACATTGTTGTGTTTTTTTAATAAAATGTCATATGCGCAGCTTAGAACAGCTTCCACAATGTTTAAGTTATAACTATGATGAGAACAACTAAGATTATAATGAAAAAGGTGGAAGTCCTCGCTAGGATTCAACAATCACGGGGCTATCAAAATGTAGCTTTGCTTTGCAAAATGTTAAGTTGGCATACATAAATTATTTAGGTAATTTCTGAGAGCCAAATGTCTGCAAAGGTACTGAGGTTGCATATAAATTCTGAAACACAAGGGATACTGCTGGAGACAGGTACAGAGCAGTGGAGCGTAAGAAATGCAAACTGAATTGCATAGCATACAGGCAGCATTAAAGAAATGTATCTCAGCTTCTAGTCAGTGAACCCAAACATGTTATACATTATGCAGACTGCTTAGCAATTTGCATAATTATAAACTCCCCTTGAAACAGTAAACATTACTGCAGAATTCAGGAATACAAAAAGCAACATTAATAAGCATTGCTGATTTGACTTTTTAATATTTCTAGGGTCTTTAAAATCACCCAGGTTATTGAAGAGACAGAATAGAGACTTTCTGAGTGACACGTAATCTATATTGGAAAGAAATGAAGTATAAACTTTCAGTTTTAATACAGAAAACTTGCCTTGATGACTTTTGAGGCTAATGTTTCTGTTTTACATTAAAGATGCATACTTAGGCTTCTCTGAAGAGTAATCCGTTAAACCACAGACTGCCAATATGCGAGAGGGTTCAGAAAAGATCATCTTTATTGCTGTAGATAGCAGACAATACGGTTATGTTAAGGTACTCTGCTGTGTGGCTGTGAAGCAGAGGAACTGAATTAGTAGAATACTAATATTGGTAGTACTTCATGGAAGACTGTAGAAGAGCTCTTTCCAGGGAGATTCAGAAAAGCAGTATAGAAGTTTAAATATGAAAATGATAGAATTCTCATAGAGGCATGGAAAGAAATTTAATCTTTTTGTTAACAAAACAAGAAGAGAATACTGCACTGGGAATTTTTGTGAGCTTTATATCTGGTTCATGTTTTAAAGAAAATCTGTTTTGGGAAGTAGTTAAGGAGGGGAGCTCATGCATTTGTGTGCATTGGCGGTTGTCCAGTTCGTATTCCAGTATCATCTGAAATAGCTTCAGGTAAATTTGGCTTTTTTTTTTTTTTTTTCTTGGAAGGATGTAGTTGGAAGGTGGAGAGTAAGAGACCCCACTGATGCAAGGCTGCAGGGTATGTTCAGTCCCTGTGTTAGGCACCAAGTCTAACTGGGAGGCAGCCTCAGGAAAGAGCTTTATGGTGGGGGCACTCAGAGCAGTGTTTCACAGAGGTTGCCTCCTGATTCAAGTTCAAGAACTGAAAGATGAATTTTTAGGGAAAAAAATAATGCAAAGATGGACTTCTTGCCAAGTCTAAAAAAAAGAGTTCAAAAGAATGCGTGGTATGTTAGTAATGCTGGTGCATCAGCACTCTGCATATTCTTTTGCCCTCAGCTATTTCATTGCAGGGCTATTGTGTCAACTTTGAGAAGAGCAGTAATGTGTTTGCATTTACCTCTGTGAGCACGTTGAATCATTCTTCGCCATTCCAGAGGAATAATCTCCTTAATACCAGTCTTTAAAAAAAAAAAAAAAAAAAAGCTTTTAGAAATTAAATAAATAAAGGAAACTGTATCAATCAAACAAAACAAAAACTGTAAGAGTCTCTGCAAAGGAAATAATTACCCAGCAAAGAAAGCTATCTCTAATCTCTTCTAGCAAGAAAATTGATATAACAATAAGTAATATGCAATCTTACTTGCTTTCTGTTTCTCGCAAAACGAAAAGCTGCTAGCTCAGGCAGAGAAGGATCCAGTTAATTTCCTATATCCTCGGGCCAATTAGACAAGTTGAAAAATCAATCTCTGTCAGGCTTGTCTGTGGGTATAGGTTGTGGGGTGGGGGAGTGGTTGTGATGGCTAATGGTAATTTGTTTCAGAAAGATAAGTACATTAATGCCATATTTTGTCCATCTCTGCAATAATATTATTAAGATAAGATTTCTGAAAGGTTCGTTTTAAATACTGTTTTTACAGTATCACGGGAGACTCTATTTTCCTTTTTATTTCTCTTATCTCTTTGCAATCTTCCTATTAATGTAACCGGTAATGAAGTTTACCTGCAGGTGATCACTAACTGGCTAAATCCACAGTGACACTTCATTTATATGGTAATTTCAGGAGGATTAGTGTGGTGTGGACTAGGAACATGTACCCATATTTGAATGTTGTTGCATTTCTGAGACCTAAAATTGACCACTAGCACAGCTGATTGTTCTTCCCACGTTTTGTGGGTAGTGTTCCTTGCAAATCTTGTATGGGTTTTAAGCTTCTGAGCCACTGAGCACTGGTTAATGCAGATAGTGAAGCTGTAGGGCAGGGGCTACAAAGCTTCCTGACCCCAAGAACCATTTTCTAAATTATTTAATGTTACTAATAGCCATATCCTTTTGTAAGTCTCTACGTCCCCTGTATTTCACAGACCAAGACCTTATACCCCGTGGTCTCTACACCCATCACTGTTCTGAATCAAAGCTAATCTTGTCAGATTGCTGCTATTATATTTTATAATGGAGACCTCTGGGCTCTACTGAAGAGTGAGGTTTGAGTTGTTCATTAATAAGCATACACGTTTATATTTTCTGCTGAAAAACTTTTTCTTCCTATTTCAGAGATGTGCCAACATTGAGATAATGTTGTTTTGGGAACTGCCTCTTCTCATTTCCTCAGCTTGTGCCAACCTCAGGTTCAGCAGCCAGTGCTCACTCTCCTGCCCTCCCACACCTCTGATTGCAAAGACCTTCGAGTTATTCTGTACTTTGGCAGATTTTTCTCTGAAAGCTTGCAGGCAAGTCTCTCCATGCAAGTGCCCTAATTTGAGGTTATCTAATTCTGAGTGGTCTCAATAACTCTGGGAGCATGCTCTAAGTAGTTTTTCTTCCAATTACAAAATTGAAAGTAATCCAGCTTTTTTTTTTTTTGCCACTTGTTTTTGTTAGCCACTTGTAAGGGCTAACGAAGGTGACATTTTGCTGGTACTCTACATACATAAGCAGAGAGTACAAGCCTTAAATTTGCAGAATGAAAAAGGCTTTTTTTTCTTGGGAGGTGATGCATTTATTCCTGCCTCGAGTTCTGTGCAGCATCACTGTGAACAAACCAATCGACATCATTTTTCTGCCTCAATTCCTGCTTTCGGTATGCATTTTAATTATTTGTGTAGATAACGTGATTGAGTGGTCCCAGTTGTTCAGAGGTGCAGAGCTGCACCTCTCTCTCCACTCATGCACATGTTGGGTTTGTGCTTGTCTATTCAGTTCTCAGAGATATTCTTTAGGCAAGTTTAGAGCCTTTGCTAGGTACCCAGAGTCTCATTTTGAAATAAACTTTATGTAATGAGTAAACCTAAGGAGACTGTTTTTATTGGTTTAATAGAGTTTATGTGCCTGGATGAAACAATGCAATTAAGAAACAATTAAACAAAACTGGGTGTTTTCTTAAGCATTCTCCGGGGCGCTGTCAACAAGTATATTTTGCTGCCTGCAGTCTGTCTGTTACCAGTTGTTACCTTTTACCACAGGTATTCCTTTATTTCCCTGCCCATTGTTTTAGTTACTTCATGGATAAAGAGAATTTAATTTGCCTCAATCTCAAAGCTACTGCATTTTTAAGTAATTGCAACTGATATGGGACTATCAGAGCTTAGCATATTATAATATGTATTAGCTGCTCCAGACGGCTCCTGTAAACAACCTCTTTCAGTAATATTTCATTTCTATGCAGCTGGAGGTTTGCCTAAGCATGCAGCATACATATTTTAGCCTGGAATAGTTAAAAATACATTTAAAAAGCAGAAATTCATGAAGATAATACTTGCATAGACTGGGTAGTGTTAATGTTCCTGTCACACTGAAACAATTTTACAGCCTCTTATTTGAAATTAATTTGTGGATTTGAGTCTTGCAGGAAACTTGCAAATAGGCTATTCCAGATTAGACAGCAAACTGCTAACACTTACTGAAGAGATGTTAGGGAGCAGGTAAGGATGGAGTCTTTTTCCCAAGCCATAGTCCCTGTGGTTTGTCCTTCTGCATCTTGTCCTGCCTCCATGTGCAGTGAATCACTTCTTCATTAGCATCCCTTAGAAGATGATTTATTGCTATCCTAAGAAGTGCTCTTTCCATATGACATGTGCAGCTTGCTGTTTGTAAAGTAAAATGTGCCTAGGTGGGTGCTCCTCATTATTCCTTTTTACCAACTTAATATGTTACTTTGCCAAAAGGCTGCTAGGTAATTCTACTAGGAATTGCTTATAAAACCAGCCAGTGCAGAGAGTAGAGAGCTAATACAGTAATTTTCTACCTTGTCTGGAATTTAATTAGCCAGACAGAGGTTTGGGGAGTTCTGCAGCTTTCTGAGCAGCGTGGCCAGTAGAGTCTGGGCATCTGTGTGCGTGCATACATGGTTTCAGGCCAAACTCCTCTCTGGTTTCTAGTCAGATTTTTTTCTTCTGATTTTAAAGAAGGGAGTTGGCAAGAGTTGCAAATATTAAGGCCAAATATCCTATTAAGTGCATGCACCTCTTCTTTTTTAATTAGCCTTTTGGCACATTGAGTAAGCTTGTATCAAAGCACTTGAAGGACATGAATCACTACTTTCAGCCACCTTTGGGGAAAAGACATTACTCGCAGCTGGAAATTTGACCTTAAATAGTTGTTAAAGTACATAAATCAAATAGGTACAGAAGCTGAAGGTGTTCTTATGGTAGTTTTGCAGGATCACAGCCTTTATTATTTGACTTACAGTTGTTCATTTGCTCTTTGTACTTGCATGGTGTCTTGTCAGAAGCTCTCAATCATTCACAAGCATTAATTAAACTGTTCACCTTTTTCAAGGTATGTGGAGTTAAATTTGTTTTGTTGAAAAATGAAAGCAAACAGGAAAGAAATTAACATGACTTGCTATCAAACATAAGCTTATTCTTGTTGGAAGATCAGGTTATTGTATGTGCCTTAAAACTGCTCCTCTTTGACGTCTTTTGGGGTTGTATCTTTTCTGTGTTCCTGTGTCAGGCCTGTCTGGGAGAGAAATGAGAACATGTAGGTCTTCTCTGCAGTGGTCCCTTTTTCTTCATTCTCCCTCTCTTGCACCTGCTGTGGTTGACTAGCAGCTGACACCTTGGACACCATTTTTCCCTGACCTGAGAGAAAACGTAGGTGATGCGACAGCTATGTTACTCCCACAAGTGGTTTGATGGTGCCAGGAAATTAAATAAATTGACGTAGACACAAAAAGTGAGAATACAAGAAAAGCAATGATGTTGGCTGAGTAGAAAGTGCTGTCAAAGTAAAACCACTTGGGAAAAGAGGAGTATTTTCCCTCACTTTGTAATATGATAATCTCATGAGACACGGGATCTGTAAGAAAAAAAAACTTCATGTTTTGACTGTATTTATGAGGAATAGCAGTATTGTAGCAGAAGTCTAGTCTGAATCTTTTGTTACTGCTTATTGTGAGCATGTTGTTGAGAGTGATCAAAGCAATAGCAGACAAAACAGGTTAACGATGAGTTTAATAAAATATTTAAGAAGTCTTTGGTAGTGCAATCTGACCCTGAGGACTGACTTTTCTAGAAGAGCATCCTTCACATTCTGAGCTGATAGGCTATACTATTTTGAGTTGTTTAATGGTTTTTGTACCCCAAAGACTAAATAAAATGACAAATACCTAAAGTTCTTGTATGATGTGTTTTATTTGCTTTGCTATTTTGGTTAGCAGCAACTTGTGAATATCCTTTCCTGTTAATAGGAGAAAATTTTTTTTTGCCTCTGTACTGTCTTAGGGCAACACTAGTATTGAAACAGCCATGGTTTGTGCCCAGGGGCTCCAAGCAAGTTAGGTTGAAATAGTGCCTGTGTTGCACTTGCTGTTGGTTTACTGTTTCCAACACTGCGAAGTAGTCAATAGGAAGAAAGAGAAGATAATTTCTTATAAAAAAAGAGCTTGTCAGAGGAAATAGTATTCAAGAATTATTCTTCCTAGCTTTCTTGGTCTTAATAAGTGAGGTAAGAGGGTCTTCTGAGAAAATTGTGCATTTCATGTGCGTAGTAAATGTCATGAAATAGTTTCCTGCAAAAGCACTTTCAAACTGTCTCCTTGCAGTTGGATTTTTTCCTTACATTCTGATTCACAGTTAAAAGCTCAATAAAATCAGTTCAATGAGATCAGAAGGTTTTTTGTTTCTCTCAGTGCTACCATATAGACCAGAGAGAATACAGCTCCCAAGCAAAGGCTTATCGATTACTACGCTCTAGAACTGATCTGTGGCTTTTCACCTTAAATTCTATGGCAGTTGCTAAATAATCATTTTGCAGTATAAAAGAGAAAAGAATTTGACTTTTCTGGTAATAGAGCCAATATATTCTTCAGACTATCTAATTCTTATTAAAACCCTTTCTTTAATACTGAAGATACCCTCTTTCATCCCGCACTGCAGAACCAAAACCAACCAACCAAAGAGCAAAGACGAGAAGCAGAAGAAGGGAGCAGGAAAAGCTGCCCCAGACCCCTGCAGTAACACTGGTCTCTCACAAGCCAATTAGGACTATAACACAAGCTGCCACCAGCTCCTGTTTTAACTTGGAGCTACCTGAAGATCCTCTCAGCCAAGCTTTCTACCTCTCTGTAACTGAAGCTTTTGGTAGCTGAGGGCATTTGTGCTTTATGTGAAAAGCTGTTTATTTATTTACTTATTTTAAAGTCCAGTCTGTTTGTCCCTAGTTTCTACCTTTGCTACCTGTGAATCTCTTCAAGGAGTGGGGTGGTTTCTGAAGGTCCAGTTTCTGAACACAGTTGAAATCTCAGTGCTGTCCACAACAACCAAGTAAGCCATACATAATTTAAACACCCAACGTATTTATCCTACTACTGCACATGATCGTGCAGTCATTCTTGATAGATGAGTGCTAGTGATTCTTTTCTTATTACAGCAGTTTTAAAAGCTGCTAACCTCAGCTCTGGGTCACTGGAGGGTAAAGGAGTCAGAAGGGAGGCTCATTGATGCTGCCCCAGAGCAGTTTCCTGGTTGGAGCCAAGTCCTAAGCCAGTTCCCCAAGGCACTGGAGGTGTGGGCACAGGCATGTTTTCAGGGATGAGGAGAGGTGGCCTCTGGCAGAAGAGCTGGGCAGAGAGCTCAGGGATGTGACCTGCTGAATCACGACTGCAAGATCTGCCAGTTTTCAATCAGTCTTCAGCTAGGATATGTGAGTAAAATTATCAAAGAACCTATTGTAATTTGGGACTTTTTCTCTATGAAATCAATGGCACAGGTTCATAAGAGGTTGCTGGTATGCCTTGGCTGGCATACAACTCAACACGAGTCCTGTCTGAGGCGGAGGCTGCATCACAGCCATGTTAGCAGGCACTGAGTCCAGCCCATTAAATCTCGTGTCTCGAAGGGGCTCATTAGCTCGGGCTCGGTGCTTTTAACCACAGATGCACAGCTTTCTGCTTTGGAGTTGATTCGCATCTAGTCAGCTCAAAATATGGGTTGAGTGAACTTATGTCTGCAGACAAAATAATAAGTAGGCAAACCACAGAGCAACGTTGGCATGTCTGACACCATTCATCTTTGAGACAATGATGCTCTGCTGACTTCAGTAAGAAAAAGTTACCAAGTCTGATAGTTCACTGCTGCTATCTATTCAAGCAAATGTTGATTCTTAAAGTGAGACAATTATTTTGGGAGCTTTTCTTTGTATGTCCTAGGACTAAAGAGTACTTAAATCATACTAGAGAACTTAAAGAACATTCAGGTGCTTCTCAGCTTTTTAACCAGAAAACTATTCCCAAAATATTGATTGTCTGAGACCATAATAGTAAGATCCCAGCTAGAAAAACTTAAAAGACACTAGCAAACTCTGAGTCTTTGCAAGTTTTTAAATCCCTTCTCCAGTAATGTTTGGAAGTTGAAGGCAGGACATGGTGCTTAACAATAAAATTTCTTCTCTTATATTTCCGCTCTGAGTTCACTGTCCTGTTTGTTTCTATGGACTTAACTATGAACAATACACTTATTTTTTTTAAGGAAAATGAAATACTTTCATTCAGTGTTTGGCAGTGGGATTCAGCAGGGGAACATCAGCTATGGATTTTATTGTCTCTGGAATGGTGACTACTGTGATTTTTAAAAACAAAGAATGCACTTTGCAATTGACATTTAATTTCTGTAAATAAAAGCCAGTCAGATGATGTTTTAAATGTTTGTTACTCTTTCACTTACCAAAACTTTATTCTTGAAAACAAAACTGTGGTGTTTTGAAAGAAGCATTTCTAGATCAATTTTTTTTTTTTTTTTTTTTTTAAGAAAAAATTTGTTGCAATGCAGTGTTCTCAGCTAGGTCCTCCTTGTATTGCAGATATGTTTTTTCAGGTTGACTTATTTATTCTCCTTTGGGTGCTTGATAAAATATCTGTACTTATTTTATAAAATGTTGATTGCAAAGGGAACAGTACTTTGCAACAAAAGATATCAGGGATACTATTCGCATTTCTGAATTCTTACAACCAAAGATAGGGTAGTGAAAGACCCCATACATCCATTTAGATTATTAATTAATCTCCATAAAATAGCCTTCACATTTGACAGCTTGTTTCAGTTACAGCTATAAAACCTTGCAGTTGTTAATCATTGTTTCAACCACTTAGATCAGACAGAAAGAAAAGTTCCCCTCCTGCAAGAAGTTTTCCATTTACAGTCTTATTGTATGTCTTTATTATAAGCAAAGAAAGGTTTTCAAATACTGAAAGTCCAATTCATGGAAGCTGAGATGGAAATTCTTCCTCCTTTATAAAAACAAACTGTGATGAATGTTTTTTATGTTTCATCACATTTTCTTATTAAATAAGATTCTTTTTTATTTTAGTGCACTTTTTCTTTATAGTTTAACATGCATTTGGGACTCTAAAAATGGACTAAATTAACTTTCAGAACTACTTAAATCTGTTGCCATGTGATATCTCTTTTGTTAATAATTTTTCAGCCTCTGTTTTCATGACACAGTCTTCATGCATTGTGGAGCTGGCTAGGGAGGCAGACCTTACACTTCAAGTTCTAGACTCCAGACCACAAACTGAAAGGTGTACTTGGCTGCTGCTTTGGCCCCGCCATGGGAGCTTGGGAAAGGCAGTGGGGAAAGATTTGGGTTTGTGGTGCGGGATTCTTGTTGCTGAGTAGGAGGCAGTTCTTGTCTTCTCCATGCCTACTACTGCATGATCAGGGAGATAAGAGCTGATTTTGACGTGGTGAGATCTCTGGGATTGGTTATTCAAAAGAAGATCTCAACGGAGATGCTTTCAGTTTGGGGCTACAGTACATGGTCACATCTCAAATGTGTGAATACAAGCTTTCCCTTTTATCTTTTTAGGCCTGGAAAAGGAAAATGATCAAAATACAGGTTAAAATAGTGTGAGAGATTGCATGTGTGTACTGACATACGTTAACATACTGCTTTTTCTTTCCTTTCCAGAAGGAAAAAAAAAAACAACTTTCTGTAGCCTTCTGAATTCTAAGGGACCTCAGTTTCGATTAACAATACGCTACTATTATTATTAATATATATATTGATTATTTTCTGGCAAAAGTAAGCTACCTGAGGTTAGCCGCAGACTTTCAGTAAGTGTTACTTAATCCATTTCTCTGTGGTCAGGTTGGAGTAAGCAGTTGCCCTGTGGTCTTCCATGACAGACCAAGACTGATGAACCCCTTGGCATTACTTCAAGGCAAATGTTATAAACCTAATGATATTTATTCAAGGTCTGATGATTCAATTGAATATGGTACATCAGTCAACATAATGGGGTAATTAGGCAAATATTAAAACTAAAAGTTCCTCTTCCATTCCTACACTAACATTTAGATGACCCTTCATCCAACAAGTCATCCAACAAGCCCTGTTGTAGTTCTTCACTAATGCTTTCCACAATTTTTCCTCATTTTCCGTTTCAAGCTGAGCATTTCCAATTTTGTAGCTAGCTTCCCATGTCTAGTTTTCAAAACATTCTGGAGCCTTTATAATGCATCTTCCAGTTCACAGTATCTCCTCTGTCAGGCTGCTTTATAACCCAGTAATTCATAATTCACTTTGGAACGCCTTGTACACAGAAACACTATCTGAAACAAAACTTTATTCACTCTCCTGTTCAAGTAAATTACCACAGCAAGCAATTCCTTCTTCTGCCCTCTATCACAGTTTGTGTCGGAACTTTTTTAAGAATTTGTCTTTTTCAACATAACGTGATGAAGGATGGAGATTAGACAAGCCTGTAATTTGTATACTATGTCAAGATGTCCTCATTTAAAAAAAAAAAAAAATCTAACAAGGTAGGACTTGGAATATTATAATTGAATGTGCTCAGAATGGCCCTTTAAAAATCAATACTGTAAAATATTTTTAAGTTATCATAGAAAGTTTAAATGTAGATGAATACATTGCTGTCAGGAGGAAAAAAAAAGTAAAATAATGATGCTGACACCTAAAAAAAAAAAAAAAAAAAAAAAGTTGGAAAGCCCTCAGGCATACTAAAAATTTATAGTTAACCTAGTTCCTCAAAAGCTTGTCATAGTGCTCATGTTGTTCTACTTTAATAAATAATTCAGTTTACAGAAAGTGATGATGGATACAGGATTTTAGAAAAATACAAAGTGGGTTTTATCCATCACCTGACAATAAAGAGATGTTTAGAACAGTATGGAACAGAACTCAAGTCTCTGTGATAGACACCTTGGGCATGTCCCTTGGGTAAGGAGGTAGGAATGAGGTTGTTATGTCATGGTGAGGAAAGCAGTTAAACGGAAATGAAAATGCCAGAGTAACTATTGAAAAGCTGCAAGCAAAGCTTGACTTAGCAAAAGGTTACACAGAAAGGAAGTTCTGGACTGTTGTAGGCAGCATAAGAGTTAGAAAGTATTCTGAAGAGACGCAGGGTTGCAAAGAGGTTCAAATAAGGCTACAAACTCTTTCTTATCATTACACATTCATTTTCCTGGAATGTTTGCAGTCCTTCAGATGGGTACATGGTACTTCAGTGGTGTGATTTAACCTGGCAGGCAGCTAAGCACCATGCAACCCTTCACTCACTCCCCTCATCATGCGGTAGGTTGGGAGAGAGAATCAAGACCCAAAGAAAAGGTAAAACTCATGAGTTGAGATAAAGACAGTTCAAAAGGACAGAAAAAGAAGGGAAAATAATAATTATGACAAATAAAAATACAAACCAGGCAATGCACAAAGCAATTGCTCACTTCCCACTGGCTGATGCCCAGTCAGACCCTGAGCAGCAGCCACCGCCTCACCCCAGCTCCCCCCCGTTTTACTGTCCTGCATGATGCCACATGGTACAGGATGTCCCTGTGGGCAGCCTGGGCCAGCTGTCCTGGTCCTGTCCCCTCCCAGCTCCTGGTGTGCTCCCAGCCTCCTTGCTGGCAGGGCAGCAGGAGGAGCTGAAATGTCCTCGGCTTTTTGGGACACTGCAACAGCTTAAACGTCGGTGTGTTATCAGTATTACTCTCATCCTAAATCCAAAACACAGCACCATATCTAGCTACTGGGAAGAAAACTAACTCTATTTCAGCTGAAACGAGTACATTCAATAATGCACATAAATCCATGATGAAATGAGGACGGTAAAATGGATGTAAGGTTATCTGCACAGAAAATGTGGAGATTTTCCTTTTTCAAGTAACAAGGAACATTCTCTTCAATGTCATAGCTGGATTGCATGACTGCAGATCAATACAAAACAAAATCACTGCTAGACAGCAAGGTTTCTCTTGTTTTCCAGACTGAAATTAGCAAAATATATAACGCAGTTTGTCCTTCATGGCTCATTGCCTTGGTTGACTAGTTGGGTAGCATTATCCTTAGTGCAGAAAGCTTAATGACCCGTGGTTCTAATTTATAAGCAAGAAATTAGTTTTTGAAAAAGGCAGTCTGCAGAGCACTCTTCAGATTTGCCTTCATAGACCTTCTACCAGTCAGATCATGGCGGCATGTTCTGATACCACTTGTCGCTATTTATTCATTTATGCAGTAGAAATACAATGCCAAGAATTATTAGCCTCATAAACAAGACTGTAGAAATGCTTGTATTCATTTTTGACTGATGCGAAACCTGTCCTTTAGTTGTGTAAGTGCATGCATGTTTTCCAAGAGGAAAAAAAGATGACTTTTCTCAAATGCTCATTGACCCAATTCTTAATGTATGAATAGGGGATGGAAAGTTCCACTCCAGTGAAAAAAAGTCTATACAATTATTATTATTATTTGGATGAACTCCATTCTTGCTAGTGGTGACAAGAAGCCAGAATCCATTCTATGCCACCATATTGCCTTTTGATTAATTGCTTTTAGTCTTACTAGTGTAAACATTATCCATTAGTCTTGATACTATAATCGTTTTTACTGCACAAAGGAGCAGCTGCTATACAAAACTTAACACTATAACTGCATTTTGTATTGAATCTGCCTCATCAATGTGTTGTTGATTGCGGTTTTTTCAACTGGAGTCAACTTTTAAACAGCCTCCATGTCAAAAAAAAAAAAAATGAATAGGCATTGGTGCTTGTCTTTTTTTTTTTTTTGCCTAATGACATTTCACAGTTTTGTAATGATTTACTATTAGTTGTGGGGCTTTTTTTTTTTTCCTGGAACTACACAGATTTGGGGGATGTTTTCAAACCACTCAATTCCTGTACTGTGCCTCACGTTAAGCTTCTAAGACTGGTAACAGAGTTTCTTCTCGCCAGATGAAACATACTGTGGATTAAAACAAAGATGTTGGTACAGGCCGAAAAGATGTATTTATGTCAGTCCAAGTCCTCCCCCATTGAATGTGAATGCCTGAGTCTCAGCACTGTAACAGAATTAAGCTCTGAAAATAAAGGTAGTTAAATTGTCTGAACTCTAAAATAATTGAAAAAAAATTATCAGGTTTGTGTTGCTTTATCTATTTGTTTGCACTGATCTCTGTAGCTGGCTAAAATAATTGAATAAAAATATAGAAAATCCTGATTGAGACTTGCAAAATAGAAGGGGAGAAAATAGAATACCCAGTCCCACTAGGTCTTGTTGCTTTATGGAATAGCTCCTCTTCAGCACCCTCAGTGTTTAACCTATGTTCAGTTAGTCATGCACATGTTTTTGTCTGTTACTTGTGCTGCAGAGACAGGATCTTAGGTTTAGTTTTGTCTTTGATATCGACATTGACACTTGAGGCTACAGTCCTCCTGATTTCCAAATGCAGTTTTCATTAGCATGTAGATTGTAGGAACAAGGGTGTCTTTCTGCAAGATGAAAAAAGAGGGGTATTTCCAGAGTTGTTATACATTTCAGTGTTCAATGCTTGCTCAAAGACCTTTATATTTCTAAGGTTGTTTTGCTTTGTTTTGTTTACAAGAATAAATTATGAGTGAAATCTAAAATGTTGCCAGGGGGAGTAACTAGGCTTCCTGTATCAAGAATGGAGAACTCTTCTATCATAGTATATTTCTTGGGTATGCTACACTGTTTGCTCATCATTGTCTAAAAACAGTTAACAGTGCTTGTCCTGTTCTGAGCTGACTGATGTTGTGTTAAACCAGCTCTCTTTAAAAAAATAAAAATAAAAATTTAGTGCTTTCAGTCTTTTAAATACTGGAATTTTCATAAAGGACTAGTTCATCAGACATAGAGCATGACTGATGTGTTTCCTTTTCCCACTGTCCATGATAATCATGTGCATGACTTAAGTACTATTTGGTCTTGCATTTTTCATATCCAGGGAGGATAGAGACAGCAACAATTCATAGCTCCTTCTGATATTTGAAAAAGTAGTGGCAATCTTTGGATCTAATTTAGTCCTTACATTATATTTATGTGTAGAAGTTGTTATTTTAGTAGTTTAATATTTTTTTCATCAGTTTCTGTCAATAAATCTTTTTGTTGCATACTGATAATGAAAAGCAGCAACGTGCTGTACAGACAGTGGCAGTCCTTTTGTCAAAATGCAAATAGCATCAAGAGCATACCCTTTAAAATTATGTATTGTAATTAGACATTGACATCTGGTATGGACTATGAATGCTTATTTGTACACCTGCAGGCTATTTGATATGACGAGACCCAAAGTATCTGGAGAATTTGACTGCAGATGGAGTTTAGTGATTTAATTTAATATAGCAATTGTGTGCAGAATGTATTGAATTTGTAAGTATTATATTTGTATGCCACATAGGTTCTATGTACTTAAAAGCTGTTCACTACATAAACAACACTTTCCTCCTTCTGCTGATTTTCGTAATTGACTGAAAGGTGAAGGGATAAGCCTGGCAATATTAAAATCTTGGAGAGCGGAAAAAGTTTTATTGAAACCCACCTTGATTTATAATAACATTTTAGACTTAGAGAGGACTGAAATGGTTACCCATGAAGCAAATATATTGTACAGCATGCCTAAGGTATACGTGAGGGATCTCACATCAAACGGCCTGAGGAGAGAGAAGTTCACTCAACATTCATAATTATTATAATGACCTTGTTTCTTCTGGAGTTCAGTTTAATTTGCAGACTTTAAATTACAGAGAGTTCCCATGCCTTGCCAAAATACTGTTTTAGCCTACTTTTAAATACTGAATGAAAGGATTACAAAATCATGAAGTTAAGAATTGCATTACCGATTTGCTGTAGCAGTATTCCAGAATGTGGGATTCAGTGTCATTCTGTACCACTCTCCCGTATCGGAAAAGTTCTCTCCTGGAAATGAGGACCAGGAACAAGACTTCTGCCTTTTGTTAGTGGCTTCTCCTGTCTTAAGTCACAAGTTTGTGTTCTCATTTTTCTCATTGTTCTGTTGCTTTAAGGTAGAGGAAAAGTCTGAAACCAGAAACGTGAGACAGAACTTAATTATGTACAAGGAAGAAGAATAAAAAGCGACTTTCTCCCAGAAATGCTACAACTTAAGTGGTGGGGGGTACTCATTGTCCTTGTAAAGCATAGCTTCCTTGTTGCACCTGCTAATCTCAAGCATGTAGTCACTGGTGCTTCTCCTTCAGCTACTCCAGCAGTGCATGAAGAGGGAGCTCTGTGTAAGCAGCAGTGACTACTGGAGCTATGTCGCACTGCAAGACCCTTTCCCTCCTGGTGTGTACATACCCTGTGCAAAATCTGACACGTTGCTGCTGGGAGGGAACCTGAAGCACTTTTACCTTGGAGTCTTAGTTCTCTGCATCTGGTATGGACTTTGCATGTTTATTTGCTCACCCATGAGCATCTGATTTTTTTGGATTTGCACAGCAACAACCTATATGTCTGCAGTTCAAATGTATAACCTGTTTTCTATCTTTGTATCATCTGGAAGGACTTATACCTGGTCCCTAGTTCACTTGCTTTTAGCCTCTTTATCAAGAAAAATCCATTCTACTTGCAGACTCGTTGTTTGCTTGAAAAAAAAAAAAAATACAGCACACATTGCAGTAGGGTCATGAGTTTGTTACCCTGAAGTAATTTGGCTGGACAAATGATGTGAATCTTGAAATAGATTAGCATCAGCATTAGAGAAGTTGATACAGGTAGGAGAGACAAGAGTGGGATTGGAATAGTAAAAAAAAAAAAAATAAATAAAATAAAAAAAAAATGCCATACCCAAATAGCATCACATGTGTGCAGACCACATAGAAAAAATTTGGAGGGACCCCAGTCTGGGCAGCATGTTCCGAGCTGAAGAATTACCATCCCAGCAGATATGATCTACTTTTATTGCTGGTCAAAAGCAGTGACTCTAAACAGTGCTTCATAATTGTTCATTTGGCAACACTATCACTGGGAGAATACTGTACAGCCTTTCACTATAATAACAGTTAATCACACACGCAAATGTTATATCATTAGTGCCTGGTTAATAAGGAAATCTTGCCATACTGTTTGACCACTGGACATGATTGAGTGACATTGAATTCTTTCTGTTTCATTTTCTTTGCCTACACATTTATGAATGGTAAATACTCCTTTTCAGTTTCTTGCCCTTTCTTCAATAGTGTTAGATTCTCCAATTACATTGAATTAATTAATTAATATGTCATGATCAAGCTTTCCCTCAGAATTTCTTTTTCCCCTCGAAATTTTGAAGACTACTGAAATGGTTGCAGTAATCAAGTAAGAAGGCTTTACTTGGCTGACTTGCTGAGAGAGACTTTGCTTTGTATTCTGCAAGTCCACTATGTTCTGCTGCCTTTGTAGAACTGCTGTCAAAGGAAATCAGCACAACAGAATTCGGTCCGTTCTCCTGATTCAAATTGTATGACTATCATTTCTTCATTTTCATATGATTGCCCTCTGCTATCTTTAGGTGGCAACTATATGTCCTTGAGTATGATAATGGGAAATGAAAGGTAAAAGTGTTTGTTTTCCTAACACAGAAGGAAACTGTTACCTGTTTCCTAACAGATTGCCATTTGGCAAACAATGATTTTAAGTATACTGCTGAGAAAACTAGTATTTTTGTCAATGAAAAATGTGGAAAAAAGAATTAATATAAACTCTGGTTTTATTTTTGTTTCCCAGCTACTGTATTTTATAATAGCATCAGAAAGAAGCGTTGGGCTTTCTCCTTTGAGTATTGGTACAAACCGTCTCATCCATAGGAAAATAATACACCTATCATTATTAGTCTTTTGATCTCCTTGTTATGTTACCTATATCTGCAGGAAGAAAGCGTAACAAGATTAGGAACTTAGGCCTTGTCTCATCATAGGTAGGATGATCCTCCCCACCCCCAGCAGAGGCCCTGACAGCTCCCTTCCAAGAGTGTTGCTCTTTTTTACTTTCTTCAACACCCTGTCATTTGTTCAGCTAATTGGGCAGTTTTAACTAGGTCAGTCAAGTTGTTCTGTAGATCTGTCTGGGAAGAGTAGAGGTAGATGTAGGAGTGCAAACTGGAATATATCTGATTTTGTTGACTTTAGCCCTTGATTTATTGTCTGTTATTGTGTAATTGGGTTTCAGTTTCTGTCAAACCAAGTGCTGTAAGCCAGAGCCACACACGTACAAGCAAAGCAGAGTTTCAGAACCAATTGTACAAGATTCCTCCATCTTTCAATTGTAACTCCTTCCTGGCATATCACACACTTATGGATTAAATAATTAATTAATGAAGAAAAATACCCATTTGAATAATTAAGAGAAATGCAGTATCCTGTTGCCAAAGCAAGTAATGAGCTACTGAGAAAAAAGGAAGCCCTCTGCGATCTCTGGATATTGCAATGTAATGCTGTCTGTAATAACACAATATTAAGTCATTATAAGTCATGATAAACTTAGAACAGATGCTCAGCAGTTAATGACTAGCTAAATTGTTTTTTATTTTTTTTATTCTAGAATTTTAAGGGAAGGATTGCAATAAGTGTATTTGTTATTAGTCCCTGTTGGCATACTTGGAATAGTAAGTCATGCCTAGATCTTACAATCTAGATAGGTAGCTTTAAAAACACGACAAATGGATGCAGGTCATGTCACAAGCCTTTGGTAGAATGAAACCTAGAAAAGGTCTCCCAGATTGAACCCAGGGAAGACATCAGTTTTACACTGACTTTCCCACTGCTGCCAGGAGGTATGCGTGAGAACAAGATGCCATTAACAAAAAAAGGTGCATGTTTTCATGATTAGATCACCCCCTTGGGAACAGAAAAGATAAAGGAAACCTATACTCATCTCTAAATCTTATAAACTTAATTCTTTTTTTCATGTGTATTAATAAAAATCTTCTAATTACAAATGCATTGCTTCTCTCTCCCATTAAACTGGAACTATTTCAGGAAAATAAATGGGCTGGCAATGGGAACCCAGAGTTAAAAAATGACTTCAGAGTCAGTGGCTGTGAGAAGAAACCAAGTCAATTCTTGCTAATGTTTTGTGTCTTTATTTTTCAGATCTTTTTCTTTTCTTTTTTTCAAACTTCCTATTCCCAACAATCAGTTCTGCTCAGCAACTTTATTAACGTGTTTAGCATTTCGTTTCAAAGACTAGACTTGTACCTTCTGTGTCGCTCTGCCTCCCCTGAGGGAGTCTGCCTTTCCCAGCCTAAATGCAGACTTGTAGCTAATGTCAGCTTCAGCATCACTAGCAGCTTTGATGGTCTCTGGTTTCCTTCAGCTTCTGTAAGACTACACTTCTTTCACCCTCTGGGTTAGCGGTAGTTCTGAAGGGTCATGGTTGCTATAAAATAACTGGCTGGCCAGCTGAGTGCCTGCAGGTCAGTGATTTCTCCACAGGAGCATTGACCTATGGTGTATGCTAATGTGAGAACATGCGAAGCCTCTGGCTACCAGTAATGAAAAGTTCATTTATGTAATTGGCTAACATAATGTACTTTGTGCAGCTGTAAACCTGGGTTTGACTTGGGATTCGTGGTCCTTGTGAGATAGAAATCCACTTTGTCTAACTTTATTGTGTGCTACATCAGAGTATTCTTAAGTGTATACCTGTGTTAGTAGCTGCAACTTTGTGCTTTGGAGAAAAGGTGCTTAACAGTTAAAATGTTTAACTCCTCCTCCTCCCTTTAAAATCCTGGTCAGGTGGGCAAATGGAAACTGGCATGATTGACCCCAGAAACGCGCCATCTCGTCTCCTGTCTCCCTCACCAAGTAGTTCAAGGCCTCCATCAGTTTGGCAGACTTTGGCAGGTACATGGCCTGCACAACATGTGTTTGTACAGGTCCTGTGTAAAGCTGAGCACAGCAGTAGCAGGAAGGAGGGAAAAGGCGGCACAGCCTCCCATGTCATTTCTTGCTGTACTGTCGATCCCTTGAGTCAATCCACTCCAGCTTTCTAGCTAGTTCACCCTTTGTGTGAGTTATCCTTCTGTGTCACTGAGTGATATTTCAGGAACCAAGTCAAACATTAAAAATAACTATCTCCTATCATTTATTTTTATGAATTTGTATTATTTTAGGCAGCAATTACTGGCTGACTCAGTCACTGTCAATGGAGAAGTGTCATTTTAAGTAACTCAGGCCAAGATTTGAACAAGAATGAGACTATTTGATAAGATGTCTACAAGTGAAGGTTGTAGCCTTGTCAGTGATGACATTACAAGTCCTATCGTGTCCTGTGCAAACTGTCATAACCTTTAAACGGGGGCTTTGACAAGATGAATCACTTATGTCAAATGAAGGGATGGGTCAGAGCTAGGCTGTAATAATAAATGGAAAGTTCAGTGGGCTTTTAATTTGTGGAGCCTTAAATCGATTTAAAGGATTTAATTAATAAATAAAAGATCTCATGAAAATTGTAGTGTAGCTTTTTTGACTAAAGAACCTGACTTCAGGCCTTGAAAAGACATAGATAAAGACATAATTTTAATGGTTCTGTGTGCTGTGCAACTTGTCTTTAAAAGGCTGAAAATTCTAGATATCAATATAGTTGAATGCATGTTTCTGGACTGATTAAAAATGTCATTAGGTTATGGTAAAATGGGTAATGTTGGATACAGTTATAAAGGTAGAGAGAGTCACGTCCTCCCTGTGTTCTCACTCTTCTTGTACTTGTTCTTGAATTGTCCCAAACATCTTTATACTATAAAACGCTTCTGCTGATGAAATAATTTCTCAGCTGACCCCACCAATCAATTATTTCTTCATTTTTTGATCAGGCAGTAATGGCTGAAGTGCAAGCAGAAGTAAATGCATAAACAAATGGCCTGATTCATGTGTCTGATCTAAAGACAAAAAAACAGTGCACCAGATGATAAAAGCCTTCTGCTTTAAAGAAAGGCAGCTGAACTTCACCCTCCGTGTTCACAAGGATGTTAGGTTGCAGAGCTAAACCACCTCCAAAGTGAGTGGAATTGACCTGAGGGAAGGTGCAGCCATGACATGAAAAGCAATGTGAAACAGCTTTTCATAGAGGTGGAAGTCATCTTCTCTGAGCCATTAAAGTTCTACCTCAGAACCAAGCGTTACCCAGGTATGTTCTGTGCAAAATAGTCTGTGGGAAGAACATAACTGAAAAAAAACATTGAGAAGCTGACAGGAAAGAGGTAACAAAAAATAACAAGGTGGGCACATTTAGCCAGTGCACAGGAGTTATAACAGCCATTCATTTGTAACCGTTCACATACATACAAATGACGACAGCTATTTACTGTCTTTGTTAACAGCTAGGGGGCTTTCACCTTTTTCCTGTAGAGTGAACCATTCTTTTCTAACTGTAGATGTGGTTTAATAAATTCTACTTCACTTGGATATTAGAATGGCATCTGATGTGCTTTGCAAAGCATTATCTTTACAAGGCTTTTAAAACCTATTTTTATATTTGTTCTTTGATGTAAGAGACTCTTTTCCCACCTAGCTCATAATACATGAAAGGCAAAAAATATAATAATAATTGCCAACTGAGAACATTCAATGGGAAACAACAGCTGCTTCACCAAAAAGAATATGAAGGTTTTCATATGGATTTATACTAATGTCTTTTAACAGATCTATCTTGTATTAAAGGTTTTACAGGTAATATGTGTGTTATATCAGAATACACTGTCAGACACTTTGAAAGGTTCTTGTCAAGTTATTGTCACTTTGTGAAAAATAATAAAACAGGTCTTTTTTTTGTTTCTTTTTAAAAGTATTTCTTAAAAATGTCCACCTTGATAAATCTCCTATAGAGAAAGAGTCTTTAGTCAAGATAACAGTGACCAACTTCTGTGACAGTCACTCCAGGTGACACACACAAAAAGTGGAGAAATAGCTGGCAGTGCCCTGGTTAACAGTCCCAACAGCTATTCACCTTTCCTGTCTGCTGTGCCTATTCTTGTTTTCTGGGATGGTATGTGTTGACTTATGGTCGCTGTGTTTCTTGAGGTGTCTTTTTTTCACTCCTACTAGCCGAAATCCCCACTTGTCTTTATCTTTGGGCCATCCAACAATAGTTTTGATAGTTTTCAATGTTGTTGTCTTCCAAGCCTCATCTAAAGAATGGCTTCACGTTCTTAGGTCTCTCTCTGCCTTAAAGTTTATTACTTCTTTTTATCATAGAGGAACTGAAATTAGCTGAAATTTATTATTCTGCTGATGCTCCAGGGCAGAAGCACTAAATCTCACTCTCTCCAAAGGCTTCTGTTACACCTCCCTTGCTTCTGTTTTATCCCCTCCTGCACTCCAGGTAGCCTAACCATGGCCTGCGACCTTTGGCCAATGTCATTCTTTGCCTTTGTCATTGCCAATGTCATTCTAGTTTTGCCTTTGCTGCTCAGTCTCAAGGACAAGTTGTCAAATACCCTGACGAGGAATGAGGCAACAAGGTAGCCTGTTCTCCATGATCCCTTGGGAGGCGCCTCAGCAGTGGTCCTGAAAGCATTGTGCTGCAGGAGAGGAATGCAGCTCTGGTTTGTGCTGATGGCATCTACTAGAACTGCTCCCTGCCCAGCATGACCAAAATGGGAGTGATGTACCCTCATATGATCTGTCTAAACAACAGACTATGGAAGTTGCTCCATCTTAAATATTTGAGGGTCCAGAACAGCAAATATGTTTTTTTTTTTTTTTTTCCTCACATGGTTACCTGTGTGTCATACCTTGCATTCACTGACTGTCCCATTTTATGTTAATAGACTCCTTCTCCTCAAAATGTCACTTAGGTGGGGATCTGGATCATTAACTAGTTGTTTAAGCCCTGTTGATGTTTACTCCCTATTCCCAGTTGTGAGGGTGATTATCCTTTCCCCTTCCCAATACAGAAAATTTGCTGAGCTTTTGCTGAAGGTTTACAATAGTGTCTGCAAAAAATGAAAATCAAAGAAAAGCCCCTTCCATAGGTACTCTTCCTGCCTCCCTGCCTCGTGCGTGCTCTTGTCTGTCCTGCTCTTTGTAATAAGCCTCAGGCTAGTGAAATCCCAGGAGATTGGGCTGCTCAGGTTGAGGTAATACTGACTGCATAGTTTGCCAAATTAGTCTATAATAATCACATTCTTAAACTGGTCTGTTCTCATGGTTAATTTGGCTGGCAGAAAATGAAGAAGCTATTTTTGCAGCATATATACACCATATGAATATAATTGCTTGGAAGCACTGCAGACTCCAGGACTGAATGTTTTTTTTTTTTTAAAAAAAAAAAAAAAAAAGTATTTCTAATGAGCTTGAGGCAGGCTGTGCTGTTGGCAGTTGCCTGGGTAACCACGACCAGACCTTTACCTGGATCATTCTGTGGAGGAATATACACTAATTCTGATACTTTGTCTCCACCCTATTTTATGGAGATAAGGTCAAAAATATGTCTTTAAGCGTGCCCCTAGTGCATGCATCAGAGAAAATGATCAAGCTATTGATCCCTTACACAGGAGACCTGTGTATGACTGGAATAGCAAGCAGCTAGTTCCCTTTGCTTCTGCATCTAATTGCAAATTCTGTCCTGCAAGGACAGAAACAAGTTACAGCATTGTGGGTGTCTGAACTGAGTCTGGATTTTCAGAAGCAGTTGTGAACCCCAAAGATGGGGATGGCAACGTGTTGTTTTTTTTTCCCATCCACACAAGTCAAGAGGTCCATAGACCCCACAGTGGGAACCCAGGCTTTCATGGCCACCAGCCTGCATTGCTGAATGGGGCTGACACTGCAGAGCACTCGAAGATTTCAGTTAATGCAGACAATGTCTGTCTGCTTTCATAGTGCTGCTTCCTGCAGGGAACATATCATCTCTGTGCAATTCAATGAGCTGCTTGAAATTCCTAAATTACTTGTGTCCCTGTAACCTTGGAGACTACATTCCTCCTACTGCTACAGCAAAATTGTTGGAACCAAAGTTTAGCGGCCTTTGGAGCATGCTGCAAGGTTGATTTATCTGGAGGTTTGAAAAAGGGAGGAGGTTTGAAGGTGAAAATGGGAAGGTGGTACAGCAGTACCTCCTAGGTGTGGTAAACAGGAAGGGAAATCCAATCCCCAATGTTGAGATATATTGCTTAAGGCTTGCATAAATACAAAAGACAGGTACTTGTAACTGTAGTTAGAACATGCATAGGATGGATTATCAAAAAATCCACCTTTTAGCAGGAGGCAGAAAAGATGGCTAACAATTATAAGAAACAGTAAGGTAAACTTTACTTTAGCTTGTTCCTTTTTTGATAATTTTGTCTAAAATTAAGGGTAGAGTATTAATAATTATAAACCTCCTGTTTTTCCTGTAGAATAGCATTCATAGGAAAATCATTATGCAATTAATGGTGGAATAGGTATTCTGCTAGAGCTTGAAGGGTAAATCTCCTTTGCTGCCAAATAGACACAGAAATCCTGAAGTTATTGCTGCCTCTTTCTGCTGTGGGATGTTTTGAAGAGGTCTGAGGATTAAGAATATAAAATTGATTTTAAAATACTTCATTTTTTAAATGGTGCAAGGGATGAACACAGAGCCTGAGACTTTTGTTCTGATTTAAGCCACAAGTTTTAAATCTGCTGCTTAAGAATAAGATCCCTTTTCTCTAAACAAATCCAATGAACTGTAACTCTGAAACAACCTTATTTGCAGCCTCTCTAAACTGCTCAGTCTGTCTTTTAACCTGGTATTTTTTTTGTTAATTTGCAGCCTCTCTAAACTGTTCAGTCTGTCTTTTAACCTGGTATTTTTTGTTAAGTGCCTTTTTCTAGCTGCACCTGTAAAACTGTGATTGTGTTTTTCAGGTTATTTTAGTCAGGGAGCTTGAGGACAGTCATGCCAGATAACATGAAAAAAATGTATTTTTTGCAGGAGGATGAACAGTGTCCATCTGACATAAATCTACTGAGACACAAATCTTCGTGTCAGAAAAACAAAGGAGCATCACTGCTGTCATCTTTCTTCCTACCTAAGCACATGCAATGGGGTTTTTGCTTAAAAAAATAAAAATAAAAAAAGGCTGTTAGTGAGCCTTGTATTAACACATTTCAGATGAATATATATATTTATTTATACATATATATATGTACGTGCAATACAGGAGCACAGATCAATACATCAACAGATGACCACAAAAATGAAGTGGCAACTGCTTGGAAGGCTATCCTGTTTGCAAGTTTGCTTTTATTGATTTGAAGCATCTTCTTCCTCTGATCTTCTGCATCTGGAGAGCTTGAGTACTAAAGGAACTACTAGGGAGCACAGATTTCACAGAGAAAATAGGAAAAGGTCAGGAAAGCTGTTGCCATTCTGTATGTTAGTTTCTCATATCTGCTGTTTTCTGAACTCATTGGAGAAAACAGGAGTGAATTCTGAATAATCTCTAACAGGTCATCAGTTCTCTGCAGAGTGTAACCCAGAAAAACTTCCGGAAACCCAACCTCTTTTCTCTAACTTTTTTCTAAGCATATTTGGGCTGCTCTCTGGTGGATGGTGGTGACTGACTAAGGGATTACAAATCTTTTCAGAAAAACTCTCTTCCTTGGGAAGCTAGCAGATTGTCAGGAACTTGTTTTAGACTCCATTCTGGGCTCTTTTGAAAATCTGCCTGGTTTCTCAGCAAGAGCCACATGTTGCCAAGAACACTTGAAAACACAGCCTCAGCTATAGGTTGCTGGTCTCCTCAAATGCCTGGCTCTGCTGAAACCTGATTCACTACAACCAGCAGCCAAAGATAGGCCTAGAGATGCCCTGTGAACTTCTCAGGCAGCTCTGAGGCTGACCTATGACATCTGGAGCTCATCCCCAGCACAGACTTCCATCCGTGCCAAATGATGCTGCCATCTGGTGACCCAGTTCCCTAGGTTCGTAAACAAGAGCTTCTGTGCAGTCGTGCTTACTGAATGACCTAAGCAATATTTGACCTAGGGCTCTAGATAGCAAGTGCTAATATAGTGTTTTGTCCAGGGGGCTTGATGTGGGGGGGAGAGAGGAAGAAAAAAAAAAAAAAGAAAGAGCTGCAAACCAAAACCAGAAACAACTGGAATGTTTATCTTGCGTTGCTACCAGCAATCCTTTGTTGTGTTTCAAACACTTTGCTTGGCTGCAAGCCCTTCTTTCCATTTGAAAGCCCACAGAAAAAAATCTAAAATGTTTAGCCTGACTTCTGTGACAGTCTTGGCTGCTAAATGAATATATTACTTTGCAATCAGAAGTCTGAAAAATGAAAATATCCTATAATGCTTTGCTTCCTTCCACTTAGCCTGTTCAAACACTTATGCTATCCTTTAAATAAAATCTAATAATAAATGACAGCTGGGATGATTGATATAGAAAACCATATAGGAAAGTTTTCTACATGTTTTTTTTTTTTCTTTCAGTGGCATGGACACTGCTGGTGTTAGTGGACTCAATAGCAGTCCTTCCAGGTAAACAACATAACATAACTGCTTTATGACATTTTGCTGTCCTTAAACTTGCTCTGCCCTCATAGTTTTCAAATGTGAGCTTCCTTTAAAAAATAAAATAAATCATTTCAATCAGAGATATGGTGGGCAGTGAGGAGATGGTGGTGCCTGGTTTCTGCTCAACTAGCTGGAATTGTCCAAGGAGCAAGGGAAAAAAGATTTCTGCCAGAAAACAACAAATGTACTGCTGCTGTATTTCAAATAGCTTATCTAATATTCATGAATGTATCTGTGATTCTTGTTTGCTGACAGTCAAATAATAGCTTAAAAAACTTCAAGCTATTTACTGTGCACTTATGGGGGAGAGGGACGGGGAGGGTTAACTTCATTTTTAATCCTTATCCTTACTACGATCTCATAGGAACAGCTCACACCTGGAATACAGCTTAGAGCCGTTATGCTGTAAGGCTCCCCTCAAGCTCCCCTTGGAGCTCTGGCATCTCTCTTGCAACACTTAACCAAAGCTCTCTGCCAAAGGTGGATGCTGTTGGTGTGACTGGAACTCCTCTAATCTTCTCTCATCAGGCCTGGACTCACCAGTCGTCATTACAGGACCACAGAAATGAGGCACAACAGAAGAAGGTTCAGCCTCAAAATGTAGTCTTGACTTTTCTGACTGATTTTTTTCCAGTTTTGTCAGACCTGCACTCTACTTCAATCTGATTCTGATCGTATCATGATCTGAGTGTATAGTTTGAGATCTGTTGTATCCATTACCTGAGCTTTCAATTAAACTCAGAGTTAAAAATTTAGCAGACTCCTGCAAAAAGCAGAATCTTTTTAGTTAATCAAAATGAAAATGTTGTCAAATGAGTTGCACTAAAGACATTTCTGCAGCTAATTTCTGAATGAAAAGAAATATACTTTCCTGGATGTTAATTTTTTACTGCGTAAATCCTCAAATCCAACTAAACTGTGCTGAATCATTCTGCTATAGCTTAACTACTTTGCGTTGGAAATAACCTAGGTGTTCCATTTCTGATGTGGTAGCTAATTAAAGACGTTCTGTCAAGGTTGACAGGTCTAAAATGTGTGTTGCACTGATAATTAAAAAGAAGAGCACCCTACCCATAATAAACTGGAGTCATGTTGCAATCTGGCTACAGAAATGTTTGTCCTGTAATCTGTGCTTCTCTGAAGCATGGAATGGATTCTCAATGCAGAGAGAAAGGTACCTTATTTTTCCTCATCTCCTTTTTCTTCTACTTTGTCCAATTTTCTTTCACTCTAGTAAAAGTGCTTATAAGAAGATAACTTTCAGGTCATGCCCACCTCTCCCAGATCAGCCATATTTTGCAGTTTATGTTGTGTGTGACTAGCTTTGTTGTTTGAGGCAGAGAGGGCAATGTGTTGTTGGGGACATTTCCAAATATGTTCATCAGTGTCATCTCCAGACATTTGTAGTGCTACAGTGACAGTTGAGGGTGCTATTTTTCCAAGGTTTTCTTGATATTTAAGAAATTGTTTTTTGTCCTTTGCTGTACATTTGCACTTCCTAAATGTACACTTAATTTAAAACATTTTGCTGGTAGGCTTATTTCCCTAGACAGCTTACATAATTAGAAGATAAAGGCTTCTTGTATAGATTCTCTCAAATCAGCCTTTGCAGAACTCTCACCTTTCCTTTTAGCTAAAGGAAGATTAGAATCTGAGTTTAGGTATTTTGGCTGTGAGTATATCCCTAGAGCTATTACAGTCACAGACAAGAATCACTATCCTTGTCAGATCTCTGGTTTGCAAGTCTTCGAATGTCTTAAATATCAGTGCAGCCTCTGTCCTTGGAAATATGCAGAGCTTGTGTGGATGAGGCCCTGAGTAACCTGATTTAACTCTGAAGTTGGCCCTGCTCTTCAGTGTGGGGTTTGGACCTTCAAGGGTCCTGTCCAATCTAAATTATTCCGTGAGTCTAAAAGTGACACCTCCTGGCATAACCTTGCAAGAGATTCCAAAATTTTACTCTCTCAATTCAGAACTAGCTAATCCCCTGAAGCGTGAAAATAAAGGACATACAGAACGAATCATACAGATCTTATATGTTTATAAATGATTAGGAATCTCATTTAATTGTAAGAAAAGTGCTCCCAGTGTATTGTACCTTTTCTCTTATGAATCTCTGTTTTTCACTAGCAGTCTTCAAACTCTAACCATTCCTTGAGAGATAAGATATTGAGAAAGCAGCAGAAATCACTTATGCTGTGTCTATTAAGTCAGTAGGGAAAAGAGTTCAGGACCTGGGGAGGGTTTTACTTGCTGCACTTTCTACTATGTTGTTCTCTTCAAAATAGTGCTTGAACAGACTGGATGAAAAGAATATCACTGAGTACAACACTAACTAGGCGAAGTGATCTGGATGGACTCTAAGGGCTTCTTTCCAACTCATCATGCTAGTATGGATAATATGCTTGTCTTCTGAAGTGAATAGCAGCGTGGAAAATCCAGTAGTAGCAGAAGAACAGAATGTGAGCGTTTGCCCAGAGGATTGTAGATGGCCTGTTAAGTGCAGAGAACGTAGCTTCAAGTGTGTCTTGTTGAAAAGATCCAATTCAGTTGGCACTTGTTTCCAGCTTCAGCAGCATGTCTGGAAACAGAAAGCTACTGTGAGCCAAAGCACAGATATAGGCTGATCAGAACAGAGAGGGGAAAGTACCCTGTCAGTCTGCTGGAGCTGTGTGAGGTTCCCCAGGGGCTATATAAATAAAGGAGCTGTCTGGGCGGGAGGTTTGAAAAGAAGCCAGATGGCTGCAGTTGCTTGCAAGAAGGTTGATATGCCAAATAACTTTTTACATATCTAATGTGTGAAAAAGGTTTTGCCCTTGACTTCAAAGTAGCAGAGAGTTTGTCACGATGCCTGATGCTTGTCTTTCTTCTTCCCAGACAGCAGGGTTTGCTATAACCATCCTGCAAATAGCTCATGAGGTACCTAGTGGTTAATCTGTGATCTGCCTAGCAATTACTGCTGTTGTAAATTGTGGTGATGCAGTGTTACTGAGATTGGCAGCAAATGCAGAGTTTAGAGACTTGTGTGTATCTGGCTGAATTCCAAATGGATAATTACATTCTGCCTACCTAAAATCCCCCTTATGACTTCTCAAAATCCCTTGCTCAAAGCTGTTATTATAATGTTGCTATTGGCTCTTAATTGGTGACTACTTTCTACTCTACAGGAGACAGTATTTCAGTGACAAGTGAGGTGACCTGCTATGTACTGCTGTTTCCCCATCATAAATCTATGTGGAAAAAATGTAGTTTTTCATGCACCCCTCATCCCAGCTGCTCTCTCTCCAATGATATATTTCTGCAAAGAGTACTTGTAAAGTACTCACCTCCAGTTTACCTGGAAATATCCCCTTATCAGAGCTGTACTATCATACAGTTACTTTGGGGAATAATTCTGTTACTTTATTATTATTATTATTATTTCACTGCGTACAAGGCATCACTGACCTGTGTCCCTTGTGGTTAAAGTGACCTGAAACTCAGCAATGAGAAGAGGTGATTCAAGAGCTGGAGACCCCCTGGAGAAGTTACCATACATCCAGAATTTGAACATAATATTGAATCGTACCATCTAATCAGACATGAGGAAGAGGTACAGAAGTAGGTAGACAGTATCAGGATCTCCCATATTGTAGGGGATATTATTAACTCAGTGGCTGGGCCTTCTGCATTATGTGTGAATGACATTTCCAGGGCTATTTGAAAGCTGATGTTCAGAGTGTTTATCATAGAAATCTCTGAAGTGGCTAGTGCTAGGTGCAGGTAGTGAAGGCTGAATTATACATGTTCTCCGATATTTAACTGTAATTATACAGACTACTTGAGCATCCACTCATCTGGTTTGTGCTTTTTTACACTTGCCATCACTCACTAAGCAAACTACGCTAACTTTATTCTTCACTTAAGGTATGCACATGGAAATGACTAAAAATGTTAAGCTGTGCAAAGTAGATTTTATATTATTGTTGCATAAGTTTTTAAACTCCATGTGTTTAGATGCCATTTCCATCCTCTTTCCTGAAGCCCCCTCTAAAAAGAAAAAAAAAAAAAAAAAAAAACTCAGTTTAGGAGAATGTGTTGCTCACTGGCAAAGAAAAGAAAGTGGAACAAAGCCTATGGAGCACACTGGAGAGTTGCAGACTTGTTCTCACCTTTTGAAAACAACACCATAATGAGCCTCCCACTTATGGATCTGTAGTTGGGAGAAAAAAAAAAAAAAGAAAAAAAAAGTAATGTTCCTGCTAATAACACCACATTTCAGTAACCTGGATAATACCCACATAGTGTTTACACTCTGAAGACTTTATAAAAACAAAAAAGTCTTTGCATGAGCGGTGTAACTTTTAAAGCCTAGTTTGGGAAGGAATAAGTCTCCCGGTTGTATCAGCCACTGTAGAGAAGGACCTGGGGGTCTGGGTGGTCACCAAGCTGACCACGAGCCACCACTGGGCCCTTGTGGCCAAGAAGGCTGCTGGTATCTGGGGCTGTGTTAGGAAAAGCGTGGCCGTCGGGTCATGGAGGCGATCCTACCCCACCAGGCAGACCTGCCGAGGCCTCGCTTGGAGTGTGGTGCCAAGCTCCAGGCCCTCCAATGCGAGGGGACGTGGAGCTTCTGGGGAGAGTCCAGCAGAGGGCGGCCAAAGTGTTGGTATGGGAGGTTCTCACACCAGAGGCTGAGGGAGCTGGGCCTGTTCAGCCTGGAGGAGAGAAGTCTCAGGGGGGTTCTGATCTTTGTGTGTAAGTACCTGAAGTGAGGGTGTCAAGATGATGGGGCTAGGTTCTTTTTGGTGGTACCAGTGATAGGACAAGAAGCAACAGGGACAAACTGAAACACAGGAAGTTCCATCTCAACAGGAGGAAAAACTTTACTGTGAGGGTGACAGAGCACTGGAACAGGTTGCCCAGGGAGGTTGTAGAGTCTCCTTCTCTGGAGACATTCAAAACCTTCCTGTGCATCTGGACATGATCCTGTGCAATGTGCTGTAGGTGGGGGGCAGACGGGATGATTCAGCAGGGGGGTTGGACTAAACGATCTCCAGTGGTCTCTTCCAACCTCAACCGTTCTGTGCTTCTGTGAGTAACATGACCACATGTGCGTGGCAGCCCTTCATTCAGGGGAGGCTATCTTGGGTCTCTCTGTAGTCTGGCTGATTGTTTTTGCAAAAGTTTTGGGGCGTTGATGTCTTTGAATTTGAACTTACTTGATCCAAATGTTCTTGCTGGGGAGGGAAAAGGGAAATGATAGACATCATAATTGCACATGCTTCCCTTTGCATTCAGACTAAAAGAAACATGGTGCCTGCACCATAATCTTGCAAAGTTGAGCTGCATCGCTGTTCTTGTGCATTCCTATGTTTGTTATGAGGAGTGCCATTTCTACTGTTTGCCCCTGTCCCCTTTACAGTGTGGTTTAGTCCAAAGGTGCAACGGCCTTTGCTTTCGACTGGAAGTCCAGGAAGATGCAGTGTCAAAAGAGATGAAAAATCACTGCAGTATCTACACTCATCTTTGATAAGCTACTCTGTTATATTTTATATAATTAAAATATTTTGTGCTTGACTCGTTAATTTGTTGAACTGTGGTTTAAATATGGTATGTTCTTTTTTCTTGAGACAAACTGCAAAAGGCAGTGGCAGTGCTCTCCCTGACTCCTGGTACAGGGAGCAGTTCACGTCAGTCATTTCATATCTGCAAAACAAGCATGCTAAGAACAACACACGTTCTCTTATAAGGCTGAGATATCTCTTTCAGCTCTACAGTTAGCACTGTGGTACAGCTGCCAAGTGATTTATTTATTTTTAAATGTGGACAGTTCAGCTAATTTCCCCTAGTGATGAATCAGTTGCTGTGAAGCCAGCTGGGCTACAAGTGAGTAACTGCCAGTTCGTTATTCTTCTTGTTCATATAATACTTAGATCATCTGACTGTTTTTATATTGCTAGCCTCAAAGCACATTTATGGAATTGTAAGCATTATTAATAGCAATATGTTATTAAGTATGATGGGGAAAATTATCCATCAGAAAGGAACAGTGTACAGTACACTGCCCATTCAGTCAATATGTATTATCGAGATCTGAATTCTGGTCCAGTGCTTCAACACTGCTGTCATTTAATTATAACCCACTTTACTTTAGGTTTCATTTAGGTTACGTTTAGATTTCTTTTATTTTTTCACTTGTTTATCCTATTGCCCTCCTCAGGGCCATTGGAGTTGTACTTGAACATGGGGAGAAGTATTGGTGTTCAATCTTCCACGTTACTTATCTGTTCTCTGAGGGTGTATTTCTGCTGGCAGGCTGTTTGGTGAACCAGATTGTATGATTTAATATTTTGCAGGAACTGTAATAACAAGGCTAGCAGAAGTGGCCAAAATTGTGCATCTTCCATTTTGACCCATAGGTGAAGCCAAGGAGATTTATTGCATGGAAATACTGCCATCCTGTCATTAATAAAACTAAAGGTTTGGGGTAGTACTGTGCAGTTATTTTTCCGTGTAAATTTATGAGGGCATTCAGGAAGAGTCATTTTTCTTCACCTGGTTCTCTTTTCCTCAGAGTGAATGATGGTTGTGCTGCTTCTGGCTGCAAGGCGAGCAGAGAGCAAACAGTTCATAAACGTAACTGCCTCCAGGAGAGCTCTTCATGTGTACAGCAAAGTGCTCTAATAGAGGGAGCAGGCAGGCAGGGTGGGCAGGTTGTAAAATAGATACATCGCTACTTAGAAAGTTGTCTTTGCTCAGTTTATACCTCACTTGCTGCCTGATACAGACTGAGTGGAAATATTTTCAGTGCAGGTATCTGGGAGCTTTTACTTAGACATTTCTTCTGCTCCTCTTTTATGTGCCATGTCAGCCATCTACTCCCTTTTTGCCTGTTCTGTTAACCTCTACAGTGCTGCATAACAAAAAATGAATCTGGGCTTTGAGCAACTAATAAATTCATCAAAGATGTGTCTAATTCTAATTCTCTTACATGCTGTATAAAAGGAAAAATTCTTACTATTTTTCATTTGTCTCAACACAATATGGCTCAGGAAATTTGTTTTGTTTTGTTTTTCTAGAGTTCAGGAAGGGCTCCTTATAGTTCAATTAGGAAAAAAGGGAAGATGTTAATAAATTTATGTTCAAAACCTAAATCAGTCAAGAAGCGGCTTTTTTTTTTCTGTTAAAATCTGTAAGATTCTTACCTGGGGGGGGGGGGGGGGGGAAAAAAACAAAAAGAAAAGGTGTTTGAACTAAATCACTCATTTGTTTCTAATAAATGGCACTGACCTTATTTAATGCTGTTACCTTCATGACTGGGACAAAATAATATATTAATCTCTCTCTTAAAAAGGGAGTGGCCTGCAAAGCTAAAATCTGCACACTGAAAAAATATATTATAGGGAATAGAACCTTGAATCCACATTCTCTGTGTTCTATTTGCCTTTAAAGCATAGTGTCTTTTAGGAACGCAGCCCTGAATTTGCAGTTCTCTGTAATCTAGCTGATGTGAGTTAACCTAACATATTCTGCGTAATTCTACATGTATACAGGCAATTGCTTTGCATCTGTCTATTTACAGTGAAGTCCTGGTGGGATGTTGTTCCTGAAGTTTTGTTCTTGCTGTGACACTAACAGCCATTTTCCTATTTACAAAATGGGTGGCTCATTTACATCATCAAATCTTTACAACGGCTACCTAGTTAATGATTGCAAAATAGACAGAGGGCTTTAAAATAAGTGGTAAACTATTTCTTATTCTGTTCTTCTGTTGATCAGAGCCAGAATGCATTGTGTGTGGCACTGTTTAAGATTTGACTACTCTGCCTGTTTGTTGGAACTGTCACTAGTTACCAGTTCAGTTGTGGACTCATAGCTCCAATCCAGTAACAGGCTCTCAGAGGCTTCATTTGAACAGGTACCCAAAATCACTGCTTCTCTTGTGTGACAGATCTCTGGAGGAGAACTGCCTCATGTTGCACGACTACTCCCAAGAGCCACCACCACTAGCTGGCAATGCCCTTCATTTGTTGGCAGCAAAAGGTGGAGCTTCCTACATAGTGGTCTTAAAATTGTGTTTGTTCCTTTCAAATTACTGTAGGAAATCTCTCTGAATGTATCCCATTATTTGTGTTATATACCCATATTTTATGGAATTAAGGAAAATATGTTTTTGGAGAAAAACATACTTTATTTATTGGTGTTATCAAATCCAGAATTGCATTAAACACTGAATTTTACTCAATACAGGAACAACTTAATAAAAGTATTCGCCAATATTAATAGAAAATCAGGCTATGTAATCTTATGGCCCAGATAGCTTCAAAACTGGAAACTTTGACACTTTATTTTAAAAACAACTCACTTTTCTCTTACCAAGGGAGATACAGCTCCTCATAAAGCTTCCTGATATATATGTATTGTCTTTCATACTAGTATTCCCTGAAAAAGGTGCTGAAATGTTACAGGTTAGTCTGTTGTGTAATGGCAAGATTGACCAATTTGTCCTGTGGGTTTTGGCCAAGGGGAGTTTATTCCTGAAAATCTTTTATCAAATTCATATGATACCTAACAAACTATGTCTTGAAGCACTGCAGTACAGTGATGAGTGAAAAGATTATATACTAACTTCAGAAATATATGATTTTGCCAAAAGAATTTGTCTTGTAACTGCTAAGGAAAATGGTAAACTTGCTCTGCAGTAGCTTCTGGTTTAGGACAATGTATCCACAGATAGCAGTGGTTATGTTATAACCTTCATCCATTCAAGCAATGGTGTCAGTTAAAGTCACCACATGCAGCCTGTGAATGTCACACCTTTATTCTAGGAAATGCAACTCCTAGCATCCTATGATATTTAAAACTTCACCATATGCTGATGTAATAAAAGACAGGATCTACATGCGTGACACTCAAGATATAGAAAATACTTAAGAAATAGAAAATAAGAAGAAACACAACTTTGAATCCGTCTCTCTGAATTTGGAAGAAAATAAATTCCATTGATTTCAGCAGTAGGCCAGCTGGGCCTGTGGAAGATAATTAATAAATGAGCAGGATTCCAGGAAGTTAGACTGACTACTTCATAGGCTGGTAGTATTGTGTGTTCAAAGCTAAGCTGATAAACAATTCCAGTTTCTATCATCCACGTTATAACTAAAAGTAGCTCAGTTAATAACTGGAGAAAGATGTCTGAGTCAAATACCACATGTAACAAGAGGTTGTAATCAACTTCAGAGTGAAGTTATAAATTTCATTCAGATGCTTTTAAAAGCAGAAAAAGTCAGCTTGAAATCACTCTAGTAATGAGCAAGCTGACTGCTTTGACAAAAACAGTCTCTGGATGCAGTGGTGGAGAAGCTCTTTCACACAATCTGCTGCCAGTTGTAACACTTCAGATTTTGTTAAGAGTTGTTTGCAAGTCTCTGTTGAGCCAACAGTGTAGCAAGAGGAGAAAGGTAAAAACTTTTTGACCTCTGACTCAAAAACAGACTCAGGATCTAATGCGATTTCAATGGAAACTATTGTATGTAAAAAGCCAAGAAGTGAAGTCATTTATACATCAGACTCAAACAGCCTTTATGCTTACTAACACTTTTTGTTGTGTTTGACTTTGAATGTCATCTGCTTTAGGTTATAATGAAATAAATGGAGTGCTTTGAATAACCAGTCTTTCAATTTACATCAGAAATCAGCCACAGTCATACTTTAAAGGCAAGGAAAAAACTTTTTACTTTGGCTATAAATCATCACAATGACTGTATACTTCATGTTCTGTTTTTTAATTGCATAGTTTTGTCAACCTGAATTTTATGCCAGTATTTATGATTGTATAAAGTTCTTACATACAACAACCAAGTAGCCCTCAGGACAGGTGAACAGAACAGCTTTTCATGTGTTACAGTTTAGATTCTAACAGTTTCTTGGATACCTTAGAAAATAAGTCAGTAATAATGGGAAAAAGAAGTCATTTAAGGCATTTCTCCAGGACGTTGTCACAGTCTGATACATACCATTCTGCTTTACAGGTACGTTTCAGACTTAGGCAATCTTCAGCAGAACTAAAATTTCCTCAGTTAAGTAGTAATTAGGAGCACAGGTGAATATAATTTAGTCTCTGATGTTGCAACTAGTAGCAGGGAGGTTTTACAAGGAGTGAAGTTCACCTTTGGAATTAGATTTCTTAAATTCCTTGTGGTTTCAGTCTTCACACTTGCTGTTCTGACATCATTTGTATCCTGCTCTGCCTCTCATTTTTTTTGGAATCAGTCAACTGATTGCTCATTATCATAATGATTTTGCATTCACGTAAATGACTGCAGAAGATGCAAAGCAACAAAAAAGCAAACCCAGGAAATCTTCAGGATGAATGCTTTTTTCGTTGAGGTTTCACATGAGGTTTCAGAGTTTTCCAAAGTCTACTGTTTATTCCTTTATGCCAGATTTTGTTTTAAACCTTGCTAGAAGCATAGAACTTGAATGTAGATTGGGAAAGAACGTTTGTATTCTGTCTGTGCTCCTGAGGGGTTCTGGCTAGGAAGTACCTGTACCCCAGCAAGAGGAGACGCTCAGTCAGGATGCTTGCCTCTGTTAGGCCCAAAGTAGTCACTGCATGGACTATTACAGCATTACATTTCCCGTCAGCCCGTTTTTCTTGACAAGTCTTTGCCTTGCCTAATTTTCAAAAACTGCACTACAGAAAAGCAAACAGTTGCTTCATGGGGCTTGTCACAGTTCTGCTTAATAGTGCTGATGTTTAAATATAATCACCATTTTCTTTATATGTCACCTAAGTAAATGGAATAAAATTCATTTTTTCTAATTTTTCAAGAGTTCACTTTTGTGTACATTTGAATCTCTATTTTTGCTATCTCGCTACGGTACATCTGATATGCTGTAAATGCATAGTTTCTGAAGTGACTGGGTTCTTTTCTCTTGCTTTGGGTATGTATTTTTCTGCAGGAGTACAATGTAAAGTTTCCCAAGATTGCTTAATGATCGTTCCCTTGCAAAAGGTCTGGCTTGAGTCACAGTACAAATGTAATCTTCTTTCGTCTCCATTGAACATTGCCTGTAGGCTACTGCTCCCTGATTTCTTGCTTTGGAAAGAACCAGAATAGTTTAACTCACTTTAGGCACCTGGAATAAATTGCAATGGCGGTGCAGCAGCGGTTACTCCCTACCCTGTTCTCCGCCATTTTCCCTCATCACTGTTGCCTATCAGAAGTGACTCATTTTCTTTGGGACAAGGGGGCATTTCCCAAGGTTGATGTTATATCACTGTAACCTGGCAGGAAGAGGAAAGGGAAAAATCACAGAGGAAACAAACTGTAGATAAAACATGGTGGTTTGCTAAAAAGATACCTTTTATTAAAAATAGCCTTGACTTGACATATTGTAAATTTTGGTCTTTTAGATTTTATTAACATGAGGTTGAAGGGAAATACCCCATAAAGTTAACTTTTGTACAATATTTTGTTGTGGTCTTATAAAAATCATTGTATTATCCTATTCTATCTAGTTTAATTAAATGCAAATTGTACATATCAGCTACCTTAGTCTGGGGGAAGATGTAAGAGAATAGGGGAAAAAAAAAAAGAGAGAGCGGACTGAAAGGAATTTTAGTACTGTTTTAAGAAAAGGAATTAATGTTTCCAAGGAGTATTTCAGAAGTACTGAGTTATGTCTATTATGTTCAGATTCTTGTATGGAAATTCAGTCTTGTTTGAGGCCAAGGAAAGCTGTGCCTGAGCAGTAAAGGGAGATTGGTTTCCTGCATCGTAACACAGTGCCATCCTCCACTAGCTGGCATGGTCCCCTCAGTTCTCCTGATGCTCTTGACATGGTGCACTGCTGCCAGGATTACTTTTTTAGACTGAGTGCATTTTCACATTTTTCTGTCCAAAAAAAAAGGCCTAGAGAGCATTATTCATAAGTGAAACAGAACAACTTTATCCTGCGTAAACACCTGATTCACCAGCCAGGTGCCACTGGACATTCCTTGAACAATCCTGTGTGATTAGATCCTGGTTAAGCTTTCCCTTGATCTTTGATTGATATGGAGCTGTGCCCTACTGCATTGGCAGTTGGTGTAGGCTTTCTGGTTTTTCTTTCCATTTTGTATAAATAAGTAACTGTTCTCTTTGGGACACTTTAGTTTAATATTCAGATTTGGAGAACTGAAATTAGAGTCAGCACATTCTGACAAAAACATAGTTGCATAAAAGGTTTTTACATATAAAGGATCTTCTGGTCAGTTTCCAGTTTATCTTCATTTTTTTCTGCTTCCTTTTGGACTTTTTCAGCATTGCTGAGTTCCCACATGAACATCTGCAACATAATTTTGATCATAAGTGCTGTATAATCATACGTGCTATAAATATTAGATTGTTTTTTAAAGGCCAATTCACTTTGATTTTGAATATTAAGTGGAACAAACAAAAAATATATATTATTCAGACAATTGCTCTAATTTCAGTGTCCTCATTTCTGGGCTAAAATGCAAGTGAATTCTGCTATTGCCAGGGTTTGAAATGCATAGTCTTCTAATTAAGTAGTATGTAGAACCACTCAAAGCGCTAGTGGTAGACGCATACACAGGATTGAAACACATAGCAGGCTCTTTTGCAACTGCAAAAGATTTCTGAATTAGGTGAGTGAGACTATAAGAGAGAATTTCCCTGGTTTGGGACAATGAGAATGTTTCTCATGTGATATATTCAGAAAAAGGAGAGACAGCTATGCAAAAAGCCCCCTCAGCAGGTGTGGATGTGAATATTTGCAGTTTACCAAGTAAGCCTTTTCAGACTAAGTGAGCTTCTAGTACAGTGGGTGTAAAATTTGCCTCGTCTTACCTTACCCTAACCTTGACTTGCATCCCAGACCTAGCATACACATCTCTTGTTGCCCATTCATATTTTAAGTGCATTTTTGCCCAACGCTTTCTTTTACTCCAGGAAAGCTGCGCTGGCTACGCCAAGTGCCACCTGGGTCATGTGCGCCATGGAAGTTACTTTGCTAGCAGAGTTTCTGTAGTCATGCTTAATTTTATGTTTTAGAGGTCTTATTGCGGTCACATGGAGATGTCACGTCCATTACCCCACTACTTTTTTATTACTGACTGCTGTGGGCCCAACAAGAAAATGAATAACAGGGCCCAGGATTCTTCAGTACTTTTTAAATCCTTGAAGATGGACTTTTCCCCACCACAGACATGTCAGAATTGTAGAACCAGGTGATACAGGTTGCTGCTGATTTATCTGATTACTGGTGTCATATTAGGGCGTAGTGAGTGCTTTTATAGATAAATAAAGCAGACTTCTCAGATGCAGAACTTGCTGTCTGCTAAGAAGTACAGGTGAGCTGGAGATGCATGACATGTCGAATGAGAGGCAGTGAAGTGTATGCATCTTTTCATTTCCTACCTGGGTTTTCTTTTCTGATAACCACATAATGGAGAGAATGGACCTGTAGGTTTCTAGGCCTCAGGAAGGAGGTAGGTCTAGAAAACTTTTAATATACTAGTTCTTATATGCTTTATAAATTACCCTTTCTCCTGTGAACAAACAATATTTGCCTGTATGTAAGAACTTACATAGAGGCTGAGTCCATACCCCAGTGGTATGGGTACATATCTTTGTTTACTTTGTTTTGTATATAGTTCTGTTTATGCCAGTGTATGGTCATATGGTATAGAATCTTTTTTTTTTTTTTTCTATTATTTAAAGTGAACTGTAAGGTAGACTAAGACTTCCTAGACTCTGGTTTTCATAATTTCTGGGTAAGAGGAATAAAGAAAATATATTTTCTGATTTCAGAGAGCATCTGTATTTGATATGGTACCTTCATGTGTGTCCTTAAAAACTACATACGTGCCAAGATGTGTGCTTCTAACCACTTTCACTTCGGCACTGGGCTGAAGCTTGCAGTTTTGTGTCTCATGTATTTACTTGCTTGAAAAGATACGTGCACCTAAAACATTTCTGGGAGATATAATGGCATTCACTGCCCATATCTGGGCACCAACTTGTAAGGGAAACCTCCAGAACATCTCTGAAGTCATGAAAACCACAGACCTGCCCTTTCAATCTGTTGTCTCCAGGTCAGACATTAGGGACTTGATATATATAAAGTTCTGTGCAGGTGTCTCTTTCCAGTATGTCCTAAACTGAAAGTGTGAGTTAACAGGGCAGACTTAATTAGAAGGTGGTAAAGATGCAGAATCTACCTCTGCCTACACTCATGGAAAGTGCAGTGGGCCCAAACAAAATAAAAGTAGATCACTGTAATGTTTGGGCATGCTGGCAGCAATGCTCGTTGTTCCAGTTAGCCAGATAATTTCAGTCTAACTCTTCATTTAAATGAGCATGTAATCTGGGGGACCAAAGCAAACTCCTTACTCACGGAGTGAAGCTGAACACAGCATCCAGCATCACTATTTGCAGGTTGGCAAATTCCTTCTTGAATAACATCTGATAATCATCCTTGTCTGTGTGACCTGTATGTCAGCATATGCTGAGAGCACATCTATTTTGAAACCGGTCTTAATAACACAGCTGCAGCCCTGGAGAAGATTGTGCTGCCTGAACATGCCTCTGCACTGCTCAAGCTAAAGGAAAGTTCTGCAGCAAGCAGTAAAATCTAGTCTGACCTGGGGAAAGAGTTTTATAATTAACCTATTATTGCGAGATTTTTGGATTTCTTCCATAAGGAAAGAGAATCTAGTCGAGACATGAAAAACGTGTCAATCTAATATAATAATAGTGAAGCCCTGTGGTCCAATGATGCATTAGATTTATGAAAAGCTCTTTTCTGTTTGTCTGATAGAAACACAAACTTGCTCTCAAAAACATTATATAACTGTTAATCCATAATACATTTGTCTTGTCAGTTGAAAGAGCGATCTGCAGTGACTGGCATTTTTTGGATGAAGCAGGTCTTTATGGCTCTCTTTTCCATTTCTGGCAACTTTCTTTCATACTGCAAGCATTATTTCTTTGATATAAAATGTTACAGCATAATTTTAGGCTGTGGTCCATATCCTGCTAATCAATGTAATTGCCCTCCTTGTTCCTCCCCGTCTCCTTTCCCTTTTCCATTCATGTTAACCACAAAATATTTTCTCTGAACTGATGTGACTGAGCTGGAATTTCTGTACAGTATCACCATTAAAAAAAAAAAAAAAAAGACTTCCTGGCAGATAATTACAAAGCAGATAACGAACTTTGTGACTGAGATTTCCGTAATACTCAGTTTACTTCGTAATGTTTATCTCCCCAGTCAAACCTTCCCTGGAATGGCTCTTTTCAGTGAATCAGTGAATTCCACATTGTCCGTATAGGACATCAAGAAGAAAAATTGCTGCTGCTGCTTTCAATTAGGAAAAAAAAAAGTTTTATAATAACAGAATTAAATATTAGAGGGGATTTGTGTTATTTGATGCCTCCTTGCCTTGCAAGCAATGTCAAAATGAAAATATCAGGTGAAAATTTGGAAGGACGTTTTCTTAGTTGTAGTTCTTGATAGGGCACATATCTGCATGTAAGTGCTACCACTGCATTTTCTCACAGTACTGTTTTTCAGAAATAAGCTCTACCCTGTCTGAAATTTTGCCCTGAAGTCAATTTTTCAGAAATACACAACCAACTTTTGAAAACAAGGTATAGACCTCATCTTGCTTTGATAGTTCTGCAAGTTGCTGCTTTGTATTGATAGCTTCTGAAGGCATTTTTTTACATATGCCTACAAGTAGGATTTTTTTTTTTTTGGTGGATCTATCATCTCCTTTAATAAAAATTATGCGAGGCAAGATTGTGTAAAAGTTTCCTGTGCATATGCCGGAAAGACAGGATTCCTTTCTCCAGCTTCAGAAGTCTGGGGCATGTACATCTGTAGCTAAGCCTGTCACTTGGCAGGAATGAAGTAACTTCAAAAGAGAAAAAGTTGTTTTTTTATTGCTGACTTTCTGATGAGCTTTCTCTTCTAGCCAACAAGACTACTTTTTTTTTTTTCTACAAAAATCTTCAGGTGAAATAACATTTAAAAGAATACTACTGAACTATGTCACAGCTAATCCATCCTAGTTAAGTGCATTGGCATGGCTCTCTAATGCAGTCAGTTTCTATCCTATAAAGATAGAATGAGTTTAAACAATAACAGAGGTTGCTAGTAGTATAGGCTGTCTATGAAAAACCAAGGGCAATTTTCCCATTGTCAGTGAAAGGATACAAGAGGAAAACACTTGCCATCAGTGGGCTGTAGCATCTCTTTTCCGGTAAAGGGAAATATTTCCCAAATGTTTTTGCTGGCTGCAATTGCAGCACTCTCAAATAGAAGATAGACTTGAAACATGGAGGAAAAATGCCAAATTCTACCAAGTGCATGCTGGATGTTGGAGTGCCATCTTCCCTCTTGTTTGTTTCTTGTTTAGGATATGTCTCTTCATGGGAAAGTTCACCTCTGATATAAGAATGCCTACATATTCCCACCGTAGTATACTATATTAAAAAAAATAAGCATAGGCCTGCCTGAGAGGGCTTGATATAGATAAGTAAATGGTAGTTCATCTCAGGTACACCGAATCATTTGAACACGTTGAACTCTGCACTTGGAAAGGACTCAGCAGCAATCCTTGCGTATCTGCCTTCCCAGGACAAATTTCAGCTCTTCATTCCTCCCAATAAAAGGAAAAGATAATTATATTTGAAATACTTTCAGATCCCTGGATACCTTACATTCTAGATATAAGAATGGCTATACATTAGATATAATACAAGCTAGATACAAGCAAGGGCTCTCTCTCAATGCTTACCACAATGTAGGCTAAATCGTGAGCACTCTTTGACTTCCCAGAATTTGTTTAGGACAGAAACGTAGCACTAGTCTTAGCAATGGGGACAGGTTCATTCACTGATGAAATGCAGCAAGAATAAAATAAATGAGCCTTTCAAAACATGAAGGATGGCCTTAGGCTGTATGAGATGTAATTAATGGCTGCTTATTGTAATAAATACATTGCTGTAGTGTTTACAGCATATGTAAAATCCTCTATCTGAGGCAGAAATAGTAAATAGCAGTAGCAGTCAATAGCATTTCACAAATAGTATCTTCTTCAGGGTACCATTACAAAGCTGTTAGGCAAAATACGTTTCTTTTCCATGAATACTGTGGAGCACTCTTTTTAATTACCAGAAGTTGGATATTTTAATCTATGTGCCAAATGGCAAGGAAAAAAATATTTAATGACATTGTCCCTTTGAATCAGCTGATAAATGTTATCAAATGCGCCACATACTGCAGAAAGATTATGATTTCAGTCCTCCTTTTGTTGCAAAGAAATTCTGATTTTTTTCAAAGAAAAAAAAAAGTCCTGATGACAGTGTGAATGATACCATTTCAATTTACAGGGTATTGTTCACTTCAGTCTTTCATCAAACATAAGAAACTTTCTCAAACTTACATTCTATCATATTTTTATGGGAGATGTGCAAAGGCTTTCATGCTTTGCTTAGTGCTTTAAATGTTTCAGAAACTTTGAAGCAGGGTTGTGAAATAATGTGACCACTGTGTCTAACCTCCTATGTTAGCACCAGCTACACATTTCTCATCTCACACCTGAATGTAATTTGGTGTCTGATTGACACATTTCTGTACAGTTGTTACCTTTGCTGTAAAAAGATTCTAGTGTAATCACTTATGTATTGCTTTCTGCCTTGTTGTTTTGTTGTATTTTTTTTTGTTTTTGTTTGTTTGTTTTTGTTTTGTTTTTTCCCAAATGCAGGAACTCAGAAACGGAGATATCTAAATATGCATTAACATTTTGCATGTCCTTTGAGACCATAATATCTCCATGTGAAGGTCAGAGTGACAATAGTTTGGACTGTGGGAAGGAGTGCCACTCCTAAAAGGAAGAATAAGATAGGTAACAATTCATCATAATTTCATATAATGAATGTATGTCTGTAGCTGTGGGAACCTTGGGGGGTATGTACACAAGGAGGGAGCGGATTTGTCCCAGGCTAGGATGTCCCCAGGATGTCCCCTGTAAAACCGTTTGGGAATTATCAAGGTGAAAATGTGTTTGCCCCATGGAGAGCTGCCCACAGGTTTAGCTATGAGTAATGGAATGAAAAGGAAGAGGGAAAACAGCTTCTTGAAACTGAGGCTTCTTAGGCCTCCACAGGAACGGTGGTAACAGTATTAAAAGACAGCAACTTCAGAAAAGTCTGGATGATGAGACACTAAAACCTTATGCTGCTGTGATTATATAGCAATAAAGGCAGGCTGTCATGGATATTCCTCTGTATTCCTGAACCATTTCTCCAGGCTCCCTCCTATATAGTAGGTTTGGGAGTTTAAGGGCATGGGGGGGTTCTTTTAGTCCCCTTGTTTCAAAGTCTGACAAGCACTGAGCTGAAGCAAAGCCATGTACTTTCCTTGTATTTGTCATCATGTTACACCTTAAGCAACTGCAGCGTAACTGAGCATAATGCAAAATTCTGCAGCTGTGGCTGGTGCTTCCCTGGCATTTCTGATCTCTATCTGTTGAAAAATCCCACTTGGAAATGAATCCGGCCACTGGAATTTGCTAATTCCTTTTTGAAGGCAAGTATTTCTGAAGTGGCTGACAAAGGTGAGTTTAAGCAAAACAGTAATAGCTGTCAGATGCCAGCACTGGAGTTATCATTTCTTGTAATCTCTGTGCTGGAGTGGAGTAGATGCCAAATCCCAAACGTAATGGTGATGGAAATGTCTACATCACCTGGATCTTTTGAAATGTGTGTTGCAGTACTCAGGCTTCACTACCTAGATGGAAGAAAACAAGTTGTTTCAGTAAATATATGTTGAAAAAATCCGCACTTCGCGGGTTCTTTCAGTGACAGCTCCATGTAAAAACATATATCAAATGGGTGTGCACCTCTAAAATACTTTATAATTCTAGAAAATGTTCTGTTCTAGAGAAAGGATTTTATGAAGCTCATTTAGAAAGAGTTGGGACAAATACGTTAGATATATTGCCAGAAGAATGCAATATTTTTAATGGATTTCCTACCATACAGAAAGTAACTGGTATAAAACATCAAAGTGCCATTAAGTTGCAAGATTCTTGTAAGCACCTGGCTGAGATAAGAAAGCTGTTGTTTTACAGAATGCATCTTTTTACTTCTTTCCTGCTGGGTCACAGCCTAACATTGATGGCAATTTCAGGCTCCTTTATGTTCTTACTGATCCAAAATTCTAAGTATTATGTTTGATTCTCCTACTTTTTCATTGCCAGCACTGAAACTCATGTCAAGAAAGCCATCAGCTTGCTGTTTTGCTCAAGCATCCAGCTACAGAATATACCCCCCATAAAACAGTACCTTAGTTTAGTGTGGATCATGTTATGAATTTGTGATTTGTGAAGCTGTAGAAAAAGTTTCCCAGGGGAAGTTGTGGAAGACATGCTGCTTTTTATGCGTAAAGCTACCTCAATTAATCTCCTTTTATTTTTAGTAATATGCCTGAAACCGTTGCATTTTTAATTTGTAATTTGAAATTAGTTTTAACCTACTTTGAGGTATCACAGGTACAGAAATAATTTGGTGCTCTGGCAGGTTATGTGTAGCTCATATATGCCACTGTTATATAAGTCTTCGTGTATATATATTATGTGGTTAAAGACGTGTGTAGTACTGTGTGTATCTGAGCCACCAAAGATCACCACTTTGCCACTGTTCAGATCTCATTATCACAGTGGCAGCTGCTTTCCCGTTCAGTAGCTAATCTTTTCACAGATGAATACAGTTACTGCAAACACAGTGAAGTCATCTAAAATCAAGGAAGGACTGAAGGCTGGAATTCCAGTATGTGGTACACAGCGAGTTCTGTTAAAAACTCCTTTCCCTTGCTTGTTCTGATATTTCCCCTCCCTTGCATCTTCCCAGTAATTCGTAGTTTCATCATTCCCTATTGAGATAACACGGCATTAAGTCTGGATTCATTGAGTATTTGGAGTAATTAAGCCAGTGTTTCCAAGTTTTGATAGGTGGCAATTAGCCTTTCTCCTCTCATCACAGAGGATCCCAAGGCACTGCTGAGCAAGCTGAACTCTGCATTGGTTTTCTGAGCAGCTAGTGATAGTGCATAAACCTTGCTTGTTGCTTGCTGCTAAAACAGTGCGCTTCAAGCGTGTTAGTGAAATTCAGTAGTCTACTTTTTCCCCTTCTGTGACTAAACTGCATACGTCATTTTAAATATGGTTTGTTTTTCAAAGGAAATCACATACCGCATACAGTAAAAAAAAAAAAAAAAAAAAGGCATTTTGGAAGAGGAAGCTGACAGCAAAAAGAAAAGGACCCGCCTGTAATAAAGGTGTAAACCATTTCAAAGTATCAGTTTGAGATGGGTTCATTTAGTCTTGCACAAATGTGTACAGATCTTCTCAATCTGCTTCAAACATGGTTGCTATCAAATAAAGTTTAAGCGAATTCTTTAGTGAACTAATCTAAATGGCCATTGTCCAAGCTTAAATAAAAAAATGTTAGCCGCACAGCCTAGGTGAGGTAGGTTCAGTTCATGGGTTTTGTTTAGGGGAACTTTAAAGTTGCACAAGGTCAGTGTATTTCTTTATTTGCTCTGTCATGTGTACTGCCTCACCTTTATATGGCAGCTTCTGGTCCACAAGCTCCTGCTTTTGAATTGGGATTTTACAGTGTTTAAAATTGAACATAATAGCTTACACACCTGTGCTGCTGGAGCCTGACTGTCCTGGTCACTGGATTGCAATTGCAGTTGTGAATGTGTGAACAAGTCAGAAGACGTGTTCAACAATAATAGGATTAGTATTAGGAGGCTGAGCTCCTTTATCTCATGACCCAATAAAACACCCATTGTTTTAGTGGTGTTTGGCATTTTTTCATTTAAATCAGATTTCTATGGAGACTCTAGAAAACTGTTATGGGAATGTAAATGAGATTAAATTGATGTTGCAGTTCTTTATTATCTGAGCTGTTGAGATTCAACACCTGAGCTGGTCCCTTTGTAAGTAAGTGTGAATAGAAAAAGCAATATAAGAAAGTCTGAGACTTTAGAAGAAAAATGCCCGAATAGATTTGGTGGCAGTTTATGACTGAAGAAAATAATACAGACTTTGTGGTAGAAAAGCCATTGTTCGCATCTGTTAAATTGGCTTTATCTATATTAGTTTGCTGTTATAACACAAAGAAAATAGAGGTGGGCTTTCTTTTTTTTTTTTTTTTTCCCAGAGATAGAAATGGATTTTTCCTTACTGAAGATTTTGTTGTGTCTTATTCTATGCATTCTCTGTAGAAAGTGCTGAGCTCAAAGACTGAACATGTAATGGACTGAACAGTAGTACCATTTGCTGCTTTAACCTCTGCTAGTAAGACACAAAGTGAATTTTCTACCAGAATGGAATTGGTTTTCAGTCATTGTCATGCATTTGTCTTTCAGCCTGACATCCTTGCTGCGAATGGCTTTGTCTGTGGACTCGGCTTTGTACCGTTGGCAGCGACTAGGAGCCATAAGTCTCTCCCAGACTGTACCAGAATCAACTCCACTGCTATTTTCTGCCAGAGATAGATCAAAAGTCAACTTTAACAAGTGGAGGGTTGTGTTTCCGAACAACGGGAGACAGCAGAGAGACTGGGACCAAGCTTCTAGGTTTTATTCTGGAAACATGATACAGACTACAAAATACACATGGTTTACTTTTTTGCCCAAAAATCTTTTTGAGCAATTTCACAGGTAAAAAAAAAAAATCATTCAAGGATACATGGCATATAAGAGTTGTCTCTGAAACAGTGATATTGGAGCATGACAGAGAAGGGCTGCTTTTATAGGTGCCTTGTTTCTAAAATTTAGGTGATGATTCTTTGGAAACAAATGTCACCTGATTTATACTGAAATGAAGATTTAAAGTAAACAAATGCTAGGTACCCTAACCTGTGCTGTGGCCAGATTTACTGCTTGAATGCTGGAGCAGTTTTTCTGTAAACATTTCAAGTTTCATTTCAAGATAAATGGTAGTGTCATATCCATCTCTAACTTTTAAAATCTTTATATTAGATTTATACCTTCATAATTTGATCTTTCCATTTTCCACATGTGGAATCCTTTATGGATTCCTGATGCAGGCAGTTCCACAATTTTGAACACGTTTTCTATACCCATCCTTTTACATTGTTGTTGGTGTTTTGTTTTTTTGTGTTGGTTTTTTTTGGTTTTTTTTTGTTTGTTTTTGTTGTTGTTTTGTATTGTGTTTTTTTGTGTGTGTGGTGGTGGTGGAGTTTTTTAATTATCTCTTTTTAGTTAGCTTCTGAGTTTGTGTTTACTTTCAAGACTGAGGTGGGGGGGATCCTTAAAGAAGTTTCAGCTCCTAGAGATCAAAATAAAAGTGTTTATAATGCATGGAAATTTGGATGTATGTATAATATTATGAAAATATATAACTCAGCATTTTCTAAAGAAAAAATAAGCATCTAAGTTAAATAACTGATTAATCCATTCTGGCAAAGGATGAGGAGGTTAGAGATGTGAAATGATTAATATTCCTTTGACACAAAATGGGGGAATTGCATCAAGAAAAATAGAAGTTCTCATTTCTGACCACTTTAATTTCTTTTGTACCTTTTCAGGCTAGCTAATCTTTATTTCCTCTTCCTATTGGTTGTAAACTGGTTCCCACAAATAGAAGTCTTCCACAGGGAAATTACTATGCTGCCTCTGATTGTGGTACTGCTTGCCAGTTTGATTAAGGATGCTATTGAAAACTATAGAAAATACCGATTTGATAAGATGATAAACTCCTCTAAAACCAAGGTCTATGACAAGTAAGTATACTACAACAATTATTTTCCTTGTTTTTGATGTGGTGGAAACTTCTCATCTTGATTTTGCAGCAGTTCCCTTACTGACTCATTGGAGTACAGTAAGTTTGTAAAAGGTGTTACAGAAGAGTTTCTTTCTGCTTTTGAAAGTGCCTTGTTTAACTCAGTCAGGGTCATCCTGATATCATTGAAGTTTTATTTCATATCACAGTACTATGTGCGATACACAGGTTTTCATTCCAAGTTTCCAAACCAGTCTGCCAACACACACAACATCTTCTCCAGCTTGCAGAAGGATCTGGAGGAAATATGAAACGTATCCAAGTCTGGAAAGGATCACTGGGGCTGTTTAACACATTGAAAAAATGTCTTTCAGAAGTTTCCTGCTAAAATCATTAATACAAAGATTAATAATCAACTGCATTCAAGGTGAAGCATAACCAGGAACTGAAAAAAAAATTTATAGCATTTCCAGTAAACACAGGTGATCAATACAACACGTTTTCACTCTGGAGATGGTACAACACCCACTTGCAGTAAACTATGATGTTTGCCCAGTACTGACTCAGAAGGAAGAAATATTTTCATGCGCAATTCTTATTGCAACATTTTGATTTCATCAGAGTTTCTTGTCCAAGTAATAACTTGACATGAGACTGCCTAGCTTGTCACTGTGTAATGCAATAGTGCTTTGCTTTAAAAGAAGTTTAAATATTTGGGTCTCTTCCTTTTTTCACTTCTTCTTAAGCTCAAGCCATAGAGGAAAAATTACTATGGCTGGTACACATTTATTAGCTCTCTTGGAAATTAAATCTCATCTAGGCTGACCACTTAATGTGGCAGTGACACAGAGTCCAGTGCAGAAAAGAAATGGGAGGCTGGAAGGGTTTACTGGGTGAGAAAGGGACACTTGGGAGTCCAGAGGTGGGTCTGTCAGAGAAGGATAAGGCTGTGGGGCAATCTAGGTAAACTGCCCTTATATCATTTATGTATACTTATAATTCTCACAACTAGGTTTGGTTGGTTGAGGGGGGGAATGTGTTTGTTTTAATCAATCCATGTTATGGGTGTGAAAACAAATAGTAGATAGAGGAGGTGGAAGAGAGGAATACTGTCTGTACAGAGGCTTATAGTTGGCTTCTGTTGACTTCTGTACGCAGAGCTCTGCCCATTACCTTTGAACTTCCTGGCAGCTCACAGGCTTACAAAGTGATTCAGAAACGCTTGGAGTGAACCGTGAAAATTGTATGTACAATTAGGCTCATCCCTGTTCTGTGTTAAAACAGAGACACTTCATGTGAGCAGACACATGATGCCAGGGAAATGCTCTGAATGGAGCCTCCGGGCATATTGTAACAGGAATAACAAAACATTCAGGATGCTTTTGTCGTGTATGACGTGCAGGCTTCCCAGCAGGCTCTAGGACCCAGTGTAGCTGGGTCAGGATGATACCTGTCCCTGGGCAGGTGGAGGTTGGAGCCGAGTGAGAGGCAGCCCTGGGCTCCAGACAGCTTGACTCTTCTCTCCGCCATTTTGGAGTTTATCTGGACTATTGAACTCTTCTAACTTTGTTGGTATTTAACTTGAGGCTACTTTTTGAGAGGAAAACAAGATGTCAAGGAAAAGTTTTCCAGGCTGCTTCTCTAGGATGATATGGAAAAAACACTTTTTCAAGGAAACCTGCTGCCGATGTGCTGCTTCAGACACAGAAATCCAAAATGAAGAGCTGGAGAAGAGAGGAAAATTAAAGAAAAGAAAGAAGAAAAATGAAAATAAACGAGTGATCATCTCCAATTTGTCCTTGGGAAGTATGAAGTGGAAGGAAAATCCAAACAGATACTATGACTCCAATAAAGTCAAGACAACAAAGTACACCATCTTGACTTTCTTCCCTAAAAACATCTATGAGCAGTTTCACCGCTTTGCCAATATTTATTTTGTGGTCATTGCGCTGCTGAATTTTGTGCCGGTGGTGAATGCTTTCCAACCAGAAGTTTCTATGATCCCGATTTGCGTTATAATGGCCATGACAGCCATTAAAGATGCTTGGGAGGACTTTCGGCGGTATAAACTAGACAAAGAAATCAATCATATGGGCTGTTACATTTACAGCAGGTGGGTTTTGTACAGCTTTTATTGTGAAAAATGTTGGCTTAAGATCTTTTATCAATGGTGATTTTTTTTGTTTGTTTGTTTCAGAGTATTAATAAATGCCTGCTAGAAAATCACAGTGATTAAGAAAATGGAGAAAAGTCTTAGTAACTAGATAACACCTGATATTTCATACAGGGAAATATATTTCTGTTTTCTTTAAACCGGGTGTTCAGACTGGGAAGGAAAACTTGAGTTTCATGGTATTTGAGTGGCTATTGGCCTCTTAGACATAGTGTGCAGTGAAAACAGGTGCTTAAATAACTACCAAGACCTGGATTTCTAAGAAATTTTCAAGAGAGCTTAATTCTATCAATATAACACAGAACAAGATCTGCACAATCAATATAGCACAAAACAAGATCGATATAGTACACAACAGTAGCACAGAACAAGATCTGTCAAGCTAATGTGTCCTTATTTGCATCCTTATATGCCAAGAAACTTTTGAAAACTGTAGCCCTTTGAGCTACTTTGAATTTTATACTCCAAATTGTAGGCTTGCTTTCAGGTGTATTTCATTTATTAGGTTGTATGTAAAATAAAAATTGCGTATAAACACAGTTTAAAAATAGGAGATAGTAATATATGACTGGTCATTTCTAAATGAAGTATCTATAAGCATCTGTGCCTCCTTCTTCAAAATGTTTCATGACCTCTTTCTTTTAGGACATTAAGGAGTTTGAAAAATATGTTTTAATGTATCAAAACTGTTCTATCTGCAAAGTAGAAAATGACTTCTTCTTGTTAAAATATCACAACAGTTTGTCAGAAGAGCAAAACTTTCCATTTCCCTGAATGTTGCTTGTCATCCCTCACATTAATCATCAGCATTTTATATAACGTGCATTCTTACAAGCAGTATCTTGCAGAACTCTGGCTTTTTGTCACCTACTTCTTTCATTACTGTTTGTTTCTCTTGTATGTGTTTGCCAGCTTTTTTTTTGGTTTTATACCCTGCTGGTTAAACAGGGAAATAATGGATTTGCTTGTTCAGTGGCTAAACTTATCCCCATATATAGATAATGATTTGTCAGAAACAAAGTCTCTCCTCTTTTTGCAAACTAGTCTGGAAAAGCAGACATTCTCCAAGTTTCTAAATATTGTTCATCTAAGATTCCTTTTCTGTTCCACCATGAAAACTACCAATAATTCTTGCTCTTTGGGTGCTAAAATTACCTCTTTTTCCTATATTTCAGGTTGCTATTTAGCTGGAATTTTTAATCTTTCCAGTGTTTCATTAATCCATGAGGCAATGGATTATTTGTTAACCTTTTCTTATTAAGACCAGTATGACAGAGAATTATAGGTGGTACAGTAGGTACTAATGAATGGATCTGCATGGGATTCTTACTTCCTCTTGACATAAAGCAGCCGTGTTAATTTATATCTAAAAGATTTTTACCATAGGAATGTGAGAAGTGGGGAATATGATAAAAAATTGTGTTTGTATAAAAGAAAAATGCCTATTATGGATTTACAATGTACATACAGATCCAGATTCAAGTTGTAGCCATGAGTACTTTCATATACAGAAGCTTGACATGGCCCATCTTAAAACTGATCATCCCATTCCATAAAAAGGACTTTGATCTGTGAAGAAATATTGTGTAGTATCTTGTATTTTAGCAGAGTTTTACGATCAAAACCAGTGCTGTAAGGGAAAGGAAAACAAGGAGGGCTTCAGACTGTACCATTTATGCTGTGTGGAAGAATCATGGATAATTGCAATTGCCATCACGTCTGTAGTTACAGCTTATTATATCATGAATAATTTTAATCAGGCTTCTATAGTGCTTTGGGAAGCTGATATTTCTTGTTCTACTTGCTAGCTGCAAAGTCATGGAAGAGTGTGATGTCTTCTAATTTTCTTCCATGTGAATCATCTGCTGTAGGTAATTTTTTAACACAGGTGAAAGTCTTTTTCAAAGCACTGTGAATCTTGTTAATCTTGTGGCAACTAAGAATTCTTTTTAATAAAACAACTCATCTTCCATCCTAAGATGGAAAATTAATTAGATTTGAAGTCTTGCAGAGTATATTTCAGTAACAAGATCTCTGGTTCCTATTTCAAAAGACATACAAAGGGAGAGCTCTCTTTTCTGAAGACTGAATGTTCTCCAAAACTTTCTTGAAGACTGGGGGAAATGCAGTAACTTGGCTTCCTTCAGCATAGAGTGAAGAAAATTGAATTCAAGTAGACTGCCCTGTAAACACATTACTTCTCATTTTCTTTTCACAGAGATCAGCTGGAATGGGTAATCTGGCCTGCTAGTTAAATGAAGGAAAAGACATTTCAGGTAGCATACTTAAAGACCGTTTAATTAAAAAAAGTGGAGACAGTAATATTAGAGTGTCTTGGGGAGATGCAGTAGCTTAGATCTGGTGTTTGATTGTGGACTTTCTGAATCAAAGGTTTTTGGAAGCATAATGATTGTGTACAAACTGTTGTGCTGCCAAAATAAATCACACAATACCAAAAGAACAGAACTAAAAATTCAGTTGTGGATGATACAGACTTATATTTAATTGTTTCCTTTCTCGTGGTACCCTTTAAAATATAGTTGGTCTACTTTTAAATTTTCCTAGCAATGAGGTTTCCACTATTACGAAATGTGATTGTCAAAGCATCTTCTATGATATTCTGCTTTGTTATCCCTCTTTAATTGCTTTAACATTCCTCAAGTGACCTGGCTTCATGCAACCCTAATTATTCTTCATCCATAACAATTACAGTCTTAATATATGTGTAATTTTTAACATGTTCGCTTTGTTACGCCCAGACACTTTTTAGGTAAGATATGTATATAGATCATACTTTTCATTTTGTCAGTCAGTCCCTCCAAACCTACTTTGGTTACTTTTCTCTGAACTCTCTCCAGTTTGTTACTAACTAACTGACAGTAGGGACCAGCACTTAATGTAGTATACAAGCCTGTAAGTGACTAAAAGCCAACAGTTACTAAAAGCTATTATTTGATTCTTTCAAAGTTCTATAATGTTCAAGAAACTACTTGATATATAATCAACCTATGGTCTGGGGGTGATATACCTCTAGGATTAAGCCGTAATAATTTCCAAATACTCCATAGCATCCAGACAGGATTGTAAATTGATTTCACACTTTAGAAAATTAAACCTAAATTTTTCTGACTATTATCAATAGACACTCAAATGCAAATGCAAGGACTTTGCACAGTGCAAGATGTCAGAGCTACATGCTTGACTAAATGCACATTCATCTGGCAGATGCACCTGTAAAAAAACATTATCTGAGCTGTTCACATTGCTTAATTTTAGGCACATAAACTCAGATATCTGAAATAGTGATTCAGAGAAGCCTAGTGTATGTTCCTTGAATGATCTAGTGGTGTTCTCAGATAACTAGTTAAGGCAACAGGCGTACTAAATGTTGAGAGACGCCCATTGTACTCACTGTAGAAAAATTCTTCAGTTGCTTACAGACCCTGTGGTTTTCAAGTAGTTCCCACAAGCATCAATCTCCTATTCCACTGTAGGCCCACCTAGTGTTTGTGTCACAATAAAAAGTCAGTCTGGCCTTTGTTGTTATTCTTTATTTGCTTACTATAAGGTTTTAGAACATTTAAAGACTTCTGCATCACCATTAACTCTGGGTTAGTCCTAAAGCAAGTGATGTGGAAATAAGAGAAAAACAGAGACCTCATCGCTGCAATGCACAAAGTCAGAAAGGCCAGCAGCTGGAAAGCTGAAAATGACTTGAGCTAGATTCACCAGTTTTAAAGAGAATTAAAATAGTGCAATTGATTTAAATTTTATAATTCAGTATTGTAATTTATAAGGCAAATGTTAGATTCATTGTATAGGAAGCCTCTGACAGCAATGAAGACCTGCTTGTCTACCAGTTACAATACATATAGCATACTTTATATTTTCTTAAACTTGGGATAGCTGAGTAGTAAAGAGGAAGGCTGCCTTCAACCTCCTTCATATGCTCTGATCGATCAGACCTGAAAGGAGCAGAGATTGCACCTTTCCTGGATGCTACCCATGTCAGGAAAGAAGCTGTGGTTGGCCAGGGAAGCAGCAACACAGAGGTCTGCAAGCTTAAGTACAGTCTGGGAGATAGCGGAGAATGGCAGGGAACGTGCTTGCAAACAGGAATAGGCCTGCTGTCAAATCCCAGAAGTGAAAGAAAAAATGGCAACTTTTCTCTGGACCCAGGAAACATCATATGCAGCTCATTCAACGCAGGGTGAACCCAAAAGTTTTTTGAGAAGAAAGCAGGATGAGAGGAAAACACCATCCTGCCAAGGGCACAGTAAGCAAAAAGAGGTTTGTTGCCAACACTTTCATTTAAAGTCTTGTTCAGCAGCACTGAGTTTTCACTTGTTAAAGAACCTTTTCTTTCTGCTTTATTATTTTTGTTTTCTAACAAAGCATAACTTTAAAGACTAGGAGCCTGCTGGAGGCTTTAGTTGGTTCATTTTATACACCAAAAAAAAGAGAGTCTCAAGCCTCTGCTCTGCTTGAAGTCCTATCACCTTCCCTCAGGCAAAATTTCAATTGATTTTCTTGGGCACAGCAAGATCAAGGCTTCTATACCTCAGTGGTTCCTCCTCTGAATGGCGGATGAATATAATCAACTGGAAGCTGAAGATTTGGCTTCATATCCCATCTTCCACATAGCTGAAGATGCATTCCTAAGACAGCAACAGAGCAAGAACTTGATCAATTTAAACTTTTTTTTTTCATATAGAGGTAGAAATATAAATAAGTTACAATAACTGCAGGATGATTATCTGCTATATTACTGCAACTCACTTTCCTTCAGCAAAGATCCAATGCCATTCATTTGCTTGATGCCAAAAATGAGTGTATCATTCTGTGGGGGGGGACCATCACTGGCAGCAGGCACTCATTCTGTGCTCTGTCATCCATATAGCTTCTACGTGTACTCCAAGTAGTATGGAATTTTTGTATCTAGTTTAACAGTGGATACCTGAATTAACAGCGGGTGTTACTGAAGGTAAAAACAGTGCCTTCTGTTTGTGCAGGCTGACGAATTTCTCGGCTTCCAGTGACCTGAGAAATTGGTCTCAACCAAGAGGATGCTCCAGTTTGTTATATGCCACCATGCAACTGCTTGAAAACGGTGGTACCAAAATTGTAAGAAATAGTTAAAACATGAGTTTGTCTTACGGTGAGCATGGTGATTGTGTAGTGAAGAGATGCGTGATGTAATGAGCTGACAAAATGCAAAATAAAAATGTCTAGTTTCCAAGACTAAGATAAAAGTTTCCTCAGAAGCTAATGCTAGTGATTAGCAGTCTTTAAGTAACTGGTCAAAGAGCAGTGAGCTAGTGGTTCTTATCAGTCACTGCATATCGCTACAGTGAGTATCCATGGGCTCTATGGAAGAAAATCCATAAATATGTAACTGATGTTACCACAAGTTTGTATATTGCTTTATCAGAGCTTTTTTCAAGGTCTATTACCTGCTGAGGCATTTAAAGTTGCTTCACAGAAAAGATGCTCAATGGTTTAACTAAAAGCAGCTGAAGGTAATTACTAAAGACAAAGCAGGAATAAATGAGAATCTGTTGTTTTGGCTCAGATACCTGCAGAATCATGAGATTGTAGCATTAAGTCCTATCTTACCTATCTTAATTTTTAAAACACCATTAAATCCTGGAGAGAAGCTGGCTCCTACCATGTGACTTAAAGATGCTACATGGTTATGTAAGGAGATGTCTATTGGAAAAGCTGATTTAGGCTGTGGCTTCCAGAAACTTGGTAAGATTAAAGGAGTCCTCAGAAACCAATGCCAGTGATTACTGGTTTTTAAGTAACAGATCTTGGTTTTACCTATTCACTCCAGCTAGTGCCTGCAGAATTGTAGCAATAGCATTTTGCTCTAGGAAATATTCAAAAAGAAAAAAATAGATTTTCCTAAATACATTAGTCAATAGCTTACTGAAAGAATGTAGTAAAGTCTACGCAAATGTGTTCTCAAAATACTTTTGACTTCTACTTTATTGTGTTTCTTCATTTGGTGTATGTCATTATAAAATCGAGATAGAGATGGGAAAAAAAGTAAATTAAAAGAAAGGCAGAACATTGTATATGAGCATGTAATACATTTCTAAGTTTCTGGCACTTAGTTCAGTTTGCTTTACTTTAGCATTCCACATGAACTTGGAATGATTACAGAAGTTGAACATTGACTTCTTTTATCATTGAGATAATAACACCCATAGTAGGATGCTATAGATAGTTTTAACGCAAAAAGTTAGTATCTGTTGCTAGCATACAGGAATTTGTAACACCAAACTGGTGTAATTAAAAAATGTATTTTATTAGACTTTAGAAAAATTTAATTCCCATTATCTCTAAAAGATGCTCATTGCTATCTTACTGCATTACTGGAATCCTGAGGGAGTGTTCCACAGCTATGGAGGGGAAAGGTTATTACAGATTGCTAGGTCTTGTTACAGGACTGACTGCTGCTAAATGATGATTCATTGATGCTGCTGGGCTGATGTCCACGTCACAAAAACAGCCTTTCCATCTACCAGAAATGATAGTAACGTGGCAGAAGACAGTGATGAATCTGCATGGACAAAACAATACTTCTGCTCAGATACAGTATTCCTGAGCTGGAGTTATTAATTCAAGCTGTTCTGTACTCTGGCCTATGGGCAGGTTTCAGAATCAGTTTCCCTCCAGTCTAGTGCCTTCCTCAAGTCCCAGATCTGCTCTTTTGTTGTCCTTTTTTCAAAGTTTTATGGCAGTAGCTCCTAGCCTTGAGATCATGGCCATAAAGTGGTGCTAGAAAGCATGTTGTAGGGATTTCCATATAAAAGCTGTTAAAGTCTTTGATAGTGTGTTCAACTTCTATTTGCAAAAATAATCTGTAAGGTATAAATTTCTGTGTAATTCTGTTTACTGTGTAACATTGAGAACATCAGAGCATTAGCATTTTTTGATAAAGTGATACTTGAGAATATAACATTCTAGAGAATTTATATACAATAAATACAATTGTAGAGAATTTACATACAATTACAAACATACAATTGGCTTTGTCTATATGTGACAGTAATTTTTTTTCCAGAGTGGCTGATGTTATAATCTAGTGGCAATTTACAGGGTGAAAGGTAGAGCAAATAATGTCTTTGCTTCAAACTGCAAAAGAAACTCACATGCAACTTTTAGGAATTCAAGGAAATAAAACTTACTGAACTAATTCGATGATATGATAGTTATGCATAATAAAGCTTTCTGAAGATCTTTCTCTCAGACAGTCTAGGACTCATAGACATCCTGTGGGATGCATATGAAAAAATACCTTTATTTAATCTCCTCTGCAGAGCAGAACAATATTTCTTTATTTCCTCCTATTCACCATCCCGCTTGACCCAGTTTTTGTTTGAAGTTCATTTTTATTGAATTCAAGAATGTAAAATGATATTGTTGACACAAAGTCAATAATTTATTCATGTTCCCCCACAGTATCTAACTACAGCAGGCTTTCTTATATGATCCTTTCTTCCCAGAAATGCTTTCATAAAGTCTGCTCAGTTTGGTCCTACTGGTCATATATGATGAGTCCAACACCAAATTCTGGCAGACTGCTGTGACTATTCAAGGCTGTCTCTTTTTGTCTGCATTACCCTGTGAGGGATATTGTCATGCTACCCATTATACCAGGAAGCAAGGGAACCATTTTTAAGTGTGTGGTTGATAAATTGACTGGTAAAGGAAAGAAGGTAATGAGAAACTTTCATCCTAGATCATAAATCTGACGTCCCACAGCCCTGATGCCACGTGCAATAAGATTCAGGCTTTCAGCTCTCCGCCTATAGAAAATCACCACGTTTTGTTTGGTTTATTGCATAAATGTGTTTGTCTTTTATATGTTTCTCGTCAGACCATCTTAGATTTATGAAGCTCTTCTGTTTATTTAGCAACCAAAGCATGTGCTATGAACTTTAATCAAAGAACAGAGAAATGGGCAGTGTTCCCAGTTACAGGAATTGCTGAAAGGAACCTGCTTCATTTGAAAAATCTTTCTAAGCAACTGGGCCAATGTTGCTGTGGGGTGTGAGAGGTTCCTTGTGAAGTATTTTTTGTTCTTTTATTCATTGGTAATTCTTGGCAAAGTTTTAGAATACCTTTATAATGTAGGAAACTTACTCTCACAGCTCCAGCTAAATAGTTCTTTCAGGAAATAGAGCTCTCTACAAAGAAACTGTGCTTCTTTACCGAATTTGATGCTCATTAGGAGAGAGGGACGCTGTTCACCTGAATACAAGAATGGAATACTAGCAATTTATACTAGCTAAACAAGACTTCTTCTCTAATCTGAAAGAAGTCATTTGGCTTTTCTGACTCATTGTCTCTTCTGTAATTAGTGAATGGACAGAACCTGAAGCTGTGTGCATAACATTAGGTTCATAGGGGATTATTGAAAAAATATTACAAATCTATGATTTCTATGGATTATTTTTATTAACCTGTTGTTGTTTTTTTAGGTTGATGTAGAAGATAGTCAGCTAGGCAAGATCTTTCTATAGCAGAATGCAGTGAGCAGAAAAAATCAAAAGCGTGTTCTATAAATATCAGAATTGTGCAAGAATTGACGTAGAGAGAAGTAGGATTGCCCTGCAGAAGTTCTAGCAAACAGTATATGCAAACTATACGTGACATCCATATGTCTAGGGTAGCAAGGCAACCCATCTGCTTGTACTAAACTGCTCATGTAATCTCAGAGTGTTTTGTTTTAAACAAACAAATCAAGTTCTCCTGGAAAAGCATTTGATATGGGAAGGATTCCTAGTTGCTTAGTGGGTTTACTATATTAACATTATTGTCCACTTTGTAGAGCAATAAATATTCAACATGTACCTGCTTAAATATCTTTGAAATAGGAACTGGTCTGGAATTATTTTTTTTATTTTTTTTGAAAGAGCAGCAACATCAAATCAGCTTACAGCAGACTTCTGTTTCTCCGTGTGATCTTTTTATGTCTGCTGTTGAGGAAAAGAAACAATGAAATGCATATAAATAAAGGCAGAAGAATGAACAATTCACAAATGAAAAATTAATGTAAAAAAGAAAAAGTATTTGCTACAAGATTGCTTAGCAATATTTAAGTGCCTCTCACATCTACCACTAAATCAGTTTATACAGTTAGGTTTGTGGGGTTTTTTTTGTATGTTTGTTTGTTTTTCAGCCACCGGGAAATGCACAGAATTTAACTGTACACATAACCTTTGCAGGAAGTTGTTATTTCATGTTGCTTTACAGATAAGGATGTCAGCCAACTGCAAGGGATTGCCCGACAGCATTAGGGCTGGCTCCCCTTTACAGAAGACCAGGAAAGTAGGTTAGAAGGAAGTATTGGCCTGACTCTGAAGCAGTGCTTGGATGTGTGCCTTTGAATTGGAGCAAAACATTTTATCTTCTGTATCAATGCTCATGAAACAAATACTTAATTGAAAGACAGTATTCTTCAGGCAATAAATGAGGATGATTCAAAACTTATGTAAAAATGAGACTGAGTCATTACAAAAAGCCTTTTAGTGTGCAGCTTGAGCATTTGTGTTATAAGCATTTTCGGTCTTACAGAGGGAAGACCTAAGATGATTCAATTATTTGTATTAAAAATAATTTACTCTCAAAAGTTTAGAGGAACTGGGCTGTTGTTTCCTGTGCAGTTTTCTCATTAACTAATTCTAAAGCTTTTTGTGCAGTTCTCAGTTTGCTTAGTTGATGAAAAGCAGTTGAAAGATTAATTATTGAAAAGGTAATGTCAGAAAATGCTATATCCCAAACCATTGAACACTAGGTTGTTGATGAAATAGTAATTTCCTTTCCTTGAACCCCATGGCTCTTTTTTTTTTTTCTTTTTTTTTCTTTTTTTAAATTTAGAAGCTCTTTGTTTCTTGCCCTTACCTTTTCCATTAAACTTGAGTTCTAGTTGTTTTTTGTTTTTTTCCTCTTAATATTAAGGAGCATTTGCATGCTGTTCTACCTTTTGAAGATGATTTTATGTCCTAAGCTCAAGACTCGAAATTAGCTTTTGAGAATTACAAATTGAAGAGACCTGAAGCAAATATGGCTGTGATACTGGTTTATTTCTTTCAGGGTCTATATGTTGATGTCGGAAAATATCCGAGACCTAGTCATAGTCAAAACCAATGAATACTGTTGGAGAAATGTCTGAATTTCTTGCATAAGATACTTTAAAATACCTCTTAGTCTGAGCACCTTTCTAGTTTTACTGTGGAGAATGTAAGCCTAACACTAGAACGAGAAATTTTGTTGTAGGTTTTCTTTTATTATTATTATTTCAGGTAGATATTTTATTTTGAATGAGAGATATGGTAAAGTAGTACTATGAAACTGTCTAAAGCAGTAATTTCTAGGTGTTTTGCTGTCTCTTTTAAAAAATTACAACGGTGTGCCACCACTGGCCTATTTTCTTTTATTGAAGCCCTGTTAACCAGGGGGCCTGCCTTCCTAATGTCACCATTTACCCATGATGTTTTTTTAATCCAACAGGAAGGACCGTGCCTATGTTGAAAAGTGTTGGAAAGATGTACAAGTGGGGGATTTTGTGCAGCTGCAGTGTAATGAGACCATCCCAGCTGATATCCTCTTGCTGTACTCCTCTGATCAAAATGGGATCTGCCATTTGGAAACAGCAAACCTTGATGGGGAGACAAACCTTAAACAACGACGAGTCGTGATAGGGTTCTCTGGCCAGGTAAGTCTACTGAAAATGCAGCCCATGCAGACAGGGGTTGGTCTGAGCCCATTTGCACCGCAGCTGCAGCCACAAAGTGCAGCAGTTTCGATGGGCTGGTTTCTTCAATACACCTGCAAAATTTTTTTTGCTGTTACTGCTAATGCCCTGGGCAGAAGGCAGCACTTTGTCCCAAAAGCTTTCTGTTATTATTGGACAGGGATAGCTGTATAAAAAGGAAGATTACCTCAGACAGTAGTGACCTGCAGAAAACTGCATCAATGGATTCTTAAGAGACAATACACAGTACTCAGGTTTGCTACTGAAGCAAGTCTTTCCTATGCATAAGCCATCCACACCCTGCAAGTGGTCAGAGCACATCCCATAGAAAAGCTGCTACTACTGAGTGAATTATTTCTGCATAGAAATTGGAAGACAGCTCGTGCAGCCCTTCCAGAGTGGCTGTATGCTTCTTTATGGATTTTGCTTCTCTGTTGCAGCTGATGTACTATTGCTCTTTCACCAGGCAGGTACACTTACAGGTAGGAATTGTTCTGGCTGTTCAACAGGCTGATTGTTCAGCTGGCTACTGCACCAATCTCATGTGGGCATTCTTTATATATGAGGTTTTCCATTTTTTCTTTTAGAGGCTGTGCTGTTACACAAAATCCAAACTTTTGCCTCAGTCGTTTATAATATGAAGAAGTCTTCTTTCAAATCAGAAAACACCCATGTGCTGTATTATGCTTCAGACCAACTGTTCATGTTGTTTTGTTTTGTTTTGTTTTTTTAAGTTTTGGAGTCATTATTTAGATAAACTGTGTGCCCAGAAGTGTTTATACATACGAAGTCTTGTTACATAGGCAAAGTGGAATGCATTTCTGACCATGGTGATACCCAGTGCTCAGGAAGGTCAGAGCTCAAATAATCATTATATTACCCTGTTATTTTAAATTATTAGTGTAAACAGTATGTTGACTAAAAAAAAACAGTGTGCTAAATAGCATACGAGCTGGTTTTAGCTTGCCTGTCTACTACTACTTCCTTGTTCTTTGAGCTTTGTTTAATCTTGTGATTTAAGTGCTCCATAAAACTTCTCAGATTTAATTACATCTATAAAGTATGACTCTTTAAGGAGGAATGAAATATGTATGAACTGAGGTTAGTTCTTTGGTTTAGGATATGCTTAGGAATATTGAATTCACATACCTTTAAAAGACTGAGATGAAGGAAGCTGTTTTGTTGGTTTTTTTTCTTTTCTTTTAAGCCATTTTCTAACTTGAATTTTCAATAGTAAAATTCTTGTCATCAGAAGAAAATGTGTTGAGAAGAATCATCTTTCTCTACCCCTTTCTAGCTAGAAACCTATTAGGTTGTTCAATGAGTAATGAGTTCTCCATATTCCTCTTGCATCCTGCCATTCTCCTGTTTTACAAATATTTATAGGATAACCAAATAAGTATTGATTTTTCTCTTGAGTTTACTGAGTTGAATAAGATTCAGCAATGATCTTAAAAGAGACTGTAAAAATATTCAACCATGTGGGGCAGAAGGCATACAAAATGCCCTGATATCATCAAGCTTTTATTTTTCCTCCAAAATTTATTTTTTAGATCAGATTCTCTACTTGTTTGTACTTACATTTTATTTTGTATGTATATGTATAAAATCTATGTATTGCTCAGAAAAAGAAGAACAGGAGAGAGAAAATAATTTAAGAATTAGAGCACAGTAAGTAAAAAAAAAAAGAGAGAGACCTGGGGACTAGCACTGTGAGGAATTGCTCTTGCAGTCTGGCAAAGCTTTTATGAATTTCAATGAAGGATTCTTAAGATTTGAATTTTCTGAAGGAGGAATTCTCTCTTGCTTTAGAATAAGATAGGGAAGCCCAGCAGCAGACCTGATTTCCAGTTCTGAATTTCCTAATGGGAGGAGTTTAGATTCAAGTGGTTTTTAATTCTCTTAACGCTTTTATTACACAGCAATAATGATTCTCTTTCATGTTTCTCGCATCCCATTCTTATTACATGTTCTTGATCTAAAATCAAAGTCTTCTGTATCTTTTCAGCTGAGAAAGAAAAAGTTATGGCAATCGTGTACCTTTCATGTTGTCGGCTTTCTGGACTGCTTCACGCAGCCAAAAAGCAAGCCGGTTTCCTTGAATAAGGGAAATCAAGCAAAAGTGTGTGTCTTGCTTCAGCTCCCAGCTCTTTTTCAGTAAGCACTTAGCCTACGAAGCTCCTTCTTGGTTTGTCTCTCCTGGCACTTAGGACTCTTTCTCCCCCCTTCCTTCTTTTGGGATTTTTGTTTATTTGTTTTGCTGTTAATCTGTTTTAGTCTTATTTATTTGACTGCATTCAAATTATTCAAGTATGCGAGCTCTTATTTTGTGATCATGTATTCCTTACCAGTAAAGCAACTTTTCTAATATATTTCAAAATCCATATTAACATTGAAATTATTTTCAGCTGATCTTGCTTTTGGCTGAAGGCTGTTTTGTTTCATAAAGAATTTGAACTCTGTTACATTTACCTTAAATGAAGACAGGTGCATTTACTAACCAGCATCTGTATTGTCTTGTCCAATACACAGCATTTTTTTAATTTAATTTAAGGATTTGTTAATCCAGCAAAGGAGATCTGCTATAGTGTGATAATGCCCTTCTGAAAAAAAAATACATTATTTTTTGCAATTGAGTTTGCTTATGGTGAAATAGATTTTTGTTGACCAAAAAAAAAAAAAGAATTTATTTGTGTGCTATTTGAGAATTTAAAAATTAAAACTATAGGCAGCTTTCGCTCTTGGCTGCACCGTCTGGCTGTGTATGAATCCAAGGGCAGGTTTTTACCTTTTATTTATTTATTTATTTATTTGGTGAAGTGCATTTACCAAGCCCATTTGTGTTAGTGTTTAGCATTTCAAGTACTCTTTGTATTTGATGCTCACTCCCAGTGTGTTTTCTTTTGCAGAATACTTTATTTGAACCAGAATTTTTCCAAAACACCATCATCTGTGAAATGCCTAACAATGATCTCAATAAATTCAAAGGGTACATGTAAGTATCTGTAACCCACAAGTTTATTTTGTGTCTCAGCTTTAATATTTCACTTCGGGGAGATATGGAGGGAAGCAACATATTTTGCAGAAATTAGTTGACATCGCTGTTATCTATTCCTGAACTCAGAAGTCAATATAAAATGTAGACTGGAATCTGGGTTTTAAGGCAAGGCAGGACTGAGGCTTGACATTGAATTTGCAGTTGTTTTATAAAAATTGTTCTCACAAGGCTTCAGCTCTTTTCAGAATTCAGATATATGTGCATTTATGTTTGACCTGAGGGTTAGGCTAAGCCAGATGTTAAATCTAAATCCTTCTTTATGTGTAAAGATATCCGACTGCATGGGTTCTGATGTCTTCATATTTGTGGCCACAGGGAAAAGGTATCCAAGATCTAACAAACAAACCGGATTTTCTTCTGGATGGAACACAAAAGACATCACCAAAAATCCTAATGAGCCAATGCATTAGTCTTAAAAAAAAGTGCTTTTTTTTGAATGTAAACATAATTGTGTGAGGAAAAAGCTGCATCCTCTGTTCCTCATGTTCTTTCTTTCGTTAAATAATTCTGGGATAGGCATAATGGGGAAATCTATACTAGCAAATTCAGCAGATATTTCCCAGGCTACAAGGTCAATTTGTATGGTACTGCTCATGTCCTAAAGTTCTCTTGCTTTCGAATACAGGGCAGCTGCTTCCGAAGGGCCTTTCCAGAATAATCCTTGATCCATGCTGATTCCCACACCAAGGAATTGTCTGAAATAAGCTGCTGCCCCAGACCAAATGCATGCTCCACGTCATGCAACAAATTTAAAGAATTTAACTTGTATGAATATATCAGCATGCCTGTACACACCCTGACTTTTTTAGGTTTACTAGTAGCTAAACTAATAGTTAATGTCTCTGCCAGGGCACTGTAGAGAGTGTTGCATCTGGCATAGCTGCAAATGGCCAGATCCTCTGACATCAGTAAACCAGCAGATCCTCGCCTATCAGCCCTGACTGCTCCTAACCTGGTCTTGAGAATGTATGCTCTGTAAGAATGATGTGTCTAGTAGCAATGTCATTCCCCTCTACTGTGATATCTTAAAACGTAAAAACAGGTCAAGTTTGTATTGATTGCTGGCTGTAGTTGCTGGCTTTGAGGACCACTGGGTATAATATAAATTGAAGCAATCCTTCCAATTAGCCTGCTGTAATACAGCACAAGAGCACTGAGATTATATAAACGTAGGCAATATGTCACAAGAAAACACAAAAACACACCGTTAGGACCCAGGACTGGCTTCAAAATCTTCGAATCTCTGTTGAAAGCCTATAACAGAAATCTCTTTTGGAAATGTGTATTATCTCACCAGCTTGGTGCAATAGAGGACCTTTCTCTCCCTGATTCAGGGATAGATGAAAGAATTTTCCATGGAAAATGCATTTTTTTTTCTTTGGTCTGTTTTAATAAATTATTGATCATCTACCTCCCTGCTGTAAGACTGTAGCAGTACAGAACTCTCTCTGCTAAAAATGATAAGAACTTGGTGATGTCCATCTGACATGTCCTGGCCACAGCAAATTCTGCTCAAGGGGATATAGGAAGGCTAAATCTAGATTTCCAGAGAAAGATGTTTCTGGCATTATTTCTGAAAATGTGTTAACAAAGACAATTGAATTAAAATTTATTAACTAATAGAACTCCACATATAGGGTACTTAAATCTCATTGCACCAAAGCCTGGGTTTCATATACACAAAATACTCTGTAATCACTCCCCTTATGTTCAAATGCCAGTGAAGACAACTGAGCATCTGTAATTTGAAGGTGCTTTGGAAATCATACACCTCCACTCCAACTTACAGCAGTGAGCTTCTCCTGTTTTAACACTGCAAGCCAGAGCTGCCTTACAATCTTCCTCTGCAGACTCTTTAAGCAAACCTATTATTCTACCAGCTTGTAGGTATTTGGCACCTCAACCTTTTTACTCCTCTCATTTTATGTCATGTCACGTGCAGCTGCAAATAGGCATAGGACTGTACATAGCCCTGAGAAAGCACCTAACCTTGCCCCCCATTTAAGTAACGCTGCAGTTTACTGGTAAATGCAATGCTAAATATCCAATAGAAAGTAAGAAAAGATACATATTCTGGAATAAGACTTTTCTTATGCTGGTACTTAAATAACAAAACCAGTTGGAGTGACCGAACTGAAAAATCTCAGTTTTTGTAGAGATCTCAGGAGAAGCCTACCAGAATGCATAACAAAAAACTGTGATGAGAAGTAGCTTTCATTTTCAGAGGGAAGTAACAAGTTGCCTGCCTGATGGGGTGCTGGCCTTACAATTTCCATCAAGTTTTCGTTGCTCACTTCTACTAGCAGAAGGATCTGGTGTGTAATGGGACATCTTCAGCCAGGATGAAAAGTCTTACAAACAGCGTGAGAGTGAGGAAGAAAGCCTCAGCCTAGATACTTTTCAAGTGAACTGAGGTTCAAAGATGAGAAGCCCTGCGGTGGTTGATAGAGAGACAGAGGCTCTTGCAGGGTGCTGATACATTCATCTGAACTTCTACCAGCAGGCAAAAACTGCTCCACTTTCTGACAGAATTTAAACTGAATTAGGTTGCACAACGTATCTTGGCTTCATTTATGAGATACTGAATTCATCACATAAGGTACTAGGTCAAAGCCAAATTTCATCCTATTGATATCGTAATGCATACAGAATGTCAATGGGCTTTTAGAGATGCTTAAATTTCTCTAACTTCTTACTGGAGTCTTTATTTAAGCTGAGTGAAATACAAGCAATGTAGGGCCTTCGCAGTTCCTTGGTTTCAACTTGAATTGGACATGCATGCAGAAATTTTTTTTAATACTGTTTCAGAACAGAAAAGGACATAGCTTTATTTTACTTTCTTTTTTTTCTAGGGAAAAGCCAAATAACGAACGGATTGGTTTTAACATCGAAAGCCTTTTGCTTCGTGGATGTACAATCAGAAACACTGAGGTTGCAGTAGGAATTGTTATATATGCAGGTAAAAAGTACTTTCTATAGTATTCATAGAATTTCCTTGTAAATATCCTTAAGTAAATATGCGTAGTCTAGCATCGCACCACAATTTAACATTTTAAGAACTGGTAGTACAGAGGGAAGAATACATAACCTTTTGAAGTAAAGGTGTTACTCATCCGTCTCCAAAGCCAACAAGTCCTGCACTGGGTCTCTGGCAAGTGACAGTATCCTTGCGTATGTCAAGTATCTTGCTCCATTTATGCAAAAATGTCTGGTCAAGTCAAATTTGATAAGGTGAGTTTAACTCTCAGCTCTGCAGCTCTGATTATAATGATAATTTCATTGGTTATAAAATCTATACTGCTGCCCTAAGAGATGTCTCATTGGCTCCTCAGGGCAGAAACTGATGCAGTTAAAGATCCACCCAGCAAAAAAAATAGGTTAGCTTTCATCATAAAGCCAACTGGTGCCAGTACATGGGAAGTAGTAGAAAAGCAGCTGGAGGTTACAGAAGAGGTGGCAGCCCCACAGGTTTGTGCTGACACAGTGTGTCCTTGCAACTGTGCATTTCATGCAGTAATCTACGTGAACCATGCAAGACAGTGTCAGTGCTCAGATCAAGCGCAGCAGTGCCAGGTTCAGCAGTGGGTCAGCTCATTTTTTTCTCAGCTTCTTTTGCCTGTGGAATGTTACCACCACTTCTATTCAGTGAGCATGATTTATCATTGACTTTGATGGCCGTGCCCTCTTCTGCTCCAGAAGCAGCCTATTGACTACCAGTGTATCAACTCTTTATATCCTCTTTATTTGTTGATGAAATAAAAGTCAGGTTAAAAACAATGATTAACATCACTATTGGTTATTTGTACCTTTCTGGAAGTCATGTCACCTGTTGTATGTCTAACCAGCAGCCTGGAAGGCCTCAAGGCTGATCTACCTTAGAGAAAATAAGTCACCATTTTTGCAAGAGTCATTTACCTTACATTGACCTCCACAATTCATAATATTTTACCTAACAATCAGCCATTTTATTTCATTGCTATAGAAGTGGACTTTAAATGGCTACAGCTCCCAGATGTTTCCAAAATAGCCTTCACCTTGTAGGTCTTTCAACACCTGTCTTTCTGAACATCACAAATGAGGATGGTGCCTACCAGACCAAGGAGGAGTGCCAGACAGAGGAGGATATCACTCATTTTTTTGGAGCTACTATATAAATTCTCTATAGGAATCATGGGAGTAACTTCACAGATTCATAGAATGGTCTGAGTTAGAAGGGACCTTTAAATATCATCTAGTCCAACCCCCCTGCCGTGGGCAGGGAAATCTTTCACTAGATCAAGATGCTCAAAGTCCTATCCGACCCAACTTTGAACACTTCCGGGGCACAACTTCTCTGTCTCACCACCCTCACCATAAAAAATGTTCTTCCTTGCATCCAATCAAAATCCAACCTCTTTCAGTTTAAAACTATTGTCCCTTGTCCTGTCACTGCAGGCCCAGGTAAAAAGTCTTCCTCTATCTTCTAATAAGCTCCCTTTATATACTGCATGTATAACTATAACTATATATATATATATATTAATAATATGTATTTTATATATATAATAATACATATATTGTTTTAATTTTTTACATATATATATTGTTATATACTGTAGCATCTCCCTGGAGTCTTCTCTTCTCCAAGCTTAACACCAACTCTCACAACTTTTCTTGATAGGAGAGGTGTTCAAACCCTCTGTTCATTTCTATGGCCATCTTCTTGACCCATTTTAACAGGTCTTATCTTCTTCTGTAAGGATTTCTATTTTTCTTCTCTTTGGTCAAGTCATTTTCCACTATGCTCCTTTCAACATCAGCACAGATTCCAATGTGGGTCTCTGTTAATGTTGCTTAAGCTGCCAGCAGCAAAGGTTGGGAGTTTTAAAGTGATTCTCAAGATGTGATTTCGTTGGTCTGAGTAAGTCTTCAACTCAATTTCCAGTTGTCATCTTATTGTTAATGTCAGTATAAAAGTTTATTCCTTTTCTTCTAAAATTAGACTCACTTGAGCCAGTACCTGCTTCATTTCTAGGTTTCTTTGACATTGATTATATTCTGGCTTTTAATCATGGTCTCTGACCTTTTCTGAGTATCCAAGATCAGTCACATTACAACATGGCATGTTCTCTATTTTTATAACCCTATTACTCCTCAAACTTACTATCTAATGGAAGCCTTTGTGAAGAGCCGAGCCATCACTTAATGTGATTGTTTAGCCTGTGTAGTTCTCATCTGACCCAAGTATGATTTTGCTTTTCATGGCAACCAAAATGGTTCTACGCAAAGCAATAGCGCTAATGCACCAAAACCTAATTACAGACCAACAGCCAACATAGTTTTCTCATTGCAATAAGGACAGCAGCAAGAATTATATGCTTTTCAAGTACTAAAGTACCAGAATGAAAACAAGTTTTAGATGAGCCCATTAGCATCCAGAAATTGATAGATAATGTACCAGTGGGGTGATAGGTGAGGTGCTGCCTTACACGGCATACAAAACCATGAGGACTCTAGGAGAAAAAAAAAAAATAGTTTCTCTTATTTCTGACATTACATTTCTTGCAAAGTGATATCCTTATTAGAGGTGTGCAGAACACTCCTTTTCCTGTTGGTCAGCTGAAGTGGAAGGGAATAACAGGTGAAATTTGGAAATAAAGCTCCTCACTTTTTCTTGCTGAAATAAATCCATCAACATTTGCTTGAGGGTTTCTGCGTGGACTAGCTGGCTTTGTCATGTCTTTTGTTTGTTTTTTTTCAACACAAAAAACTCTATTTAGCCTGACATAAAAGAAAAGTGAGGAACGAGGTTCGCACAGCTGCTGGAGGAACAGAAGTGCAGGCAGTAGTACTCTCCATTTCTGTGTAACTCAGTGGCTAGAGCATTTGTTCACTGAAGGGAAGACTTGGTTTTCATTCTCAGTTCTGCCTGCATGGGAGTGAACACACACCTCCTGCTTCACAAGTTGTATCCTGAATACCTATGTGGAATAAGCAGGTGTGTACATATACACAAGTTGGAAAGAGAGGAGCACTGGTGGTATAAACTGGTCCCACTGACATAGCTCCGAGTTGTGTAAATAATTGAATGTTCATTGAAATAGGAAGCCAAGAGTCCCAGCTCTTGGGTGAATGTCCTGAACATAAGGCTGGAGGGTAATTTTCTGTCTTGCGGTCTCCCTCAGTTAATAACTTTTGATGTAAAGCTGGAATGAATCCAATAGGAGTGATTAAATCATACCTTACTTCCAGCTTTCAGTTAAAATTCGCTAGGAAAAGCCAAAAGATAGATGGCAAACAGTACCTCTCACATGCTAAACACACACACAAAAAACACACGCACAAAATAATAGTAAAATACAAGTCTACACGGCCTGTATTTTCTAGGGAAAGGACTATAGGAATAAACATAAAATACACTATTTAATATAGCAACAGATGGTATCCAAATATGCTAATTGTGGAGCCACAGTTTAGATAATGTTAATAAAATAGAAAATGCAATTTTTGCTTGTTAGCTTCTTACAGAACTCCTCTTTTTCCATTACAAATATACCAACTCAATTTTAATTCAGTAAGTTTTATGATTTGGGTATGCTTTTTTTATTATTATTTCTTGTCCTACTGTTTTGTTAGCACTTAACATCCACATAGTGAAAAACTAAGCAACGTTAGTATCTTTTACTGCTGGATCTGACGTCAGATACTGTTTAAGTTAATGTAGGAAATGTGTCTAGTGGCTTCTAAATAGCTGATGGAAAATATTTAAAATATTTTTCAAATGTAGGTTTTGGGAATCAGTATAGCACTTAATCATGTTGATTATAAAATACCAAAATTCAATATTATTGTTGTTTTTCCTTCTATTCTAAGGGAGACTTGACTGTTATGTAGAAGCACATCTGTGCTTTTGAATCTCAGGAGATTTGAATATTGATACAAACCTTTTGTTCCTGTTGAATCTGCTGTCTTTGGGGAAGTAAAATGTATATGACAACTGAAAACTGTAATATAATGGAGGTCTTCTGTAAACACCTTGATTTAGTCTATCATATGTTCTGATGTACAGTCAAATGGGAAGATGGGCAATAAAATTACTGAATGAAACTAGAGTTAAATTAGCATTAGTCATGAGCATCCTGCTCCCATGTTGTGAAATGCTTTAAAATATATATATTACATAAATATGATATCTATTTGTGTTTTGAAGGTCACGAAACCAAGGCCATGCTAAATAACAATGGTCCTCGTTATAAGCGCAGCAAGATAGAGCGACGGATGAATATGGATATTTTCTTGTGTGTGGGACTTCTGTTCGCAATGTGCCTTGTTGGAGCCATAGGTATGAAGCACTGATAAAAATCTTCTTTCTATTTGATTGTTTTTTTCTATATGGTGATTAAAACTGATCTTACAGACATGAGCGAGATCAGATCTAGAGCTGAAGGCCCAATGCTTTTGGAGTCTTTAGGCTCTTTGGTCTTCCAATATACAATTTAAAATGTCAAATCTGAGCAATTCAGATGGAAGGAAACTCAGCCATGGCTATAAATATTTCATATAAGACTCATCTCCACTGTGGTAGAATATGTGTAAAGCAGGCAAGTGAAAGCCGTCGGGTTAATGCATTATAGGAATCGGTGCTAACAAATTGAGATATGCTTCCTGAGTGGATGTTTGTTCTCCATGTGTAACTACAGAAGTAAAATGATGTAGCTTTACTTTAATTTCAGTAACATTCTCCTCGAATCCATTCAGGGTGATATTAGCCAGAGGTATCCAATTTTCAACCCATGAGCTGCACATGGGTAATTCATTCAGTTTACAATCTCCACAGCTACCTTCTTTCCCAACGGCCCCTTTAGCAGGCTGAGATGAATTAAGTGTTTAGTTAGGAACAGTCTGCATTTTTCTGGGGGCTTTGCAGTGCCTCCCTTCATGTGAGCACACTTGAATATGGTAACTGGGTGGGCTGCGGTTATCTGACAGTAGTTTACTACATTGCAGATCTCAAAAACATTGTTTTCATTGCAGGTAAGCACCCTCTTGCCCTCCAGCTCTGATTGCAGTCTGTCCCAGGCAGGTCAGGATTAATGGGATTTCTTAACCCTGAGGAAAAGGGCCAGAGTTTAAGCCCACTGAGTTTTGAATGGGTCACTGCTTTAAAGACATAACAGAGGCTCCCATGAGCAATTTGTGTTCAAAGCCCCTGTTCTTTTTAATCAATTTCATCTCAGTGATAACTTGCTTAGTGTTACTGCTTTGATTTAGTTTTGTAGAGACAAAGTCAAATCTGGTGCCCCTGTCAAGTTCTCGTGAACCTTCCCCAGAGGCCTGTGATGTGACCCACTAGCCAGTCATCAGTGTAACACAGTTAGAAGTAAGGGCCATCCAAAAAGATGAACGATAGAACTGACTTAATCACTTTTTTAATTTTGCTGCTTCATGTTGCAGTGGGCTTTCTTGGCACAGAAATGGGATTTCAGTTTGACAACTAAGCTCTATGCGAGGGAGAGAGAGAGACTTTATTTTCATTGTTCCCTGGCTGCTGTCATGTCGATTTAGAGACTTGTCTTTTTCTTCTGTGTAGGGGCCCTTGAGTAATAAAGTCCTTTAACTTAAGGTTTAAGGTAGTCTCAGATGAAAAAGCCGGCATTTAAAGAAAACAATTTATATGCTCAGGTTAAAAAAATAAAATGGTCCCATAGCTCTATCATGAGTTCTTGCTTTGCAACGTTGTCTGAACATAAGGCTCTTATACAAGAAGAAATGTTTCTCCTGGATCAATCAGTATTTTTCTTGCGTAGAGTGAAAAATGGGTGTAAGAAGTGACTTGTCAACTATAGTTGTCCTTCCTCAGTTGTGATTGAGGTCTCTAGCCATAAAATATTGCTGAAATAATTTTAATTCCTTTGGCAGCATTTTAGTAGGCAGATGCTGCAGAACAACCACTTGTTTAATTGGTGCTAATAGAAGTTTTCTCAGAACTGGGTATGCAAAGTGGACTAATAAAGGTTTTTGGCAGGAAAAAGGCATCGGGAGCAATGATGCACTGTGGATTGTTTGTTCTAGCTATGTGTCAAGTTTCTGAATATGTAAATTTAGTAACATTCCTAAGCAAAGTTTATGTCAGTAAGAGCAATATGAAAGATGGTAAAGTAGTCCAGGTGGGATGTTGGTAAGACCTGAACTGGAGACTTTGCTGTAGTAGTGCAATGAAATCTACTGATATTTAATATACAGGGGAAGAAGCAGTTTGGGGGTGTGACTTAACTGATGGGAAATGGAGGAAAAGTAAAAAAGAGCTGCCTAGCTTGAATTATAGGAAGCATGTGCTAACAAAGAGAGGTGGAAGTTGAGAATGGTCAGGAAGGATGAAAAAGATTTCAGCTTCTCTCTATAAAAGCTATCATACTTTCTGTTAGAAAGTGGAATGGGAGTCTTCAACACTGAGGACTTTTAAAGCTAGGTGGCAGAGATGGAATCCTGCAGCAACAAGAGGTAGAGTGAGAAGAGATGTATACAGAGCTAAGAGCCTTGTGGGACAGGTGGATGAAAATAATCACCTTCCTGCTCAGTGTATTTCAACATCATACGTATTCCAACAGGTCATGGCATCTGGGCTGGAAGCTTCTCAGAACATCCACCTTATGATGTCCCAGAGGAGAATGGCAATTTTCTGTCTCCAGTTCTTGCTGGTTTCTACCTGTTCTTGACTATGATAATCCTACTGCAGGTAAAAGACAAACACTTCTCTGTTACCTTCAAGGAAGAAGCTATCCATAACTGACTATAATCAACAATGAAAAATTAGTATCAAGTAATAGCTGTGCAGTACCTTCTAAATCCTATTTGAAAATATTGTAAAGAGTGTTTCAAAACATTGAAGTGCGACATACTTTTTTTTCTTTCAAAACACTTTTTTTTTTGTTGATGTTGAAACGTCACAGAGATATAGATAAGAAGGACATGTATTATATCTTTAAATAGCTCCAGAATCTCTAGGATATGCACTAAAGAGGATGCTTACATCAAAATATCAGTTGTTGGGGTTTTTTTCTGCCTATGCCCATCATTCCCAAATAAGAATGCCACTTAATATCTCAGGAAGACAGTGAAAGAAAAATTGTTTTGCTGGTGGGGAATAATAGCTAGGTATGGCTCTGCTGGTTTAGGAAATAAAATGAATTAAAAGTAGGATACTCATATTTGAGTCTGATTAAACCTAATTGTGAAGAACAATTTATAGGGTGGGGGAAAAAATCATACTTTTCTGATTTCTTGACTTATCTGCTGAGATTTAAGTGAACAGAATTTCTTTAATATGAGTGAAATATGAAGATAGCTTTCTGAGCTGCTCAGAGGTTCGTTGTGGGTTTATCCTTCATCACTTAAACAGAACATTTGTGCACCTTAAGAATTCAGGATTATTTCATGGCAGGGAAGTTAGTGGATGGGAAGTGTTGCATGCAAAGACATTGCTTGGGAAACTTTTTTACATTAAGAGTTAGCCTATGCTAGTGCATCATCTCAGAGTTTCAGGAGGGAAGAACGGCATGCATGTGCCTTGGACCAGAAAATGTGCTTTGTAAGAGAGTCAGGAATCCAATTTCAGACTCATCAGCTCATTGTTGGATTTGGTTCAAATAATTTTGTCTTAAATTTGTGACTTATTGTCCCTAGCTATCCATTGCTGTTGTGTGCAGGTTTCTTTTTTTTTTATTATTGAACTATTATTTGGTCCTACAATACATCTCTAGGAAGAACTGATTTTTTCTGAAAATGTTAGTATACTTGTGCCAGGAAACTGCTGACAGAAAGCAATAAGACTTGTCTCACACCTCACTGAGATTTTCATCTCTCTTTCAGGTTTTAATCCCCATTTCTCTTTATGTGTCCATCGAGTTAGTCAAGTTGGGCCAAGTCTTCTTAATTCACAATGACATTGACCTCTATGATGAAGAAGCAGATTTGCCCATTCAGTGCAGAGCCCTAAATATTACTGAAGATCTTGGACAAATTCAGTATATTTTCTCAGACAAAACTGGGACACTAACAGAAAACAAAATGGTATTCCGACGCTGTACTGTTGATGGACATGAGTTTTCACATCAGGAAAATGGTAGGAGAGACTTTTTTAAACTTTCTTTTTTCTCCGAGCTAGTAAATCGTATTAATTTAAATGATAATATTTAAACCTACTGAGCCTTCTGATTGAATTTGTGGTTTTGTCTCTATTTTGTGAGGGACTCCTGTTATGGAGATTCCTAAAGTGAAGTTTTAACTCATTTGGAGGACAGATAGGAAAGGTTTTCTAGTTCCTTCTGCAGACCTCTCATTGCCTTGCATTGAATACCCTCTTGATAGTGCAAAAAGAACATTTTCATTTCTAAATAAATGCCATGCAATCTTCTATAGGCTCACAAACTGAAATTAGTTATTAATCAAACTCAGTGGGTCCAAAAGTAATTGCCATAGACTTCTGTGTAATATGAAAGAAGGTGCAGCTACATCTTCTAGAGTTAACCCTAGCTGCAGTCTGTATCTGAAATCTTTTGGCATCCAGCGCCAGATCTGGACATCTTTACTCAGACCCCTTCTTGGTTGCTACTTTCTCTGTCTACATAGCACAAAGGATTTAATTTAGCTGGCAAGAAGCTGCTGAAAAGATGTTTGTGCTTTGTGACAGAGAGCATTAACAAATTTGTGAATTATCTTCTTTCTTTCTCCTGTTCCAGACAACTGCAAAGTGCAGCTCTTAGCATTTAGGAGAAATCCTTAAAAATGACTGATCACTTTGAAATGCATTTTTGATTTCATACAATAATAAACATTGCAGAGAGGGAGTTGCCAGAAAATAAAGTGGATAGTGAAGGTTTTTCTGATGATGGCTTTTGAGTTGTTTCAGCTTTGGGTTAGTTTATTTCAGGTTTTTTGTAACTAACCAAGGAATTACTCCTAAACCATGCAAAGAACAGTATAAGAGATAATGTTTTATTTTCTCTGTTTACAGCCAAGCGCCTGGAAACCCATAAGGAGTTGGATTTAGATGATGCGGATTTTGCAAAACTTCAACACTTCACACTTCCTTCCATGAACACTGAAAGACCAGGCACTTATAATCAAAGGACCATGAGACCCTTAAGGAGGTGCCAGAGTGCTAGAGCTCATTTTCAGGGGCATACACGGAATAGGTCACTTGGTCGTCGTGACAGCAACCGATCTCAAGTGGCATTCAGCAGCACCATTGTGAGTACAAACAGATTGTTCTGGCACATTTAACTACAAGATATGTAGTTCGCACAGAGGGGAATGAGCTTTTTGTACTGTTTTGGTACGCTGACATGGCAGGAAGGTGAGGTAGACTGCAATGGGGATGCTGGGCTGGGGTTGTGTCAAGAGGAGTTGGGGCTGTGAGCAGAGATGGGAGCCTGGAGCCTGGCTTTGCAGAAAAGGGCAGTATAGGTCCTTCTGGAAGATGATGGTTGGGAAAAGGTTATGGGATTGAAGTCTGAGTCTGAACACAGTTCAGAATGCCACAAACTACTTTTGCTATCAGCACTGCAACATATTGTCTCCAATAAACAGTTTAGCCACCCATGAGCTGTGCATGCCAAATGCAAAAGCTGTGCTCTCCAGGGCAGTTCTGTATGGTTTGTTAGTGTGTCAAAAGCTAAGTGTTGCACTTCTTTGAGACAAAAATAAAAAATAAAAATCCCAACACTTTTCACGTAGAAAATATAAATGAAGCAAGAAAGGTTTATCAGATTATGTTCTCAGACCCTGTGAGATGTTGAACAGATGCTGAACAGCCTTGTCCCAATTCAGTAGCTCGGTGGCCTCTACCTCACCTCGAGTTCTGACATGGAAGTTTGAGTCATCTTCATTGCACTTCTAGAAAAGCCTTAGACTCATCTGAATTTTAGATATGAAACTTCCCAAAATCTAACACAACCTAATTAAGGTCAGTCTGTTTTTTTCTCCTTGAAAGTTTTTTAAGAAACATTTCAGACAAAGCTTTTATGCACTCCAGGAGGTCAAACACTTTCAAAATCAGAATTACAATTAAAATTAAATGCCTGGAAAAAACCCTTCCAAATCTTCATTGTAAGAAATTCTAATAAATAGAGGATTCTCAGAACTTTATTTTCTGCAGTTGTTCTTCTTGGCAGAGTTTTTGACTTGCTGACATTTTTTTGGTTGATGTAAGCTTAGGTTAATTTTAAGATCCTACTTGTCTCATTCAGTTTCTCTGTTTTGTAGTAGATATTGGTCAGTGTCCCTCCTGTTCTTGGAATATGGGAGGTTGTCAGTTGTCCTCACATTTTCCAGCCCAGTCCTCATGGAATATTGAGAACCTCTCTATATTTGTTTGTTTTATGGGTCTTGACCTTTGAAGTGTGATATAGGACTTCCTTGCCAGATATGTTTCCTCAGTGATATTTTTTCTGCCAAGCCTCTTCTGTTTCTTTCAGAAATAAAATGCCATGTTTTCCTTTGTTTGTTTGCTTGTTTCCCCTCTGTAAAAGCATCATCTGAGGAACTAGTATGAAACATCTGCTTTTTAGAAGGAGGTTAAGCTGCTCTCCTGGACATAAAAAGCTTTAGCTGCTGTCACTCTATCCCAATAAATTGCTTAACCTCTGTGACAAATGTGAAGACCTGGTAAAAATGAAGACACTTAGGTATTGCCCAGTGTATTGTCCTGCATATTGATACCTTTTAAATGATGCACAGTAGTATCTTTATTTACCAAACCAATTTCCTTTTTATGAAATGGGGATAAAAAAAAAAATTCTGTCTCTATATGTTTCCTGTCCTTTGGTATTTATATCACCTTCTCTGATGCATTTGTACATTGCTAAGAACAGCTGGAACATCTGTATAACTATGGTTATACAGATAGTATTGTGGGCTTGAATGGATCTCAGTAGTAAAAGTTTCTCACTAAAAATCCATCTTTTGTGTCTTGACTCACACATTTAATATTGCTTAATTTAAGGCTTGCAGAGCCCTTCTGGATGAATGTCTCTGTTTAAATAAAAGCACTGAAGTATTCAGTGGCAGTCAACAATTGTCAAATGTGATACTCACTATGAAATCATGAGACTCAGCTTCTTCTCATCATCAAAACACAAGAGAACACAATGCCCTGCTTTCTACAATAAACAACACAAAGGCCAAAGGCCAGCAGTTGGGATTACACAGTTTGTTGTTGTTGGCTTTTTTCTTAATAAATGCTGAGTTTCCAAGGGTTAATGCGCCAGCCACATGAAAGCTACTCATGGAAACTGGTAGCCTCAGGTAATGGGAAAATTGAAGAACTTTGCACTGCTGAGAAGACAGTGATTTTTGGGTAAGGGTTAGTACAGCATCTGCTGTGAGCACCTGCATATCAGAACTGTTGCCAAGGAAAGCATTTTAAAGAAGGAGGGCTGTTACCTTAATAGTATCCTACAAAATGTAGAATTTAATTGGAAAATAACTATGCCAAACAAACAATAATCACTTACTAATGTCAAATTTATATGTGAACAGTTTTTAAAGGAGCATTATCTGTGCAGTGATCACAAAATTCTCTCGTCAATCAACCTTATGCAAATAAGTGGTAACCAGGTTGCATATGGTATTTTAAGTGCATTTGTACTGTGGTAATTGATTGTGCCTGCAAATCAGCATGTTTGAGACTTTGTCTCAGTATTCTGAGCAGTTCCGCAATTAGAAAGCTCCGCAGCTACAAAATGTATTTCAGCGTGCCTGTTTGTGAGACCATTCTCTGCTCGACTAGTTTTGATATTTTCCTGAAATTTAAAAAGCTTTTATTAATTAACATGTTCATCTCAGTGCATCTCTGAGCTTGAGATGAGGATGATGGGTAATTCATGGCATTTGATAAAGTTAATTAAACTGGAGACTGCAGATCCTACAAGAATAACTAAATAGCACTGCTTTTCTTTTCTGGAATAAAAATAGTGTAGGTTTTCTGCAGAGCCTAAATCCTAGGGTTTACCTTCTGTTTTTATCCCCTCCAATATTTTTGTCTGTAGTCCTTGTGATCCCTGAGAGTTTGGGGAGCCTCCTTGTATGTCATTCATGCAGTTCATAAGATAAGATGAATCCTGTGTCCAGCAACAGCCCCCTAAAATTCAGTGTCAAAGTCTGTTCAGTGGGAAAGAGCATGACAAGGTCTTGGACAATGGAAAAGCAAATTCCTAACTTTTGTTAGCACTCATCTTGCTATCTTGAGATGCAAATACAAAAAGATAGAGGTCAACCTATTAACAGTTACACTCAGAAAATTAGACTGAGCTGGACAAATCTGTTTGAACTCATATTCACGCTATTACCAAAGTCTGTAGTTGAGAATTGTTGACAAGTTCTATAGTATTATGCTGGTATCGTAAAAAAGTGTAATGTCTGTGTATGTTTTAGGTTTTATGTGGAATGGAAAGGACAGAAGAACAGTGTAGTCTTTACTTCAGAAATCTCTGAAGGAGTCTGAGAAAGAAAATACGGTGACTGATTTATTCCTTTCATAAACATTTATTAGAAATCTGGAGGGAGAAGGATATGTCTATATATCTAATGCAACAGGGAAAAGAACAGACTCACCTGTTCTTTCACACCTCTTATGAAAATGGAAACCAATTTTTATCCTGTCTGTCTCGCCCTCTAGAGGACAACCTTCAGCCAAAGAAGAGAACACCAGGTCACTTCAGAGCCTTGAAGGTGGCATTGCCAACCTTACTGGTTTCTTTGGGTACCTCAAAATGAGACAATGCCAGTTGACTTTATTAATTTGATTTGTTGTGGCTGCTGCAACTTCTCAGAGGAAAAATTAAAATAATGTCCTATAAACGACAGAGATATGGTTGACAGCAAGACTTCAGGGAAATTTAAAAGAGTAGGAAAAATATAAAATGATAATCAGTTTTGGAACAAGATAGGGCATTAGCATTTATTCTGTATACCTGTAGATGTTCTTATGAAGTAAGATCTTGACAGCACATTTTCTTCTAGACTTAATAATTGTAATAAACAGTGCCCTGCTATTAGAAATATTTCATGAAGATTTCAATTGTCCTATTATCATCAGGTTTTAGCACCATCAAGTAGAAGAAATGCTATCAAACTAATATAGAGATCTTAACAACTGAATTGCAGTAGCCATTTTATAACATCAGCATTTTACTGACATAGCATTGAAAGTATGGTAAATTTAATTGATTATCATCAATGCTGTTTTGTTTCATTTTCTGTTTTATTCATTCAGTTTTATTCAGGCTGGTCAATGAACAGACTTGTTTGTCTGAATTCTTTTATCTGCTGGTATTCCGTAAGGCTGAAACTAGAGAAATAGGGAAATTCAAGTCAGCCCTGCTTTCACTGAATGTGAAAAGAAGAGAGAAAAATATTGATTTCTGTATTATTTTATATTTAAAACTTGTTTCTGAGACCACAATTGACCTGACAATTTTCCATTTTTCCAGAGGAAAATTTTGAGTTCAGAAAGTTTCAGTTGAAATGGAATGCCTATGTGCGTGTTGTTATTTTTGGCACAAGTTAGAGGCAGATATTGTGGATATATATGTGCAAACAAAACTGAGTGGGGTGGTGAAGGATAGGAGAGGCTGAGATCCATGTGTAGTAATTTGTGGTTGGTGAGGTTCATTCTAATTGTGGCAGTGCATGAGGAAATTATATGAATAGCTGGGCAAACAGAGAATTTCTAATCATTAATGTTTTGAATTTAATATAATTCCCAACATCACTGTTTTGAGAGTTATGTCTGCACATAATATGTTCTGCATGGGAATTGTCCAGTTCAGCTATTTGGGACTGCTTTAAATAGTGAGCACAGTAGGCAACAGGCACACAGGTACCTATCAGCTGCTGCAGTAAGACATTGTGAAACGGTTTCTAAAGAATGACCACTTTACTTTTTCAGTGTCTGATTCCTTTTCAGAGGCCTGAGAAGATACCTGAAAATACGGCTTGTCCTCAGTATGTGTCAATTTGCTAGAGGAGGGACTGCATCTGCACTTAAAATTTTTGCCCACATGCAAAAGAAAAAAGAATGAAAGCACTGAGCCAGAGGAACCAGAACCTCCTGTTGCAGAGAGTGCATTATCTGGTTCTATCTTTGAAACTCAGCTGAATTCTGTGCTGCAGAATGAGCAATAGATTTATTTTCAATTATTGGGATAATTTAAGAACCAGTATTCATGTTAGCAAGCAGGAGTTACAACATAACATATTCAGCTTAGCACTGCACAGCCATTAAGGTGGTTGATTGATAGCTGTTGCATATTTAGGGAACTTAAGAAAACTGTGCCAAATTTAAGGAGGAGAGTGTAGTAGCTGAGATAAACTAGAAAGCAGCTAAATCACTTTGGCAATTCCTTAAAGAAGGCATACAAAAGTGTTGGCTCACAGAAGATGTCTTTTAAATTGGCCCTGAATTAAATCCAAACCTAATTCTGCTAACATGAAATTTCCATTAAAAGTCATATTTCCGTAGCCCTACATCAGATTAAATTGTAGATAAGTAACATTGTTAAGTAGTTTGGCTTGTGAATTTAGATTTGATTAGAGAGTGTGTGGTAGTAGATTACAGTACTGTTTCAGGAACAAATGCAGAACGTATGCATTTACCTGTTTATTGTAAAGCTGAGGAAGAGCAATTTGAGACAGCTTCTCTTTCAGGTACAAAGCAAAATGATTCTGAAAACACTTTTTTGTTGTAACCAAGCTATAAATAAAAGTTGCGTTCTCTGTTGAAATAGCATTGCTGCTCCATCACTGAAATGGGCGATCCCAAATCCACTTCCACCTGGAATGACCTTTAATTCATTAGTCAGCAGTTTCAAAGTTTGGGGACACAGTATAGATTATTCTTGAGATAGATCTCAAAAGAAATAAAATTCTGAAATCTCCTTCTATTTCAAGGTACATTTCTTCCTAATAATCTAGTTATGCAGCCTTTAGAAATACATCTGTTTTCCCCAGATGTTAAGTACAAAAGGCATTTATCTTACATAATTCTAGGTGTGAATTCAATAAGAGGCAACAGAAGACTATTGAGTTGAGAGCTCTTCCTTGAGCACAGTTATAAATGAGAATAATTCTCCTTAATTTCTCTTACAGGAAAAGGATGTGACTCCAGACAGCAGGCTGCTGAGAAGAGTGAGAGAAGCTGCACTCCAGACTGAAAATCTCTCTCCTTTTATGCATAAGCAGACTGCCACATCCCTTACTGACTTTTTTCTTGCCCTTGCCATCTGCAATACAGTCGTGGTCTCCACAGCTACTGAGCCAAGACAGAGGGTAATCTTACTTTGTTTAAACTAAGTATTCAAAGGAAATTGATCATGCTTACAATAACAACACAGAGCACTGTTCAGGGAAACCTGAGGTGGTGAGAAATGATTTTGTACGGGAGCTCTCCTCTAGTTCTTTTATCTTTTATGTAATGTCTACTGTTTCACTGCCTGTATGTATCCCTACCTAACAAGGCTCTTTATGTTTGATGAATAGATATGGCTACCGCAGTATCTGTGCTTTTCCTTTTAGATTTAATAATACATTTACTGTAAGAAATATGTTGAATATACAGGGTTTTCTCTGATCTCTCAGGCCATTATCAGAATTACAAGGGCCTTGATTTCATCTCTGTTTCAGAAACAGAGACACAAATCACCATCAAATTCGGATGCCAATTTTCCAATGAATCCTCTACTGAATTCCCTTAACACGGTTAAAGAGAAAAAAATATTTCTGCATTTTTTATTATTGTCATTTAGAAAAGAAAAATACTGAGGCTTTGGAAAGTATCTTGTAGCTCACATTCATTTATTTTTAACCATATTATACCCAAGGTTTTCTCATATTTCTAGGTTACAGTCCCACCACCAATAAAACCTTCAGGAATCACCTTGGAGAAGATTCATCAGATATTTCATCGGCTGAAGTTAGCAAGCCTCAGCCAGTCTTTTTCATCATCTCAGTCTAGTTCAGAGCTAGGAGCTAGCTTCAGTGCAAAGAACACCGGGGAGCACCTTGCTGCATTGGATTGCTGTGACGAGGACAACGACTGCTGTGACAGCAGTAGGGGCGCTGGGCTCCAGGACAAGGGCAGCACAGATATTGGCAGTGCTTCCTTGGATGAGGTTTTTAAGTCTGTTACTCACGGTTCTTTGCCAACAGACTTCTGTTACGAGGCTGAGAGCCCAGATGAGGCAGCACTTGTCTATGCTGCACAGGCATACAGTTTTACTTTAGTGTCCCGGACTCCTGAGCAGGTGACCGTACAGTTGCCACAAGGCACACTCTTGACTTTTGATATCCTCTACACTTTGGGATTTGACTCAGTAAGGAAAAGGATGTCTGTAGTGGTGAGACACCCTCTAACCAAGGAGGTCATTGTCTACACAAAAGGAGCTGACTCTGTTATAATGGACTTGCTGGAAGACTCTGGCAAAGGTAATAAGCCAATGAGCTATTCCTGTTGTGTCTCCTACAAAGAGGCACAAGAAGTTTGCAGTACTCTCTTCTGCATGAAATATAATATCTAGGCATCAGGAGTATAAAGATAAGGAACAAGCTCTCCGTAGTGTTATCCTTGCAGATCAGAACTGAGGTATTTGTTTAACCTGAGTAGTGCTGAGAATATGGAATGGGCTAATTAAAATTCACTGACAGCACTAACCCATGTGGGTTGTGTACTCTGCAGTAATACTTTCATACGGGCCTGACCATGGTATTTCAGCTTGTCAGCAAGAGTGCTGTAGCATTAAAAAACAACAGCAACAACAACAATAACAACAAGAAAAAGCAATATCATCTTAAAGGAAACAAGAACCTTTACCAATCTGAAGTTTATGCAACACACAGTGAACACTTTGAAAGAGATTGCTATTACAGTGGAATCCTCACTCAGTTGCCCATTCTTTTTTAATCTTAGGTCATTAGGTCTGAAGTGATCTGTGGTTAAGATGTAGAATCTTTCCCTTGTATTTCACAGCTGACACTTACGCAGAGAGGAGAAGGAAAAGAATAAAAGACAGAACACAGAAGCATCTGGACTACTATGCCCGAGATGGCCTCCGAACTCTGTGCATAGCTAAGAAGGTAGGAGGGCGCTACCCTAATGTTGTTTACAGCTTCGCTCTATATACATCAATATATTTATTGGAAAAAATGCAATGGTTATAATCCTCTGTACTTCAGAGGACAAGACAGATACAGACCATCTTTCTATCCCTCTATTTGATTGTTTTGTAGTCTTTTTTCCTCTCTTTCTGCAGTTTTTATCCAGTTTGAACAAATGATGGGTTCTTCATCAACCTCAAAATATTGATTTCTGTTTATCCTATGCCAGCTCTGGCTTGCTCTCTTTACAGTGATTTCAGGCAAGACATAGAAAGCCAACTTTCTGTTTTGCTTTGCATTCAGCTTTCAAAAATCCTACCTTCAGCCTGGGATAGTGCATTTTAGCCTGGTACCTTAGTGCAGAAGTGGCGAGACACCCTGCAGAGCAACTTTCAGAAACTGTGCTCCAGTACAGACTCCCAGCTAAAGGCTGTGGGATTGAGAGTTTCTATAGGCCATGTTTTTAATTCCTAGCTTCCACAAACAGGAGGGCACATCTCTCTTTTCTCATTGCTACCAGCTCCTGCAGTCTTCTCATGGAAAAGTTTCTGTTGTTTTAAAGGCAACACAGTACTTTATCAACCCAGATAGGAGTTAAGCCTCTGTGATCCAGAATGTTGGCATTCTTCTCCTCTTATTTAAATTTAAAAAGAGCTCTTTTTAAATTATGTTATGCAGGTCTTGAATGAGGATGACTTTCAAAAATGGGCCAATTTTCGTCGAGAGGCAGAAGCTGCTATTGACAACAGAGAGGATCTGTTAATGGAGACAGCACAGCATCTGGAGACCAAACTCACCTTGCTGGGTAGCTAAAATAAGAATTGTCATTGCATGAAGTATCACTTGCTCTCCTGTGATATTCTTGGCAATCAGACAGACAACAGCTTATATTAAATTATATCAAAAAGGCTTCCTCTGAGGTTTGAAAATCTCAGGGCAAGTGTACACAGTCCAATGACGGTGCTTAAACAATTTCTGTTGCATTTTGAGCAGCAGTAACTTTGTAAAAGTGTACCGAAACTTTCGTGTGCCATGAGCAAAGAACATGTACATCAGCTGTTAACTGCAGCTCAGCTGACATGGTAGATAATGAGTTCCCATAATTCAGTCACATATCTGCGTCCTCAGATAAACCCATAAAACAGTATATATTCACTTCAATTTTGAGCACAAATTCCAAGGGAATTTCTGTTATAGAACTGTATTATAAAAAGCAGTAACTACAATTGTTGTCCTCATTCTTGCTAGTGAATTCCTGCTCCTGTTACACTGTCATGTTTGCTTTCTGTATTTTGTAAGAGGTTGATATTTCATGTTAAAACTTACCTCTTTGGTACTTGCACATCATCCATCACCATAGTATCTAACAATACTATTCTGTTAAATTACAGAGGGCTTCAGTGCTTTCTTTTCTATTTTGTTTCAAAATGTTTTGGTATTTAAGACTTTGTTTTTCAGAGTCATCCCATTCTCATCTTTCTGTGAATACAATCTGTGCCCATATTTTGTTATCCTGAATTTCTGTGATTGCAAGCTATTAGCGTTATGGTTTCTCATAATCTATGGAATGATTTAAAAAATAAGAGTAATAACAGTAAATACCATAAGCACAAGCATATAAGAAATAACATAGAACTTGTTAGAATGTTGTCTTTGCCAACTCTTAAGGCACTGTGTGCATTCATACTTCATTTCACAAAAACTGTTATTTTAGCTTAAATCAGTATCTATCTCTAACGTACCACATTTACAGCATCTTCAAACTGACCTCTAGTGGAAGAGATAAGGAGTATTATAACATTCAGGTGGTGACTTACGTCCATCTGTTTCTAAGTTGGCACATTTTAAAAAAGAATGCTTCCTGTATCTTTTCTTCTCCCTTTGATGAGTGAAGCATCTAACTTGGCAATATGATAGCATTCATTTAAACAGTCAAAGTTCATCTTTTCTGGTTGCTTTGATGGGGCTTGATGCAGTACTTTAAAAATGCATATGGTATAATTCCTCTGCCAGTACATTGTCATTTTGGATTATTAGGGAGAAATGAAATGCATTGTTCTAGCATCAAGGAAAATGAAGAGTCAGAATTTGACTGATGACAGATTTAGGTCTTAATCCAAATGTAGATTTTGTGCCCGTGTGTTTATCTGCTGGACAATACGTTGGCACAATTCTTGATAAGCTCATGATTGGAAGTCAAAGACCTTTTCTTAAAAAAAAAAAAAAAAAAAAAAAAAAAAGAGAACTGGCAAGATGATTTCCAAATATTTCCAAATGAAAGAAAACTAGTTCACGTTGTCTTTTCCTGTTTGCCCAGGGGCAACAGGGATTGAAGATCGGCTGCAAGATGGAGTGCCTGACACTATCGCAGCTCTTCGAGAAGCTGGGATACAGATCTGGGTGTTGACAGGAGACAAACAGGAAACAGCAGTTAACCTTGCATATTCCTGTAAACTCCTGAACCAAAGGGACACTGTCTTCACCATAAACACAGAAAATAAGGTGAGTATAGGGGGATGCACAGAATTTTCTGTCTTTCCCTTTCTTCACAGCTTTCAGCTTGACACTGATTTGCTTTAGGCTGCATTCACCCACCACAAGACACAGCTAACCAGATGTTCACATAGCAACGTTAGGCCATAAATTCTTTAGACCACATGTAACAGGATGAATTTGAACACAAGACAGTTATGTAGAATTTTATTCAATTAAAATACAAGTTTCCAAATAAAAATAAACTTTTTTTTTTAAATGACCTAACTGGTGAGCTTGAGGAAAAAGATAATATGCAGTCTATATGCCTGATTCCTTAATAATATTGGTATATGGCTTTTTCACTTGCAATGGAAATTTCAGTTACAGTGGTATTGTAAATCCGGGTGATATCTGTAGGAAGACATTTGGAAAGTATTATATGGGTCAGTCTGGAATAAAATGCAGGTGTAGATTTAATTAAATTCAGAACTTTCTAGTTGCATGTTCCCAAATAGGATTAGGCTTAATCAGAAATTTATTAGTGTGAACAATTTAACCTGGTGTCTTTTTGTGTAAGCAGCATTTCACCTTCTCAGAAACCTAAATATAGCTCCTGTGGGCTGGTTAAAAATGCAGTCACATTCTTGACACTCCATGGTGGCCTACATAGTGGTAGATGTGCACAGATATTCCCTGAATTTCTGTAGGCAACAAGAAGGTCAGGTGGTAGATAAAGCAAACATACTCCAAAATGAAAATAATCACTTGAGGGGCATCTCTGTCAGCTCCTGTGACTCACAAAATTCAGTTAACAATCTGTGGTGCAATCCATGGCTATTCCTGAAACCATCTGAACAGACGGGAGAAAAAAACTTTCAAAGAAGGTAAATGCCATTAAGGATGGCGAAGGCAAAAAAGCTTTAAAAAAGCAACATTGGCTTTTGCAGACTGTGAAGCAACGTGGTGCCAGGGAAACCATGCCTTGCTCTCAGAAAGTGGAATGTCCACTGGAGCAAACAGCTTCACATGGCATTGCTCCAGGCATCCTGGCAGTGCAGATGACTTTGAGAGACAGTTTTAGGGAAGTGCACGTTCAGGCATTACAGCTCAACCCATTTGAAAGAAGTCAACATGCCTGATCATTTCTAATGTCCAAAATGCCAGCTGAGCTGTCCTCTTTTTTGTTTTGTTGTCAGTGCCATCTTACTGTACAGCCCCAAGTGGCCCTGAGGTCACCAGGGTGCTGCTCTGTTCTCTTTTTGCAGCGTACACTTGTGACCTGTACTCAGCAGTAATGGGAACAGTCGTGAGAAGGGTCTTTCTGTAGGTAGATGGGAGGTTGAGGGGGGAAGGCTGGGACTCTTTTTGGGACTAGGCAAGTCACTTGTCTCAGTTGCCTCCATTTTTCTCCCCATTACAAGCTTGTGTTTCTCTATAAAACTGTTGTGAGGATTAATTAAGTAATGTTAAAATACTGACTGTTTTTCTTTTGATAGGCAGTGGTATAGAGTAGTCAGATGGCCTACTTTCTAGCTTCTTTTGTCTGCAGCTAGTAGTTCTCCAAACAGGAATAATATGCTATGCAAATGTCTCTCTCTTTTAATGTCACGGAAATAGGGAAACATGCAAAGATGATATGGAATTCGGCACGGAATACATTCCTTGCTTCGATGTGTAATTTCATTCGATACGCATATCTGCTTTAACGGGAGGCAGAATGAATATATTTAGGATGGAAATTAGAAGATGGTTCCTGTCAGAGAAGTGATGCTACAGGCAGGACCACCTTGACTCCAGGAAACACAGGCAGATGTGCTCACCTACAGCACCCTATGTGGCCATCAGTCTGGACTCAGGTGCACACAGTGCGCATATAGGTGCTTGTGTGAATGTATGTCATTCGGTGGGCATTAGCTTTATATTTCAATGCCGTTTAGCTCCTTCCCTTTCAAAGTGAAGCCAAGGACACTGGTTGTGAAGAGTCCCCAAGTGGCTGCAATGAGGGAAAACAAATAATACAAAGGGTTTCTCCTTTCACAAAAGCCCATTAATTTTGACAAAGTTAACCCTTAAACTAAATATCCACCAAAGGATAAAGCCTTTGACAGAGGGTTAATAAAGGGTAATAGCTAATGAAGTGAATCCAGGTGGGAAATACCACAATGTTTCTTTGCACCTATGGTTAAGTTTGCTTTTTGTCAGATGTTCATCTTCACTCATGGCCACGTACTGAGCATGGGACAGTTCTTAATTCAAGTCATTGAAATATTTTAGTGTCTTTGCCTGTTTTTCATTTTGCTGTCCAATTCAATTTTCAGCACCGTATTAAGAAATCCCAATCTTTTCTTCCATCCCCAATATTTTTACCCAACCTCTTCCAGTGCTGAGGAATAGGTGAAGCTCAAAATCAGGAGGAAACAACTGTAAGGGCAGCAGTTAGGGAACTATGGTGGCTGGCTTCAGTGGGAAAGGACTCTCTTTCCACCCCTGAGCCCAGCAGCTTATTGAAGTGCTGGAAATTACGTACCTTCCAGAAAGAGGCAACACAAGTAGGTAGTTTGGAGGGATTCATTTAAAAATGCAAGCCTGGAATTTCCAATACAATTTTTGTTTTGTTCACAGAAAGATGTTGCTGCTTCAATATTTTTTGGAGGTTTTCAGTGTGCAGGCTTGATGCAGATTTCTATTAGGTGTCAGAGGTACATTTGATTCCAGAACCTCCCACTGGAGTGTAATTTAAATCTTGCAAACATCCTACACATGTACCTTATGCAACATAATGTGAAAATAACATTTCAGAACTGAATCATCACTCAATAAGGCTGACAGAAAAGGTAGAAAAAGGAGTGATTAGCTCCTCAGGTATTCAGTGCCATGCTACAGAAAGAGGACTTTTAGTACAAACAGGCAGCAAAATAACTTTTAGATCATTCTGGGTTTTGTTTGATAGTGGTGTGCCAATTTAGGAGATCTGTATGGGAGAGGTAAAAGTGCCCCTCTTAAACCTCTGTGTGATACTAAGGTGACTTTCATCCAAAGTGAGGCAAATTTGCTAATAAGGAAAGGTTTAGCGTGTGTTTGAAGCACTGAGCTGGGCAATATGAAGCTTTAGTTGTGTCCCTGTGACACACACCTGATTTATGACCTAGAAAAGGCCAAACTGTCAAAGTTACTGAGTAATTCTGGAAATCTGAACCTCTTGTTTCTCTACCATAATTTATTTCCAGGGGAAGCAAAGGCTGGAATATCTCACATCATTCACATCAGAGGTAGTTTTTAAAATGTCCTTTAGCAAAAAAGTTGTTTTTTTTTCCTTCTGAACTCTCAGCACTGCAAATACAAGTATATCCTCCTGAAGTGAGGCTTTTTTTTTCTTTGAAATAATTTCTTATTGCAGTTAACTAGCTGATAAAATGTGCGTTGTTTTCACTGAAGGATTTGATGTCGTCATTGAAATAATCTCCAGTCTGACGAATTAGTGTCTTTCTCAGTCAGTTTTCCCCAATGTTCATCCAATAGGCTTCAACCCACTGGCATGATTATACAAACATACACTTCGTAAGGTGCTGTGCTGTAAAGGGAGATGGAGATAACTATTTCTAGAACCACTTATGTTTTCTCACAGGAAACTTGCGAATCACTCTTGAATTTAACCTTGGAAGAAGTGAGAAAGAATTACGAGGTTGAAAAACCACGGAGGAAATTTTTTGACTTTATCCCAACATCTTTATCAGCCTGTGAGGTGCCCAGTCCTGAGTTTGGACTGGTGATTGATGGCAGAACGCTGAGTGTCATCTTCCAGGGGGGCCTGGAGGAGAAGTTCCTGGAGCTGACGAGGCACTGCCGCTCGGTGCTGTGCTGCCGTTCCACCCCCCTCCAGAAGAGCATGGTGGTCAAGCTTGTTCGGAGGCAGCTAAAAGTGATGACCCTGTCGATAGGTACCTCTCTTTTGAATTTTACAGGAGAAATAGGCAGTAGGCTCTTTCAATGTGAGTTTTAAAAATGTTCGGAATATATACATTGTATGAGCTATTTATTACACCTCCTCTTAGATACATACAGTGAAAAACTAGCATTGAATAGTCTTTCCTAACCAACAGCCATATGAAAGTCCTCCTTCAGCTTTCAGTGAGCAAGTCTGCCCCCCATTTAAATAAGATGAAGACGCTCCACATTCAGTATCTCCCAGTAGTCCCTTTCAAGCACACAAGTACAAACACACATACGTGTTCCCTCTGGAATCCCCTCACTTAGGGAAGGAAAGCAGTCGATAGTACTTACTGTTCTGTGCTTTCATAAAGCCCTTTTCCTGTCAGGTTTTCCTAACTGGTGGAACCAGAGTTATCCCCAGAGTAGCATTAAGCACCAGCTCCTTTGCTTTTTACCTCCAAATAATGTGAAATGCTTTGAGTTTCCAGCTCACTGTTGTTAAGAAATCCCAGTAAAATCCTTGCAGAATTGATTTTTGTTATTTAAAACTAAAAAATACGTCTATGTGGACCAAACAAGGCATATCAGAAAAGGAAGAGTCTGATGTATTAAATTTCTCGCTTTGCCTCAGAGTTGAAAACATAAACTCACAGCCTTCTGCTTCATTTCTTTTGCTTTACCAGTTAACCTAATTCACAGTCTCCATGTTGCAGGCAGCCATGATCATTCTTTCCATGGAAATTTTGTTATTTATTCAACATGTTGCTAAAAGTTGAAAGGAGCAGAATAACTCCTAAAATTTGTTTGCTACATTGTCAATTGCAGTAAAATTTATCATATAATTCGGAGAGTTCAGTGAAGTAGGGTTCTGCAAAGCACGTTGTTGAGCATATGAAGTTGACCGAGCAGAAATGTACAAAATAGTGCAGATGTGGATGGTGTCGGGGTGTCCATGCCACCAGCCAGCTGATCCCAATGCCAGGCTTAGTGGTGGATCCAGGTCTTCTGAGAAGGAGGATGTTCCAACCAAGATCAGAGCCTAGAGGTCATGGTTGCTCGATGCTGACTATCAGTTACCCTAACTGAGGTGCATGGTACAGCAGAATAGCCCATGCTTAACAGCACAGCTGCATATTCTTTTATTATTTTTTTTTTTTTAGTTCTAGTATAGGCATGTTAACCACCCTTTCTTACATCTTTGTTGTTCATTTCTGTCTTCCCATTTCTAGGTGATGGTGCAAATGATGTAAGTATGATTCAAGCAGCTGATGTTGGGATTGGAATATCTGGCCAAGAAGGCATGCAGGTATCATTTCAGTTTACTTCCACTCCTCTTTTGTCACATGATTTCTTGCTGCTTAATAAGTTTCATAGCAGCTTTATAGCCTGAGTGTCACCTTAAAGAGGCAGGTTGGCATCATTACTGTCACAAAAGAATATGCAGAGAAAAGAGTATTATCCCCATAATTAGGGGACCAGCCAAAAAGGAGTGTTTGACCCAACAATTAGCATGCGTGGACAAATGAGTGTTTGCTCATAAGTATGGAAAAAGATGTCTGTCCACTGTAGAAAGCTTCCTTTTTTTTCCCTACAATATGCAATAGTAGAAAATTGTTTCAATGTCCATGTTCAAATTCCATCATACTAAGTGGGGAAAAAGAAATTGTAAAGTAACTTCTGTTCTTTTTACTGAAGGCTGTGATGGCTAGTGACTTTGCAGTATCCCGATTTAAGCATCTCAAAAAACTACTTCTCGTCCATGGACATTGGTGTTACACTCGCCTGGCAAAGATGGTGATATACTTTTTCTACAAAAACGTGGTAAGATGATTAAAATTATGGAAGCTTACATCCTAGTAAGAGCTAAATACAGGACAGGTTTTTTTTCTGAGTTTTGTTTCCTATGCTCTCTTACTTTTTTAAGAAACTGCAATTCCTGTTTCTGCACTTTGCAAGTTTGCTACCTCCTTCTTAGTAATGCACTGCATAAAGCATTGAGGAAAATATGGGATCTAAACATCTTTTGAAATAGCATTATCCTAGAGGGAAAAGGGACTGAAGGTTTAGTAACTTTTTATATGGTTGTTCAAGAAACTTTGTTAATAATACCCATGAGTCTCAAAATAAAATTTGTATTAGAAGCATCAGATTATTAGTGCTAGAATACAGAAGACAACTCCACACAAAGAAATGGTTGCCAGTGAAACCTGCTTTTTTGCATTTAATTTGATAGGAGCCACTTGCAATCAATGATGCAGTCATATCTGGCGTTTTTATTAAAAATGTAATGTATATGCAAATGAGCATATGCATTGAAGAATAACGTAAAGTGGATAAAACTGATAGCAGTAGTGTCTGCAAGACTGTGCAAACAAATCAATTTGACGTGAAATATACTCAGAGCATGAAAGACTATTTACTTAGAATTCAAAGTATCCGTATTTTATATTTTTATATAATTTTGAATAAGGATTATGTCTTATCTGTGTTAACATTTGTAATAGAAATTGAAACTTTTCTTTTTCTTTTTACTAACTGGGCATCCTTTCAGAGTTCAAAGAATATTTATTTGCAATATGAAATAGCTCTCCAGACTGGGGTGCTGCTGTTCTATTATCTCCCTGGTACCATTAGGGAGCAGGAGGCCTTTGATTCCACACTGACAGCAAACCTGTAAAAGGATTTTAAAATCTGCTGCTCAGAGCTGTGAACAATTTTTTTACTTATTCTGTTATATTTTCTTAAAGTAACCTAAGAGTTTTTATGCAGCTGTATCACAGTGGATCAGTGTGAAGCTGTCCCTTAAGATATACTGCTTTATGGAACAACATGCCGAGATGTCTACTGAAAGTACCTTTAACCAAAATAAGGAATTCTTGGGAAACTGTGTCAATAACCAATGTACTGCAGAAATTTCTTAGATGAAACTATGGGAATCACAAACTATCTATGCATTGCAAACTGAAGGGTCCACATCAGCTTTCATAATAGGGAACGATGCGGTGAAGGAGGGAAGAGGATATAAAGGAGAAGCCACAGGAAACGTGTGGTTCCACAGCCTGCACAACCCAAAGAGAGATCACATCAGCATGAGGGATGTGCTTTTGCACATATGGGGAACGACAGTTCAGCCTGTAACACAACACTGGGTTTGTATTTGCTTCTCCCACAGAGCTACGTCAACCTGCTCTTCTGGTACCAGTTCTTCTGTGGGTTCTCAGGCAACACAATGATAGATTATTGGCAGATGATTTTTTTCAATCTTTTCTTCACCTCAATGCCACCTCTGGTCTTTGGAATCCTGGATAGAGATGTTTCTGCAGAAACACTTCTGGGTTTGCCTGAGTTGTACAAGAATGGGCAAAATTCAGAGGTATGTCTTAACTGCTGAAGTAACTGCTTGGTAAGACCCCACGGTATTTGGGTTTGTGAGGAGGGAGGGAAGAGAAGAGTTTCAGACTCACCTGAAACCAAATGATCTATTTACGGTTTCTAGTTTGCTGATGTCCACAAAAAGAAGGTTTAATTGTTTTTGTTCACATCATGTTTAGTCACGTTTTGAAAAATCTAGTCAAAGGAGTGCAGAATTTGAGGATTCTCTGTAGGACTTCCCATCCCTTTTCTTAGGAGGAGCTCTTGAACCTCACATATATGTTCTTTATCATTTTGAAGAAGTCATTGTTGCTGCTTTGGCATTATGTCTGCATTGAAACCACAGGAGCCCACCCTTCTGTCACTCCTGTAATGTTTCTCCTCCACCAGAGCTGTGGTATCACAGGTCTCTGGATAAGTTTTTTTTTACTGAAAAAAGAACCTTAAAAGAAAAGAATTTTGCCCAACCCTATTAGCCCCAGGAAGATCTGTGTTTGAAAAAGAATCTGAGGAATGAGGTCCTTCGGGTATGGACAGAGGCATTTGTGATATTGAGCTTTACAATCCCTAGCTAGTGGGCTAATCTTCCCAGAAATCTTACTGTCTTTAGTTAACACATGCCTGTTCTGGGATAAGTGTTCTAAATCAGCTGTTCAAGGGGCTTTTGTTCGTGAAGAGAGGCTAGTTAGCTATAATGAGTAGTCTGAGCAGAAGAAAAACAAACAACAAATATATCTGCAGGACAGATCAGAGATGTGTGTGCCATCATAATGACTGTTATCTGTAAACTCCTACAGATATACAAGCTGTCAACGTTCATTATTACAATGTTGGACGCCTTCTATCAGAGTCTTATTTGCTTCTTTGTCCCCTATTTGGTAAGTACGGGGGGTCATTCATATTCTCATTCTCCAATCCTCTTTAAAAAAATAGAAAAAAAATCACTTCTGAGTAGTCAAGGTTCATCACAGTCTATCTGCCTGTTTTCTAGATGTACAAGGACTCCGATATAGATGTGTTTTCCTTTGGAAACCCCATCAATACCATTTCCCTCCTGACCATCCTATTGCACCAGGCTCTAGAAATTAAAACATGGGTATGTGTTTTGTCTGTCCCATTCACATAACTTTTTTCTTTTCTGCACATAACATACCATATAGCCATACCATATAGCCATAGAGTTTTCTTTCAGAATCATTGACCTTAATTGCAGTGAGATTTCACAATATGTTAGAATTTATTATTAGCCTCAGGGTAATAGCTTAATGAGCACAGAAACAAAATTTGCTTCTACTGTGGCTTTGGACTGGACAGTACACAACTCTTATATACTTCAGTATATGAGCAGAACATATTACTTCAAGAACTGTGTTCACTGTCACTGTTGGTTTGTAAGTTAATTTCCAGGTATTTCTCCATCTGTCCTCTTCAGTAACACGGATCCATTGGATACCTCCTTTCTAGTTATTCTTTCTGTCCTTCTGTCTTGCACGCAGAGTCAGGGCCTCAGATGCATTACGGTCATTTTGTACTCTTGGTGCTTACAGACACTGTTCCACTGGATCACGATGATTGGGAGTGTGGTGATTTACTTCGTCTTCTCTCTGATCTACAATGCTGCCTGCGTGGTCTGCAACCCTCCCACCAACCCCTACTGGATCATGGAGAAACAGCTTTCAGAACCCACCTTCTACTTACTCTGTCTTATTACCCCAGTCATCGCACTCTTGCCAAGGTTTGTGCAAAGCACTGTTTTCCTCAGTTTTCGTTTGGGGAATTTGTAGGTGTTTGAGGGAAATAACAATAATGATGTATCTAGATATGAGATTTGTCAGGCACGTATGTTGTGCAGAAATCAGGCTGGAAGTCAGAAGTCTGGGTTCAGTTTTCCTGTTCATGAATCATTAGTTTATTTGGTCATATAACCTTAGATAAGTCTCTATACATATACTGCCTTTGTTTTCCAATCAGAAAAAACTTTCTTTCTGGGGTGTTTCAAAGTTTACTGCTGCAAATCCTTTACGTAAATGTTCACTATGAAAAACACAATGTAGTAGAGCAGATCAAAACTAGAAAGCTAGTCTTTGAAATACTCCTGTGTGATTTTAAAGTTACAAAATATATTCCATTTCTTCAGTACATTATAGTGTATTATTAAGCCAACTTTAAGAACACCTCTATATCAAATACTTTTCTACATCCGGAGTCTTAGTTTTACTCTTTGTGCCAAATCAGGTATGTTAATGATAACTTTAATTGAGACTAAATGATATTTGGGGGAGAGATAATTGTTCTGGTAGTTTCCTGAGAAAATTTGGTTTGAAAAACATGATCCTGTTCGCATATATGTATGTAGTAGCCTTACTACTTCGGTGCTTAATACCTCATTCATTCTTTAAGCAGGTATGCTTTGTCTGACTTGCACCAATTTTAAAATTTAAATTTAAAACTTAATTTAAAATTTTAAAATTTTATTTTTGCTTAGACAATTAAATAAATGATTCTGTTTGACTAACTTGCTAGTCTCATTCTCATCCTAATTGTCATGAAGTAGTGCAGCACGCTGACATTGGAAGAATCAGGAGAATATTTTCATCATCTGATTTTGTAAATGCTTTTAAGTATTATAATTTTAGTCTTAGCTTTGTCTAAAAAGTATTTTTTTCAAGACCAACTAATATTTCTCTTCAAATTATTTTTATTGCCCCAGTTGAGTTGAGATTTCTTTGTGATTTCATGTTAGATTATGTAACTTCAGGTCAGGATAAACAACACATGGTTCAGTGAGGTCTCATGTCTTCTAGGCAGAGCATTGTTCTTCCAGATATTTTTTTTCCCATGTGATTTTTTTCTTCCTTTCAGCCCACATTCACAGTGTCATTTTTGACCCTGAGTTTTCTACTCAGGGCTGCATCAAATATGTGGTTAAGAATTCATAATTCCATCTTGGGAATTCAGCAAGGTGAAGATTGTTGGTCCCTCAGCAGGATAGTGAGCTTACAGATTTGTATCTTGATACCTTCAAAGTTGGAGAAATGCTGTTCCATCATGTAGGTAACTCAGATTATTTTCTGCTGAGCCCTTAGTTCAAAGAATACCCAGCCTTCAGTTTCTGCTACTATGTCTGGCTGACAGTTTCTGGTTCTGTCAACGTATGATAGCAATGGTGAAACCACCCTTTGTTAAATATAGTCCTGCACTTAAAATTGGGTTTCAGCTAGTTCATCTCACCACACTCCCTGTTCCTCATTTCCCTTAGAAAGCAGTTGGAGCCTTGAGATTCTGGTTTCTTTCTAAGAGGTTTTGTTAAAATCCTTGCTGTCCTCAGTTCTTCCTTTTACGATTGCCTCCTGCACTAGCTGACATTTCTGAGATACTGCAGGTGCTCCATGTGGTTTGCCTGCACCCTGCCTACATGCATGCTTGTCCTGAAGCACTGTCTGGCAGCACTTTGCAGTGTGCATCTGCATCTGAACATTGCCACTGAACTAGGTAGTGGGACACAGACTGCACAGCATTAGGCACTGAAATACCTAAGTCTGAGAAGATGCAGAGGGATATGAAATTCATCATCATTCACTGGCAAGCACTGTGCCTCTTGGAGGATTTCAGTGTACAAACCAGATATATTTCTCCATCTGTGGAAGCAGACTGTGGTCTACCAGGAATGCCCAGAGTCCCAACAGGTTGCTGAGTCTCCCATTGCAAGGCTGAGGGAAGGGTGGGAGCAAGCAAGAGCAGTTTATGAGATGGAAGATGGAAGTTTATGGGAAGTTCTCCTTCTTTTCTCTGTGGATGGCCTTGGGTTCTCGGTAGTTGTGCTCTGCTGCCCAGCTGTAACTAGCAACAGCACAGCTCCCAGTCCTGGGTTCGACCAGCCTGAGCATGGGCACAGTAAATACATGTTTTTCCACTCCTGTTTACACAGGTAGACCTGAGAAGTCCATTCCTTTAAAAGCCCATTCTGTGTTCAGTCTAGCTTGTTAGTGTTTTTAATGTTGTCATGCTTATTTATGCATATATTTAGCAGCAAGAAGTGAAGATGACACCTTTATTAATGCAATTTCAGAGAGAAATTAAAACAAATTTCATGTTTGCTTTAAATATTTAGAAAGGCCATGTGTGTAAAGGTCAAACCCTATTAGAAATGGTGCCTGAAAAAGGCTTTGCTTTTCAGATAGACGGACATGACATGGAGCGAAGGTTTGTAGTCGCTCACTGCACACTATATATAGTTATATAAGTTCTCTGTCCTGCATTGGCAAGTTGGACATATTTTTTTAATGCTTCCTGAGCAAAGATGATGTTTTTAATTCTTTTTTGTGTGTGTGTTTTCTATCAAATTAAGGTCCCTTCTTTAGTCTGTTCCAGCAATATAATCTCAATCTCCACAAATACAGAACCTCTCAGTGAGCTTCTATGTATCTTTCCTGCGCTGATCAGCAATCAAATGGTTCTATTAACATTCATTTAGCATTTATTTGCTTGTAGTTGACTCAATACAGGTCAAGGTAAGTGTGTTGTTACATGTTGCATTAACATCCAGGAGCCAACTTTCACCTACAAGGCATAAGGTGTCTATCAGATGCCTTTAGAGTACTGAAAATTAGCAACAGGATTTGTGTCATATGATGCAGATTATGGGAGGAACCCACTGCTAAGACAATCCATTCTCTTCCTCTTTCATTAGGTTCTTTATTTTCGCTCTGCGAGGAACCTTTGGAACATCTCTGATACTGAAAGCTCAGCAGCTAGATAAGCTTCCTAAAGAGCAACAGGATCTTGAAATCCAGAAACTGAGGTCAAGAAAACAAACAACTTCTGATGCACCTGTAGCATCACCAGCACCTAATGATGATCTCGACCAAAACATCATCCACTTATGTTTGTCACCATTTTTACATCCAGCAGCAGCAACTGTATCTCATAGGGACACAGAAAGCCAGGGACTTTCCACCTCTGAAGTGAATCCTCTCAAGAAATGGACACCTGAAGAAGGCTACTATTTCTTTAATAGGTGGGCAGAGGAAGAATACATTGCTACAGAATCTTCAGCAGGACCTTTCGCTGGTCATTGCCCCCTAGTACCCAGTAGGGTAACATCTCCTGGACAGGACAGTGGCAAACCAACTAAAGATAAAGGTGAAAACTTTAACCATGGAAGCCATCGACGCTCTGTGAGTGCAGTGACACTCTGAAAAAGCATTCAGAAATGGGATTCATTTTCTGGATATGGTATCTCTGCTGTGCAGCCCATGTGGAGAAAGATAGCATAGGGAAAACAAAAAATCCATTTATACTTAATCATGATGCTCACTACAAAAGGAGAGAGGCATGTGGATTTACAAACCTGCTGGAGTAGTGCAATAGGATGTCTAATATGCAGCTTCTCCTAAGTGCATATATTGTTGGGGTTTGTCATTCAATGACTTTTTGATCTTCCTGGTTTTGTGTCATTAGAGAAAAGATACAAAAGCTTCACACAGTTGCCGAGAGATCCACGATTACTTTCTTTCATCCAGGAGTATTTTTCTTTCACAGTAATAGTGAATAATTGCACTAGTAATGTTTCAATGTTGTTCTGCTATTGAGGTAATAGAAAGAGAATCCATTCAACATTAAGCCAAGTCTTAGAGCAACACATCCTGCTCTAACTTTTAATATTAAAGTATTGAAATGATATTGCTAATTTAAAAATTACAGTCTTGCCAAGAAAAAAAAAGTCTCCTGGTGCTACAGGTAGTTGCAGAATCACAGCATCTGAAAGAGACTACAGAATGTTCCATTTTTTAATATGCAGACTTTATTCACATAACAATATCAAACAATATCACGTCTATAGTTTGCTTTCCCTGCACACTAAACTCTGTGTTTTTATGAAGGCAGTGTTCTGACCTGATACTTTTAAGAAAACAAGAAAGCAGTTTATGAAATAGAATGCAAATACAGAACTACAAGAACTGACACTATAACTTAAGTATAAGTGGAGTCTAATTCTTCAACTTCAAAAGCAGACAGATACAACAAGTCTGATTTGAGTATTTATGTTCCAGAATTCTAAAATTTTCCTTGCTTTTTCATCTGGAAATCGGTTTCTTCATTTCATTCCCTACATTATCTAGAACGTGTTGCTGCATTCAATCAAGTATAAATATGCTCTTCCCCACAATGAGTTACAATCAGTAGTTGATGGAGATCCCAATGACAGATATTTTAACAAGCAGTTAATGAAGGTTCATTAATCACATTGCAGTAAGTACATGGTGTAGAATGACCAAAATATGCATAACATGTTCATCCTTTTCATTATCTCAGGGCAACAAGGTGCAAGGAGAAAAAAAAACAAAACCATAAAATGTCACCCTTACCACTACCTATTGCAATGCAATTATTAAAGGTGACTTTAGTATTTCTTATAGAAATGTTGACTGCTAGGATCATATCCCAAGTTTTTCTTCACAATGTGGGGTAAAATCTTAACCATGTTTTAAACTCAAGCCATCTGTACTTTTGTGAGTCTACCACTGGTTCTGATTTAAGTATGTGTTTAGCTTTTTATATGTATGTTATTTTAGCTATTTGCCACCTATCACAATGTGTGAAGTTTGTTTAATATCCTATTTAGCAAATACTAATTTACCTTCTGTATGCTTCAATACCGTAACTAGAGTCCTCAAGATGTTACTTTAAAGCAACTCAGGCAAGACCGAGTAGCATATCCACCACTGGGATTTCTGATAAAGTATTAATTGTCAGCTGTAATGCAATTTAGAAAGAGATTTTTGCATGATTTACAAATGAAGGGAATTAGGCATAGCTGAGATTATTGTTAATGGGGTGTGAGATTGCTCAAATGTTTGCTCACTAGCTGGTAATGAACCTTGGGTGACATGACTTAAGATCAAGTCTTTATGATTCGCAGCCATGTTTTTACATAAAATGGTCCGTTTCATCTGAAATTAAAGAAGATGCCTGTTTCTTATTATATATTTTATTACAAAATGTGAAGGTTTTTTATCATAATAAAATGTAACATGGTCTGACTTGGTGTGTTGTTGGGAGTGAGACTTACACTAAAACAGAAGCAGAGGAGTAGTCTTCCTCTTGTCACCCAGGAGTGGCAAGATAATGTTTCAATGACAACTCCTCTATCTACTAGGCCATGCTGTAGGGGTGTTTATCAAAAAGCAAGAGGACTGAGCATATATGGAAAGGGGCCATGGACAGACAGGTTATGTTTAATCACATCTGGAAGACCTGTAGAGGTTCCTGAAATCAAAGCTGAGAATTAATCTCATGTTTTCTTAACACTGCTTCCGCAAAATTATTCTACCATGCATTTTACCTAGACAGCTGGTCTTACATTCAGAAATAGTGTATAATTGAGGGGGTTTCCCCTTTAGAAAGAAAGGGAAGGAAGGAAGGATTGCTTATGATCTCCATCAGAACAGTCCCTGAAAGCCCTAAGCAATGGAGTCTATGCTGCTTCAAGTGATGAACAAAGTGGAAGACAGTCCATCTCTAAGTAGCTTCTAGGCTATAAGCAAAAATAGTTACTTCAGGCAAAAGATGGAAAGGAGCAAAATTTGAATAGATGCCTCAAATAGTTTTACAGATGGATGTACAGCCTGTTACTTCTGTTGTGTGGTAGATGATAACAAAATGGTCCAATAGATTCATTCACCTGCAGAGTTTGCAACATAGAGGAAACACATCCCTGATCCCCAAGGAGGGAGAAAGCTGAAACAACCAGAAGCAAAGGCAGCATCAGGGAAGACCTGGCCTCTGCATCCCATCTGGTTCTGCAACTTTGTAAAGCTCTCGCCTAATACATCTCCTGCTGGGTGACAATGCCACCAGTCCTCCTCTGAAGCAGGTACTGCTGTAGTCCAAGACCTGTATTCACTGCTAAATAGTGTGATCTCTCCTATGCTTTTGGGTAAGCAGTGATCATGAACTGTCACGTGTTAGGAAGACAGTGAACAGGCACATCCCTTTGATCATGAGATAAATTAGCTGATACTATCAATCCCTTTTGAGAGTGGCATCTAGATATAAAACACTATATATGTTTTTCAATTAATGCAAGCCTACAGTGAGAAAACAAGCCCTCCAATGTATTTGTTTGCAAGAGGGGAAGTGTGTTTACTAAATGGGTTATTTAGACCTAACTGGTTTAAATATCTATTTCAAGATAGCTTTTTATTTCAGATGCATTTAGTATTACTGTCAAGATACGTTTCATTAGTTTTAAGGTGAATGCTTCACAATAGAACAGGTGTCTCGCGTTTTAATACATGTTCTGGTGATATTCAATGTTTCATATGCTTGGACTATAAAATACTAAAATCAATGTATTTTGTGAAATCAGTGCATACTTTTTTATTTTGGTCTATCACATCATAATAACGATGCTGAATAAGCAACAGTGCTTTGAGCTATACAGAGCTATACCTATGTGACAAACTGAAGGTGAAGGTGACATCTCTTATAGAGGTGGAGTAACATGCAATCCCAGGCTGCTTGCAATGGTCAATGTAGAGTCATCCATCGTGTTCTCAACAGAGGTGAGCTGTTTGTTTTAATACAAGGCGTAAGAAATGCACACCTATCTCTACACTTCGTTCATGTCTATTTTAGCATAGCAAGGTGGATATGTGGTCCTTGACAGTTACAACCAATATCCATTTGATATCAGCAATAACTTCAGTCTAAAATCCAGAATTAATCAGGTGAAGTAGAGGGATGGATCCATTTTGTTCTCTTATATATCTCAAAAAAAAAAAAAAAAGCGCCTTTAACACTCTGTAGAGATAGATGTGCACAATGCTGCAGCACAAAAAAAAAAAAATACCTCTTTTCCCAAGGATGAATTATGTATATTTTGCCACTTTGTTGGCTGATGCTACACTGTTTAAATTCATTTGATTGCAGTTTGAGGTGGCGTGCAAGTACTGAGCTATTCGCTTTAGGCATAAGGTGACTGCAGGCAGGACATGGCATGATTAGGTACTTGTGAGTAGCGCTGATGAATAAAAACGTAAGTGCAGAAACAAGAGACGCTTGAAGATAATGATCACAGAGGGTGGGATTTAGAGAGCTGACCAAATAACACTGAGGATCTGTAAAGTACTTTTGACATTGCCAGTGATTGGAACTTGCTGCAATTATCAGGACATGAGACAACTGTGAACAGAACTTGCTGCCTGGTTCTTATAATGTAACACCTGATAATTCCCAGCTACATAAACAAGACTGAGACTGAATACGGAGTCTGAATAGTTATTTTTCCAAAAAACACCAGAGAGGCAGCTGTCTGCTGTCTGAAGGCATTGAAGATGATGGTTATCCACCTTCCCCAGTGCAGCTACTGAAATAAACTCCCACCTGCAGGCATACTTTGTAGGTTTCTTTCCACATTAGTGCCCAAAGAACTTGTGTGGTTATTCTGTACTTAAACAGGTGAGCAGAGCTTTGTAAATGGTCATCACTGTAACTAAAAGATCAAGTTTTGGCTCCACTGAAGCTGAGTTTTGCAGTTGACTTCACAGAAACCAAGTTATTTGCTGCTTTTTTGTTGTTGCCATCGGTTCAACTCCACAAAGCTAAGTCTGAGATCTCTACAGGATTTGGGAGCAGCAATTTAACACCCCATTGCTGCCAGCCCTGGGTGCTATTTCACTGCTGCAGTTTATTGCTTTCATCATGAGGGCAGCACAGCAAACACAAACAATCTCTTCAACTGCTTCAGATAACCCTGACAAGAAACTTGAATCAGAGACCTCAGTTATGCTTTCAGCTGTTCAGATCTTGTTCTCTTTGCATGCAGTCCCTACAGGGGAGTTACAAGAGTTTGAAGCTAACTGGAAAGCAAAGCTGGACTCTGAAGTTGAATGCATTGGTTTAATAGCTGCTATACATATGGGCTGTACCAGATACTTCAGTCTTCAAGGGCATCATTCTTTGCGTGTGATGGTGGACATCTGTGACACACCAGTGGTGTGGGGGGGGCATCCGAGATTTCTTTTAGATTCCAGGACTAATTAAGTAATCACTCTTAAACGTAAATTAAGTAAAAACAGGGAAGAAAAAGGAAAAAATGTATAGTTGGAAAGCAAAGATAAAAGGATTGTTCTATTCTTCTCTACTGCAGTTGGATCAGTAGTTGCAATCGATTGACTCTTTAAGACCTTACAATTGATTCTTAAAGGCCTCAATGAGTCTAAGATCTTAATAACTCGGGTGCATGGATTATCACTCACTCCTATTTCCTGTGAGCCAGCCAGCCCTCTGGTAAGAGTTTTCCCCAGAATGTTTTCACCACGCTCAAGCTGAATCTAATCTTCCTGGCAGTTAGTACCAGGGGCATCCCTGCTGATGGCTGGGTTGTTGGTCCACTGGCCAGCTGATGGTGAGTCCGAGTCCACACCAAGAATACATGGCTGCTTCTTTTGTGCCTTTCCTTATGCCCTGTTGTGAGTCCTGTCAAACAAATTAAACATAGCTTTGGTGCTCGTGATGAGCTCATGCTCAGCTCACGTTCCCATTAGTTGCTAGTGTATATCACCATCCTTGAGTTTGTACAACACTTGCATTCATCCACTCCCTTTATCTCTATGTGCTGAGTCTGCGTTGTCATTCATATTTCAAAAAAATTTACTGGGGGAAGGGTGAAACCACCAGGCCACAGTCTGTCATGGTGGGACTTGTGTCAACCGACATGGTGTAGTAATTCAAGTCACGACGTAGCCATGAATTCTGCCCTCTGAGAGCACCCTAGAGGCAGCTCCTTCTTGATGGGCTATGCCTACCTGAGTTCTACCCTTGCCTGTGCAGCACCTGTCAACATCCACAGAAGCTCAAATGGAAACAAGTTGTTATTCCAGAACACTGAAATAAATAAAATAAAATAAATAAAATAAAATAAATAAAAATAGTAGCCAATACTTTGGAAGGTGAATACAAACACAGCTGGTGCCTTCCTTTTTTATGCTGGTATTGCTCCATATTATATTATCATTCTGTTTAACCTCAAACAGACCAGCTTGGAAACTCCTGTACATTTATTAGTTTTATTCAAAAAAGCACAAATGCAAATCAGCAGGCTGCAAACAGGTCAATAGAGCTCACTTAAAATCAGCTGGATTCAACTGCGGTTTTATTAGAGCCCATCTTTTTTTTGTTAATACTTTAATTGTAAGGACTTTTACCAGGAAAAATAAACATCTATATGTGCTTGATCTGAATGGTTCCTCTTTCACAACGTTTAGGCAGCCTATGCCCAGCAATGTCATGGTCTAAATGAACATCTGAAGAGGAGAGCACATTCGTCATTTTCCTATTGCGTACATGGGACAGAGCAGGTGATGGACTCCTAAGTACCAAATTAGGAGTGCATCCTAATGACAAAGGAGGCACATGAACATGTCTAGGGCCTTCAGGAGACTTCCAAAGTCCTTAAACTACTTTTAGGCATTTTTCAGAGGTTTCTCATGTCTTGAAGTGTCTGTCTAGCATATTTTATGAGTAAAATGGGTAAAGTATGCATCTGTGTATGTTTGGGATGTGCGGAAGACTATGAAGAATGACCCCAAATTTGTAGTAGGCTAAAATGTTTCTGCTTTTAATCTTGTTTTGAGAAGAGGTAATGTAAAGGTTGAAATATGACCTCTCAAAAATTTTGAGCATATATATTAGGGGAATTTGTTACAGTTTTACAGTAAGCAGGGAATATAGCCCAATAAACATCACAGAGCCACAACTGTGCTTGCAGATCTTACCTCTTAGATTAAATAAGAAAAAAAAAAAAAAGAAGTACAGCTCAAAGTACACACCAATTAAATGTTTAGAATCCTGATACTGATTTGGAAGGCAACTTGTGCACCAGGTGAGCATTTGACTTTTAAAACAGACTGGTTTGCAGCTTCTTGAGATTACTCCACATAATTGGTTAGTTGTGATATTTCACAGTTTCACAGAAATGTTGGACAGGAAAGCACCTCGAGAGAGAACCTGATCTCTTTGCACTAAGGAGGTGTAGACAATCTACATCAGGTATTTGTCTACCCAAGCCTTCATTTAAATAATAATTAAAAAAAAGTGCAAGAAATGAGATTAAAACTACAATGGGGCTTCCTTGAAGAGAACCTGCTCACTGGACTTTTGAAGGTTCATCTACCATCAGTCATCAAAGGAAAGCTTTTATTTATTTCTACTGTATAGAAATGTATCACAGAATAATGATACGGATCCAGAGCAACCTCACACGTTACGATAAATGACAAGACTTCCATGGTGTTCAAAGCATTATCACAATCCATTTCATACCTCATCTGTTATTATAAGCATAAAATGTGCAAATGTTCTCCACTGCTGTAAATGTCAGCATGCTGGGGGCAAATGCTTTGATTTTCTATCAGCAAATAATGTTAAATTATATAGTGTTTAATCATGCTTAGTGAGAGTGATGAACTTTGAAGAACAAATTTCTTTCAAATCACTCCATCTTCAGTTCTCCTGGAAATGGACATCATCATTTATAAAATGCTAAAGATAACTTCCCCAGCCTGGAGGTTTCATGGTGGCTCAAGACTGATGGCAGTGCACTAAAATACAAAAACACTTAGACATCAAAATTATTTTGACTGAGGCCACCAGGTATTTGAGCATAGAATTTTAAAGTTAACTTTGAAAAGCAGAACTCTCAGACAAAATAATTCTGTCATCTTTAGGTGAGGTTATTTGCATTTACAGAAGAGTTTATGTTACATAGGGTGACACAACCTCAAAGCCATAAGTGCTAAATAAAGCTGTTATATTCACCAGGCCAGATTGTAAGTGGTTGTAAGGTAGGAGTGCTCCAATGGAGTAACCAGGTGTCTGTGGCTTTCTGTCAGTGGAGAAGCTCACCTACACTCTCCACCTGATCTTTTCGAAAGGAAGGGTGCAGGTAAAGGTATGGGTGCAGTACATGGAGGAGACTTTTACAGGGGGTAAGGAAATGTAAATCTTCAAATCCCAAAGATGCAGTGAAAAGCAGTGCTGCTAGTATCTTAGCAACAGAAGAAACTAGAAGACGAGCTGTACAGGGAAATCAGCTATAGGCCATCTTTAAGAGACATCTCAGGTTTACATTTATTATGTGTTTCTGAGATCTTTAACCACAGCATCTGAAAATACAGGATTTTTTCCTTATGTGGCCCTTCGTTTTTGGTTTCTGCTGATGGGGGTCACGTTTTTATATTTGGATTGGTAATCACTAATTTATTAGAGCAATATTATTAGCACATACTAGGCTCACACTGCAGGTTGGAAGAGACAACAGAGAGATGAGTGCTGTGCTGGCACTCCTCTGGGATCTTTGCTCCTCTGGGATCAATCACAAAGCTCCTACTGCCTTCAGTGGCAAAGAGATAGGTCTTACGTGTACTAAGAAATGGGAACATATGTGATTTTTCACAATTTTTCTAATTACTTTCACTACTATTGACATTTTCTGGATCTCTCTATCATCCCAGTGTAAAGAAATAGATCATTTTTTTCTGTATCAACAGAAATGAAAACAAGTACTTCATAGCAGACATTGTGACTTATGGCAAAATTTTTGTCATGATGCAGAACTAACAGGAGCTCAGTCCATCTTCAAACCATCAGCTTTCCATACAATGCTTTTGGTATAAAAATGAAAAAAGAAAAAAAAAAAAAAAAAAGGAATTTGCAGTTAGTCAAAAGCTAGGATAATAGATTCACATAAACACCAATACACTAAAGCTTCAGATTAATTTTCCTGCTCTTTTATTGTAGTACTTTCAGTACTTATTGCTTGCTATTATTCCTATCATCATTAACCTTCATGATAATGACCATAAACATCAAAAGTTTGAAATCTATTTTGTTGAAAGTATGTCTTTAGATATGCTTTGCTTGTTACATATAATAATGTTTTATTCTCATACTGGAAAGCTATAGTCACCCAAGAAAAGCAGGAAAAGTGCGGGTTAGTTGGGTTTGATAAAAAGCAGATAGTCAAAGGCTTACTGGCAAACCACTGTTTTGCAACTTATTTTTTTCATCTCTGCTGTTCAGTGAATAATAAAAATCATTTTAAAGGTTGAGAAGGGATAGGAAATTATTCAGAATCCCCTAAATGCTCAGATATAAGAAATATTTTGTCTGCTTAATAGTATTTACCCAGCTCTAATCAATTGCCTGTCAGCATCAAAAGGATTCTTTCAACTCACAAAAGGCAAAACATAGAATTTATTATAAAAATACTGTTATTAGCTTGCAACTTGTTCTTTGTTAAGCTGGTGATAGTTCAACTCTGCTAAATAATCAGATATTCGGGAAGAGGAAACTGAACAATTCCCCTGTATTTCTGAAAAAAAGAAATTGTACTTAAGTGGTTTTAAATAAGTTTCAGTAAGACTTAAGTTTTATATATGGAAACTGCCTGCCTGCCACCAACAGTAAGGTCTTATTAGAGGTTTTCTTATTTACTGAGCATCCCTCCCCAGACCTTTTGAGGCCTTTTGTTTTGTTACCTGACTTGGAGCTGACTCAAGGGCAGATTTTAATCACTGTCCTGAGGTTAAGAAGGCACTTTCTGGCTGCCCAGGCTTTCCTGAGCCAGTCCCTAGGGATGCTCTTCCCTTAAAGTAGAGTTCCCTGGGTCAGAATGATGCAGGAGCCAATAGCAAAATGGATAATGTACTGCTAAAACAGGAAGAAAATAGACTGTGGGGTAATGTATATTTTTCCAGACCTAGCTGTGAAACAGAGGGTATAACAGCCCCTCCCCTCTGCTTTAAGAGGTGACAGACAACCTGTTCCTTGGCCTTGTGAGACTGCTTCAAGCACGCAACCAAAGCCTTCCTTATTCTCACTGCCCAAGGAGAGGCCCAATAACCCTGTCATGCTGTTGGTATGAAACAGCATTCTTAAACAAAACCAAAACACACAAATAAACAGCCTGAGTGAGGCTGCCCCCCAACTGATTCTGCCCCGGGAAGCTCTTAATCCAGAAAATAAATGTGTTGCTTTGGGGTTTGTCAGCTGCAGGTGCTGCTCAGGGATGCTGACAAGTACCTTGGAAGATGTGTGGGGCAGCCTCTGTGGCTGCACGCCCAGTCTGTAAGTGGAAGTCATAAGCCTTTGCCCTACCTCACACAAGTGACTTGAGAGTAAGAACGCTTTACATTGTGATGCTGGCAAAAGTGGGGGAGTCAGGAGGGAGCAGGACATTTTGGTGCCAGATGTAGGGAGGACCCAGGTGAGCTTTTTCAGTAGAAGTCACTGCTATGGTATGGTGGCTCCTTGTGAGAACTAATGATTATTTGAAAGGGAAATCTGAACAGATTCACAAATTGTAAGTTTTAAAAATTACCAATTTCAGTAGTTAACACCTCAAAAAAATAAACTGGAATTAGCTTCCCGTAGAAGTACAAATATTTATCATCAGTGCTTCATGTCCTGCCAGTCTAGCAGCTGACATCCATGACATTCAGATTCTTTTAAGTATTGCCAGTCAATATTAATGAGACACTAAATGCTCAGATTGCACCTGTCCATTAGAGTAAATTGACTAGTTTATTGTCTTAACAGTCAGCATAGCTTTGAACAACTTCTTGGAGAAGATTTCTTGATTATAGCCTTTGAGTACGTTCTGGGGAGGCGGGTGACAGCTGTCCTTTCTGGTTTGGAAACAATCAAATTAGACCGGCTGTGAAGGGATGATGCTGCTCAGAGAAAAAGTTTATGGTATATGATAGCAGATGATGCCTTGATCCCTTTTTCGAACTGTAAGGCAAAGATTGACAGGAGAAATTAGCAGGAGGGAGAAGTGCTGTGTTAATACCTGGAGACCCATTAATAGCAGAGAGTGAACTACTCAGTATTACCTGAGATGTTCTTAATATAGAAACTGGTCTTCATTTTAAATAATTCTCCTGAGTTTCCACTCAAGGCAATAGGCAAGCAAACAGTGGGTGTAATTCAAATGAGCGTGCTGATTTGGCACAGTTGGAGACATCTCCCTCTCCTTCAGGGACACATTGAAGAGTCCTATTTTTCAGGCATTAAGGAGTGAGCGTTTGGGGTGAGAATCTCAGCCGTGGCATGCAAGATGGAAAAGGTTCTGACGGGTTTGGCTATGAAAGGAGATGCTCATTAACTGAGGGTTTCATTTGTAAAGGAGTGAGAGCTATTCCCCATTCTTTTTAGCTCTATCTAGGTGCCATTTTTTGATTTTATTTTTTTCAGAGCAAGTGACTTTCTGCAGACTTCTGCAGCTCTTAACACGCACAAACAGAGATTTTTACCTGTTCACTTGGGGAAAATAAATAAATAAATAAATCCAGAAAGGGAATTCTTGTCGGGCAGCCAGCCAGGCAAAAGCAGTGTTTCATCTTGTTCAGAAGCTAATGAGAAATATATATGCATTCTGCTTGGACGGGGAAAAAAAAAAAGCCACATAATGGGGGGTTAATATCCCCAAATAAATGTGAGCCAAGCCCTTCTGAGCCCACAGAAAAGTCAGTCTGGACTCCGCAACAACCCCAATGAGCACCGAGAGCGAGCTCTGCTGCTTCCTAAGCCAGGACCTGGTGGAGGGGAGGGGAAGACGAGGTAGGAACTTCACAGATGAGCTTGCAGTGGCCGTGAGCAAGGGATCCCTGTGTGTGAATGGAATGTAGGTGTGCCTCAGAGGGAAAGAGGGTACCAACTTTTGAACCTTGACCTGAATTTTTACAGATTTCTCTTTCTGGGTCACTGTTCCTCACACAGATGCAGTCCAACTTTATATAAGCTTCGTGAAATGAGGTCTCTCATTAATTTTTCAGTTGCAATCCCCATCCGTTTCCTTTTCTTTGCTTTCTGATTCTTCTGCTTGGATGTTTTCCTTCTGCTCCTTATTTCTGAAGGAGATATCTAGACATGAAAAGCAAGAACAGAACAGAGCTGAGCTAATTAGCAGCTGCTTTAAGCTATTGTTTACCCTGCACAGGAACACATCTTGAATCAATGCCAATTTGGATCACAAAAATATTGCTGGAGAGAGCCAAGCCAAAACCTTGAATGCCCATCAACAGTCCCTTTTCAAACTCACAATTTCACTGCAGACAAGCCCCACTGAGAGACATTTCCCACCTCGGTAGGTTTCTACCTGCAGGGAAATTGTTAGAAACACATTTCTCACCAATCCCACGTAAATGGAAACACCTTGTGAACACTTCGAGTCACTGTGGCATCATTTCAAAACACGGAGGAAGGAAACTGGAAATTGTTTTTTTTGTTTGATTGCTTGCTTGTTTTAGGGAAAAAAATGAAAAGAAGGAAAATTATATGAAACAATAAGAGGGTGTTGGCTGTTTTCATTCTCTTGCCTACCATAAAGCTGTACTATTTGTTATTATGGTCCCAGCTCCTGGCAAGGAGTTGGGAGCAATTATGCTTGGTCTGATCAAGGAACTATGATGTCAGAGTTGGCTCCCCTGTCCTGTGTTCACAAGCACATACATGCACACATATGCCTCTGCTTTGTGTGCAGGACCTTGGGTCCACTGTACTCGTTGTTTTAACTAGTCTTCCTCAACATTGAGGGCAGACTTTGAGCTGTTCAGAACACTGGTTGGCAGAGTCCCTTGGGAGGCAGTTCTGAAGGGCAGAGGAGTCCAGGAAGGCTGGGCACTCCTCAAAAAGGAAATCTTAATGGCTCAGGAGCGATCTGTCCCCACATGCCCAAAGATGAGCTGGCATGGAAGAAGACCAGCCTGGCTGAACAGAGAGTTGTGGCTAAAGCTTAGGAAAAAAAAGAGGGTTTATGATCTTTGGAAAAGAGGGCAGGCCACTCAGAAGGATTGTAAGGATGTGTAGGGACAAAATTAGAAAGGCCAAAGCTCATCTGGAGGTCAATCTGGCTACCGCTGTTAAAGACAACAGAAAATGTTTTTATAAATACATAAACACAAAAAGGAGGACTAAGGAGAATCTCCATCCTTTACTGGATGCGGGGGAAACTTAGTGACGAGAGATGAGGAAAAGACTGAGGTACTTAATGCCTTCTTTGCCTCAGTCTTTAGCAGCAAGACCAGTTGTTCTCTAGATACCCAGTACCCTGAGCTGGTGGAAGGGGATGGGGGACAGATTGTGGCCCTCACAATCCATGAGGAAATGGTTGGCGACCTGCTACAGCACTTGGATGTACGCAAGTCAATGGGTCTGGATGGGATCCACCGGAAGGTGCTAAGAGAACTGGCGGAAGAACTGACCAAGCCGCTTTCCATCATTTATTGGCAGTCCTGGCTATCAGGGGAGGTCCCAGTCAACTGGCGACTAGCAAATGTGACACCCATCTACAAGAAGGGCCGGAAGGTAGACCTTGGAAACTATAGGCCTGTTAGTTTGACCTCAGTGACAGGGAAGCTCATGGAGCAGATTATCTTGAGTGTCATCACGCGGCACTTACAGGGCAAGCAGGCGATCAGGCCCAGTCAGAATGAGTTTATGAAAGGCAGGTCCTGCTTGACAAACCTGATCTCCTTCTATGACAAAGTGACGCTCTTGGTGGATGAGGGAAAGGCTGTGGATGTGGTCTACCTTGACTTCAGTAAGGCTTTTGACACCATTTCCCACAGAATTCTCCTCAAGAAACTGGGTGCTCTTGGCTTGGACTGGCGTACGCTTCGTTGGTTAGAAACTGGCTGGGTAGTCAGGCCCAAAGAGTTGTGGTGAATGGAGTTAAATCCAGTTGGAGGCCGGTCACTACTGGAGTCCCCCAGGGTTCAGTACTGGGGCCAGTTCTTTTTAATATCTTTATCGATGATCTCGATGAGGGGATCGAGTACACCCTCAGTAAGTTTGCAGATGACACCAAGTTAGGTGCGTGTGTCGATCTGCTTCAGGGTAGAAAGGCTCTGCAGGAGGATCTGGATAGGCTAGACCGATGGGCTGAGGCCAGCTGTATGAAGTTCAACAAGGCCAAGTGCCAGGTCCTGCATCTGGGGCACAACAACCCCAAGCAGCGCTACAGGCTGGGCGATGAGTGGTTGGAAAGCTGCCTGGCAGAGAAGGACCTGGGAGTATTGGTTGATAGTCGGCTGAATATGAGCCAGCAGTGTGCTCAGGTGGCCAAGAAGGCCAACAGCATCCTGGCTTGTATAAGAAACAGTGTGGCCAGCAGGGCTAGGGAAGTGATTGTCCCCCTGTACTTGGCTCTGCTGAGGCCGCACCTCGAGTACTGTGTTCAGTTTTGGGCCCCTTGCTACAAGAAGGACATCGAGATGCTGGAGCGAGTCCAGTGAAGGGCAACGAAGCTGGTGAGGGGTCTGGAGAACAAGTCTTAGGAGGAGCGGCTGAGGGAGATGGGGTTGTTCAGCCTGGAGAAGAGAAGGCTCAGGGGCGACCTTATCACACTCTACAGGTACCTTAAAGGAGGCTGTAGCAAGGTGGGTTGGTCTATTCTCTCACGTGCCTGGTGACAGGACAAGGGGGAATGGGCTTAAGTTGCGCCAGAGGAGCTTTAGGTTGGATATTAGGAAGAACTTCTTCACTGAAAGGGTTGTTAGGCATTGGAATAGGCTGCCCAGGGAAGTGGTTGAGTCACCACCCCTGGAGGTCGCTAAAAGATGTTTAGATTTAGAGCTTAGTGATATGGTTTAGTGGAGGACTTGTTAGTGCTAGGTCAGAGGTTGGACTAGGTGATCTTGGAGGTCTCTTCCAACCTAGAAGATTCTGTGATTCTATGATTCTGTAACATGAAGGAGCATTACAAAGACGATATGTTCTTCAGGTCATTTGTACCACTTTTCCAGTGCAGGCAGGAAAACAAGGACTTAGCAACGTTGTCAATAAATGCAATTCAAGTTAGGTATTATGAAAACGTTTTTTGTGGTTGTTGTTGTTGTTTGTTTGGTGGGATTCTTGTTTGTTTCTTTGCTTTTTCTGGAATGAGCTATGAATATTGTTGCTTATGCAAATATTTGACTTTGCTCTGATTTCTATAAAAACAACATGGAAAGCTTTTCATTGACTTTATGAACTCATTCAGTTATGAACTAAGTCATAACTGGTGAAAAGGATAATTTGAGCTTGTTTGCAGTTCACAACAAACCTACAAAGATTAAAAAAAAAACTATCAAAATGAAAGCAGAATGTTTGGTTAAAGTCACTGCATTAACATTATGAGCTCTCATTTGTTCATCAGACTGAGGTATGACACTGTCACCTAGCAACTTTTCAAGGGCATTCAGACTTGATGGTGCTGAACTCTATAGAGAAGTCTATAAATAAATTAATTTACAAATTAGTACTTTTTATAAGTGTCAAAAGCATCACATTTGACATTAAGAAATTAACACTGTATAGGAGGAAAATAATTCTCATCCTGGCTGTTATATGTTGCGAGGATTTAAGCTGAGTAATCATGAAATACTGTAAACCTTGGAAGCAATGGTGTGCATTTCCACTATCTTTGCTTTGGAATATATAAATACATACATGTAAGATTAATATACATATACGTATGTATGTATCTATGTATATTATTATACTTTTATACTACTATATTATTATTATACTTTTTGATAAGTTCCATGTTTTTCTAGTTTTTTACATTAACAGAGAGGAAAGATTCCTATGTTACGTTTCACCCATACTATTTAATGTTTCTTAGTATGTACAACTCCTTCTTCAGTAAGTTCACCTGCCCTGCTCTGCCAGCCCACCTGTAGGCTGAGGCATGGAGCCGCATGGTGCACCATAGCCTGCCTTACTTCTGACTCTACTGCCTGCGCCCAAGAGCTGTGTGATGTATTGTGAGTTAAGACAGTCACAAAACCATTAAAATATATCCTTCTAGTTGAGCTGCTTTACCATAAACTCTCTATTCAGCTAGAGGAGCTGGATTCTACTTCTCTTTCATTCTTTTTCTGCCATTGTTCTACACCAAAACTCCATTATACTTCTGCGAATGCTGACCACAGTCCCTAATTCCAGCTGTAGCCACAACCAGCAGTATTCATCTTCCTACAAACAGCTCCGTTTCTCTAGTGTTGAAATGCAGTAACTTTGTATGGAAATACTGCTGCCAGAGCTGCCTGGATGGAGCCTATCTTTCTCTGTACATGGAAGAGCTTAACCAGAATTAATAGGAACGGTGGTCAGCGAAACTTAGTCTGATTTCAGCTAATAGGTTGGCTGTGGGCAGCATCATGTCAATCAGCCAGTGTCTTTGGTGTATACATTAAAATTAGGAAAAAGCAAAATGAATAAAAGCTAAATTAGACCTAATAATTTATAAGGGAGAGTCTTGAGCAGTCCAGCCTCACAGAAGGAGGCCTAGGCCCTCCATGGCACAGCTGAAAATAGAAAGTGTCCCTTGCAGTAGTTTTCTAGGTTGTATTTGACTTCATAGAATAGAATATCCCAAGCTGGAAGGGACCCACAAGGATCATGGAGTCCTACTTTTGGCTCCACAGAGCACTACCTAAAAACCAACCGTATTTCTGATAGCACTGTCCAAACAGTTCTTGAACTCCAGCAGGCTTGGTGCTGTAACAACTGCCATGGGGAGTCTGTTCCAGTGCCCGACAACCCTCTCCGTGCAGAACCTTTCCCTAACACCCAGTCTGACGCTCCCCTGTCCCAGCTCCATACCGTTCCCTCGGGTCCTGTCGCTGTCCCCAGAGAGCAGAGCTCAGCACCTGCCCCTCAGCTCCCCTCGTGAGGGAGCTGCAGGCCGCCATGAGGCCTCCCCTCAACCTGCTCTGCTCTGGGCCAAACAAACCAAGGGATCTCAGCCGCTCCTCATATGCTTTCCCCTCCAGACCCTTCACCACCATTGAATGCTCTCTAACAGTTTTATGTCCTTCTTATGTTGTGGTGCCCAAAACTGCACACAGTACTCGAGGTGAGGCTGCACCAGTGTGGGACAATCCCTTCCCTCAACAGGCTAGCGATGCCATTCTTGATGCACCCCAGGACACAGCTGGCCTCATTACAAGCTTTCAAAGAAACAAAAATGTTAATAACTAGATGAGGAACTTTCCAAAGAATTATCAGACGTGTAATGTATCGTCACATTTGCTAAAAGTAAGGGAAATAGATGTTATAAACATCCTAGAAAAAGAGACGAGGGGGCACATATGCAGTGCACTGCCTAGCCATTTGTATTTTGTCTTTACGTACATGGCCTCTGTGCGTGAGCCCATTGGGCCCTGCGTGGGTGCTTGCAGCTGCAGGCTCTGCCTGTCTCAGCTCCAGCCCTGCAGGTCACACGAAGGCTTCACAAGGTGGGGGAAGAGTGGGTGCTAATGGGATCTGCCTGCAGGCTTGTCCGAACCAGCTAATCCAAAACTGAGCTAACAGCACTTTAAATCAAATCTAAGCCTAGAAAAGAGGCATTGCTTTGAGTGTTAAAGAAAAAAAATGTCTTTAATAGCAGTGAGAGTGGGAAAAAATATTTTACAGAAATTTGGTAATGGTTCTACCCCTAAACCTTTCATTTCTCTTTTCCTCATCTCCTGTGATCCTTAGGCTTAACCTGCTTTAAAACTGAGCTTCAGCAGGCTGGATGCTTTGCTGCTGGAGAACAGCACAGCTCCCCTGGGGCCAGCAGCGCCCCTTGTTTGCACCCAGTGGAGACACAGGTGATGTCCTTGCTGCCTCATTTTTCAGAGGCATATCTCTAGTTGATACAGGGGCAAACAACTACCCCCTGCTCCCTTCCCAGTGTGGTGGTGATGCCATGGAGAGAGGGAAAGGGCAGGCAGCTTGGTACATATGTACGGGTCACAAATCAGGCAAGTGCAGAACTTAACTTTTTCTTAAATTTTGTTTCTTGATCTTCATGGATACCTCACTTGTATATCTATGGGGCAGGATGGGTGTCTGCTGGCTAGTATGGCACCAACCAACTTCTTTTCTATATGTTGATAAAGCACAGGTCCCAGTCACAGTTTTTTCCCTTCCTATTTGAGTGCAAGAGGAAAAAGCTTCCAGCAGGAACAGCCAGAAAGCCTGACCATGATGTAGGTCAGGCAGTGAGACTTTCTTCTGCTTCTGGGAGGGCTGTGGTTTCTTCAGCCTCCAAGAAAATCAGAGGTGCTAGGTGACCTAAGACCTGGCTGGACATCTGGCTTGGGCTGCTCAGCCAGGATGGACGGGCAGGAGCAGGCAGTTACCTTTGGTGTTTGCTGACACAGGACAGACGGACATTTTGTTAAACATCACAACAGGCAGCACAACTAGCCCTCTCTCAGCAGCGTGAAATAAATGTCAGATTTCATGGTTTCTGCTGTAGCATTCAGGCACTCATTGTGCTGGGCTCCTCCTGCTCCCACAGGGGTGAGCACGTCTGACAGGACAAGGAAGAAGGGCAGAAAAAAGAAAGGACAGACCGAGGAGCTGATTCCTGTGAGAGACTTACATGCCATGTCTTGATTGCATGCTGTGCTGCAAAGCTGCAGCATGAATGCAGCCAGGAGCACAAGCCCAAGCTCACGGCAGGACTTTCTCAGAGCAAGCTACCCCTGACAGCAGCCTGTGGAGCCATAAAAAAGCCAGTGACGCTTCACACCTGAGCCTGCTGTGCGGGGGGAAACAGGGCTTTGTGCAACCTTCATAAACCCAGCGGGCTACCTCGCCATTCCTTCTTCCACAGGAGGGCCAGCAGCACCACACTCCTTGCAGATTTTACTCCCAAATTCATTCAAACAAACATAATTGGAGACATTGTTTATTGTCTGAGTGTTGTATCATTTGCACTTCTGTCCTGGTCACTCTTTCTCATTGCAACCAAGTGATGAGCAGAGTCGAGACACCACGTCCAACACAGTGGCAGGTTTGATGGCACACGGGTGTGTGCCAGCTCTGCATGTCAGGTCTGTGCAGTGGGTTAGTGTCAGTGTGCAGTGGGTGTCTAAAATAAAAGCACTGTTACTGCTACAGTAGTTAAATATGAATTGTTTCCCCCTTAAGAACATATGTCATGTGCCATGAGGTCTGACACCATTTATTTATACTCCAGAGCTCTCATAGCTTCATGAAACAAGAATTTTATTGAGTTTTTCTTATGCTGGCTATATAACAAACATATATAATGACTGATGGTAATTAAAAGCTATTGAATTCTGGCTCTGCTGCAGCCAGTCTGAACATTTTCTACTCCACAGGCTAGGATGAAACCAAGCCAGATCAGAGAGGCGATTCATGCTCATAATGGCGCTTTCTCTCTCCCCCTTTTTTCCTAGCTCCCTTCCAGGCACAAGATATTTTTAATGAGTGAGAAGGAGTAACTCATTTTGTCCTAACATCACCGAGCAATGCAGATTGCAGTGCAAAGAACTGAACAGCAATAGTCTTGCCGCCTCAATACAGAGTGTAAAAAAAGGTAACGTGATCGTGTCCCATAACGATAGCTGTTCCCCATAGGCAGTGAGTTTTTTTGTTATCATCTCCTTGCAGTCTTGTTAGGCAGAAGCAGCCTGGGACTGAACAGAGGGCAAGAGAACAAAGTAGATTGTGACAGACAGCAGCAGAGACTTCCCCTTGGGATTGCCAAGAGCATAATATGGGATCTAGCAAAAGAAACAGTGAAAAACACAGTTTATTTGATTTTTTTTTCCCTGAAAAACTAATTAATCACTGAGGGAATCTGTCTGTATGGCATTTGATCTGGCTTTCCAGAGTTTTCAGTTCCACCTTCCATCTGTAATAGAAAATATCCCTAGCATTTAAAAAAAAATCCCTTTCTTATTTCAACCCTCTTTCACTGACACAATCAAGTACAATTTCCTACTTTTTTATCCACTAACTGTGGATAAAACGTGTGGAAAAGTGATGCTGAAGCAAAGCTGGGAGGGTTCCACTTGGGAGCCAAAAGGCTTCACTTTGGAGGAAAAGACTTCAATTTGTTGTATTACTACTTTACAGTCCATAGGTTGATGAGATGATGAGTTCCAGTTTAATATTTCTCTAGTGATTATGTCACAGCAACAGGTATTTATATTTCATCTTATTGATAGGAGAAAAGTAGCAAGCATGCTAAGAAAATATAACATTATTAGAATGATTGCTTGTGGGTGGGAAATGCACAGAAATACCCTGAATCGTATCGAGGTGATTGCATAGTCACGTATCTTCCTGTGATCTGATGCACTGCACTGACACGCGAGCCCCACAGTGGGGATAGGGATGTCTGGAAGGCAGAAGAAAGCCTGACATCACTTTGTCCCCTAGTGTGTGCACAACAGCAACAGAAAATCTGTTCCAAATGGATAAAAACTCTTTGTATTAATTAAATCAATGCAAATTATGTAATTTAGATGACTGGTGGTTGTAATGGCCTGTATAAAGATATTCTGCCAGCTTGAGTTGAATTGGGAAGGCAATCAACCCTCAAAGCTGAAGAAACAGCTCACAGCTAAGGTTAAAAGCACACAAAAATAGAAAAATTCTCATTGACTATCTCCAGGCTAACAGCAGGGTGGGGGGAGGAAGGGGAATGGGAGGGTAGTGTTAAGGTTTTTTTCCAAAAGAGACCTGCTATTGATGTTTCTCCTGCTCACCAACAGCAGGCCATACTTGTGGCATCTAGTGGCTCAGATCAATTCACAGCCCCTGATGAACTTGGCTGCAGTGGCGAAAAAGGCTACTCCCTTGTACACCACCCAAATCCATCGCCCCAAGATTAAACATACATGGTCTGAAGTATCTTGGCCACAAGCTTATTCACAGCATGTCTGCTAACATGCTGACATTGCGTTATTGATGCCAGGCTGGAGATGAAGTCAGGTAAGACAGCAGCAAAGGAGAACCACCAGCAAAGCACCCAGGAGGAGGAGTTTCTCTTTGCAGCTATTCCTGCACTCCTCTTTGATCCCTCCCTGGGCAAAGTCACACCGGCTGATTTAAGCTGCCAATGACAATGATCAAGCTCTTCCTTTGACTTTGTCCTGAAATAAGCTATGTCCTCCTTTGGGCTATTTATAATACGCACAGAGGTATTCCTCTTCTTAATTAGTCTCCTAACAGTGAGAGTCACTCAGTGGATAGGTAGAGCTCATACTGCAGACCACAGGATAAGCAGCTACTCCAGCTCCCATGTTTCTTTACCTTCCAGGCTGTGTACATTGAGGCACAGGACTAAGGGTCTTCTGGAAGCACTGTGCCTCCCAGGAGGATGTAACCACCCCTGGGATTTAACACATGGATAGATGGAAGTGAAGGGCAATACTTAATAATTTGGCTGAGGTGGGAGATAAGTGGAGAGGGAGAGAGAGGCTGAATGCAACACCAGTGCAGAAGAAAGATGACTACAGTTGGACACTTGCATGGCAGTGAGCAGTCTTTTTATTTTGTCCTTGCAAAGAGGACTCCAACTGTGTTCTGCATTAGGTAGTTGCTGAGAATGAAAAGCTGTGATAAATTATTATGTTATGCCAGAAGAGTTATTACTTCTTTAGTTGCTATCCCCACCACATAGTGTAAGGTACAGAGACAGACCTTGTTTCCTGTGTGACTCAGGGCAGTGACTATGATACCCTGAATTCTTGTTTGGCTCAAATCTTATTGATTCAAGAATGTCCATGGGGCATTTCTCCAGTTCCAATGTCCCAACACTGAGTTCAGCTGAAGTTGCAGCCTGTATTTAACAGACCATTATACATGGTGAAAAGTCCCCCCCACTTCACCCCAGAACAGTTTCCATGGAGTGCTGGAATGGGATAAGAAAAACAGTTTAAACACAAGAAATGATATTGCGTTCTTTTACTCCAAATTAGATTAGCATTTTAATGTTGTTTAATTAGTTGCTCTTTTTTTTTTTTTGTTGGGAAACTATTTTACAACATTGCACACACAAATAATAAATCGTGCAACACAGATGTTGCTACTAATTGTAATATTTCAAGTGAAGAATAAAACACTCTGCCTGGCTTTTAATTAGGTCTACTCCAAGCAGAGACAGAAATAAAAATTTACTTGTCTTTTAAGTAAATACCATCTGCAATATATTCCAATTCCACGATCTAGTGCAAAGCATATCTGCTGATTGCTATGCTACGGCATTATTTTATTTGAGGTGGAAAGCTTGTTGGCAAAGTGAAGGCAAATCAGTTACAACAGCTATGTTGCAGCATAGCTCTGACAGGAGGAATGCCCCCCAGCCTGTTTCAGTCGATGTCTCAGTCAATGTCTCAGACATTTCAGGCCATAGGTGCCCTTGGACTGACAGCAGGAGTGCACCAGCAAGGGTCTGCCTGTAACCCCGTGTCTGTGTGTTGCATGGTGCTTTGGGACAAACACTAAGACTGGCACACAAAGGTCCAAAGAGAGAACTACGTAACGACCGGCTGAACCACACACACTTGAGTTTTTGCATTATTAGAGTGGTGTGACAGCAATAAAAGCTGCAGGAAGCAAGTCATAAGCACTCATTGCCTCTCTAAGGCTAGCACCTCTCAACATGCTGCACAACCAAAGAATTTCTTCCTTTAAAAAAAAAAATAATATATGTAGTGACAAAACCCCTAATATTGTCTAATTTATTTTCCCATTCCCGTTTTGTATTTGCAAAGCACAAAAATATACCAGTATAAATGCCTAATGCCAAAGGAATCAGGTCGCATTAGTCACTGTTTATTGATGTGCGATTTGCATATATGTTTGCTTCCAGCTGCATGGTTACATGTAAAATAAGAGGCTTAGCTCCATGTTAGACGATTGCAAGAGTTATTTGAGCCCTGGGACTAGTGGCTGGCAGACAGGCATTGGCATCTGGAGGAGCCAAGCCAGCTCCCAGGCACTCGTGACATCAGGGCTTCTTGTCACCAGGAGCCTTTAAGCTCAGCCCAGGGAGAAGGGCAGAAAAGCACGACACAACATATGAGTAGAAGCTGAAGTGTGTAGGACCTTCCACCTTTCACTGGATAATTTAAGCCTCTCAGAAAATTCTAGTGCAGAAGATTTTATTGTAGCACGCAGCAACTTTGCAGGCTGCTTCTGCATTAATGTAATTCCCCCTTGCCCTCACCCTCCATTTAATCAGAAGGCAATGACACCTTCCTCGTTGGGTTAGTGTCAGTTGTACTTATCAAAAGTAAAACTGCTGCAAATGAAGATTCCTTACAGGTTTTTGTGTGGTTGTTGTTGTTGTTGTTTTGTGGTTTTTTTTTCTACATGTACACCCCCATTTGCAGTGTGACAAGAGACAAAAAAAAACAATTATCTACCAATTGTTTTTATAGGGAATTTTACATCTAAACCCTTGTATACCCTGGTCCTTCCAGACTGATGTTAAAACACATCCAGAGCCAAAATGCTGAAGCCATGCCTGAAGCCACCTTCAGCTGGTGTCAGACTGATGGCTTTGTGTTCTGGCTTGTGAAGGTCGGATACTTCAGGGAAGAGAGGCATGTAGGTGTCATAATCTCCTCTAGTTGCAGCTGTAGTATTGGTCCATTTCTAAATGAAATAGAAGAGAAATCTGTATATTAAAACAAACAAACAAAAAAAACTGCTTATTTAATCTTTTGCTTTCTTTTCTCCTTACTATTTGTTCCTGGGTAACCAGAAGGGTGCATGAGAGGAAATTACTAACTAAAGGGCTTGTTGTGCTCTCACACAGAGTAAATCAGTTTAATCCATTTTAATCAGCTGCCTTTCAAATCTTGGACTCTTACCATGGTTTATCACGTCTCCTATGGGAGGAACAACAAGCAATTACAGCATCTTTCTTCAGCGCTGTTGCCTGTAGTCCTTCTGTTCAACTGAATGACCACAACCATGCTCTGGCAAGCTTCACAAAGAAACAAAAAAATTCCCCAGTCACTTTTCCAGGCTCCTCAGTGTGCCCATGTGCTGCAGGGAAGGTGCAGTCCCTGCAGCCCAGGGACTGCCAGCCACCTGCCAGCAGGGACCAGTTCTGGGGGCTGCACCTGCAGCATCTGCAAAGAGACAAAAATGGCAGGGAAGCTGCCCAAACCTGCACAGTGTAGGAGCACGGGAGTGAAAGGAGACCCAGCATATTGGTGGGAGCTGAGGGCATGATTTGAGCTCACCGGGGCTGGGGGAAGTTGCAATGCTTGGGAGCATGGAGTTTGCCCTGTGGCAAGGCTGGGGTGCCAGGGACATTTTTCCTCCCCTGCTGTCCCCATGTCCAAGCCGCAGCCCCCACACCAGCCCCCAGATCAGGGGGCCAGCTCCGCCATGGGACCTCAGGACCATCCCTGGTGTCACTTGGCCAACACCAGCTTCTCCTGTAGATGAGCCCTCCTGAGGTGCCAGGCAGCAACCTGCACACAAAATAATGAGCTTAAAGACACATTCCTTTCTTTTTAAGAAATCTTGTAGTATTCCAGGTAGCCCTACTTTTCCCATCTTATTAATTTTGCTCTCGTTAAATGAAAGCTGATAAAATAGAAACTGCTGTAAGACCCAGAGAAAATTAGGTTATGTAACCTCTTTTTTATTTATTAACATGATATCAAAGTTGGTTCTTATCATTCTTCAGGTACATTGTGCTCAGGAATAAATTAAACTGTCTATTCAACAAAGAGGAGCAGCTTTTTCTCCTGCTAATTTTCTCTCTCCTTCTCAATTCTCACTCTATTATTCAGGGAAAAAATAACAAGCTTAGCTGGAGCCAGAGGAGCCCTTCCAGCTTTGCGCAGTACCCCCCTTGTGACTACCTCACATAGTCCAAGTGGTCCATCTATCGGTCTCCAACCGATACGACAAGCAATAAAGTCAAAAGTACAGTGATGTTTTCCTTTACATAATTATTTGCTGTTGCCAAATGGAGTGACAGCTGTGCCCTTTTCAGGGCAAGATTTGTGCAAAAACCAAAGGAACGTAAATCAATCCCGTGTTGCCCCCTGGTTCCCATTTCTTCCCGCCCTGGGCCCAGCAGCCTGGGGAGCAGCGGTGCAGGCCGGAGCTCTCCCGGTGCCCATCCTGCTCCCCAGGGCCCTGGCCTCCAGTCGCTGGAGGCTGCAGCAAGGCCGAGGCCAAGCGAGGCCTGCGGGGAGCACGGTGCGGCCTAGAGGTCACAGTGCTGCTCCGCCTGGGGCCCCGCACCTGGAGCTTTATGAGGGAGAGCACGGTCACCCCTCACCGCCTGTGAACAGCTTCAGTGTGAAAAAAAAATAATAATGCACCACTTGTGGTTGGTGGGGCAGATCTTCTAGAAACACCCTTGTGTTTCTGGAGATGGCCAGGGCAGGGGCAAGGGTGACTTGCCAAAGGTTCCTGGTGGTGGTAACCACTGCAAAATTAGTGTATTATCTACCTCCTCTGGAGTCATTTTATGGCAACATTTTAGCCAGAGGGCACCATGGCCAGCAGGCCTCTAGCATCACCCAAGCAGGCACGAGGAAGGGCCTGGGTCACAATGGTTCCTGACAGCACAAGGCCACAGTTCTGGCTAACACCAGTCTGTCAAAGGATGTAAACCCGAGGGAGACAGATGGAGAGTGTGTGCATGCTTTTTTCTGTCTCTCAGGCTCCCTTGAGGGGCAGGACGGCATAAGTAGGTCTGTCCCATGATGTTGCACTGCAAATATGAAAGTGTTAAAATAACTAATCAAAACCTGACCCAGCAAAGAGAGATGAGCAATTCCTGAAAGCCACCAAGGTTCAGCTCCTGTGCTAATAATTTGTCTATGTTAATCTCAATTAGGCAGCAAAGTCTGTACTTATTAAAATTGCCAGCTTTCTATTTTATGTGTGTAAGGGCAAGAAAGAAGTCAAGTAGATGTGTGGGTAACACTGCTGAGGGAAAGCACAAAGTAAATAGGGGGACAAGAAGCCTTAGTTTTTGTTGTGTTGATGGGGGTTTTTTGTTTGTTTATTTGTTCATTTTAAAGGCTGGTGAGACATCAGGACTCCTGAGTAAGCGTGACAAGAACCTATCTGTTATTACATGACATGGTGCCTTTCCAGAAAAACAAGGGACATCAAGAGGTGCCATGAAGGTCTCGCTGACCTGCCACCTCCTGCGTTTCATTCCAGTGTTAAGCTGGAAGAGAGATGGTGTCTAATGCTGAGAGCAGGCAAATGAAAAGCTGCTGAGACACAAGGCATATGGCAAAGATTCTATAAAATCAAATCAAATTGCTATGGAACAAAAGGGCAAATGGGAGAAGCCAGTCGTTTCTGATAACTGATGCCTGGAAATTTTACCCACTGTATAGCAATAAAATATTATAGGACAGAAACATTTTCTGTCTGTATCCATGGGTGTATGTGCTTCAGTGCATCAATGGAGCTAGAAATGGCAATAACAGGCAGTGTTATTTTCCTATTATTTTCAATGTGAGTTTGTTGTCCTGCTTCTGCTTCACACCTGCAAGTCTGAAAGTGGCAGTTCCCCAGTTCAGATTTCACCATTGTCTTTGGTAGTTATCATGTTTGTGCTTATATAAAGGCTATAAATGACCAGCTCTTCAATTTAAACCAAAAGTAAAATCAATCCTTTCTTTTTCTCTCCCCCCCCCCCCTTTTTTTTTTTCCCAGATGACAGCAAAACCGTGAACACAGGTAGGAAAATAATTGATGCATTCTAAGAAACTGTCAGGTGTGAGAAATGTTGAAGACTCAACAACCCAATAATGGTATGAGAAGGTGTTAGACAGCAGATTTATGTAGCAGCACCAACACAGCATAAGATATATATGACAGAAATTAAGACAACACAATTCTGGGAAACTGTTCTACTTTTTTTTTTCTTTTTCCTTCTGAAAGCAATGCTGTTGCACATGATCTGAAACACAGCAGCTTACGGATGAATATGGGAGAGGTCCACATAGAAGAGCCCCAATAGCAAGCAAGGACTCTCTGGGCATTTCCACAGTGTTTCCAGGAGCGTAGTTGCAGGTACCAACAGAAGGGCAGAGCTCGCCTTTTTCCCTTCCTCCACATTTCTTTTGCTGGCTCATTTGCCCAGATTTAAATTATTTCCCCACTTAAGGAGCTTCACCCCTGCTGCCTTAGGCACCCTCTTCTGCCTGTGAACTTGTTTAAATGTCCACACCAAAGGGATTGTCAATGCCTTTCTACATATTACCACCATGTACACGGTTGTCCAGGTCCATGACCTCCCCATCATCCCTAAAACATCTGGGTCCCTTCAGCCATGCTGCTTTGCAAATTGAAAGATAAATACCCTCCCCAGATTTGGTCCTAATTGCTTTCCAATATTTGCAGACTTAACCTCGGCTTGAAGAGCCAAGGGTACTTTTCAAAGAACATTGGTGCTGACTTCAGTGCCTCAGGAGGACCTGCAGTGATTACTTCTTTCAGTCTCTACATCCCTCAACACCCTGTCCTTTATTTTAAACTGCACAGTATCCTGCCCTGACCAGATTCAGGAAACAGACCACTTTTTCCATCCAGCTAAAGTCTCTGCCTGTATGTGCCATGTTTATCTAATCAATAAAGCACCAATAGAAAAGCAAAATTTTCTAAGGCAGCCTGAGCATTTTTCTTTTAACCAAAACAAAAACCCTGAAATGCATCAATTTCCCATTAGAACTGGAAAATTTCTAGCATCCTATAATACTGCTTTTGCATTTCACTATTCTGCTGGCATTTTAGATGCTTAAAATGAAAAATTAGCTCTCAGAAAGTAGGATCTTCCTGATTAGAAAAATTTGTTGAAACTGTAATGGAAAGATCAGAACAACTTCATTAGTCTTCATTAAATAAAATAAATGTTATTTCCATTCCTTTCACATACAATCATATATTACAACTATTAATATTGCAGAGATGTTTCTTTTGTCCCAGAATTTAATGTATAAAACTGCAAACCTCATTGCATGAAAAACAACTTACAATCACCAGAATGACACGCAGTTCATCTTTTTTACGTTCATTAATTTTCTGTAAATAGAACACAGTCGCTTTGCATTGTTTGCACTAATGGAGAGCTCAGAGCAGTTTACCCTGTTACTACTTATCATTTATTTGGGTAATAATTTTAAAAAGCTTTTAAATTAAAATGATAAAGATAGTTAGGGGGAAAGATACAGCCTTTTGGAATTTTTCAAGTATGATAGATTAACCCAGCAAAAAAAGATGGTTCTCATTTAAGAGATGTGCCAGGGCTGGCTGCACATCTCAAGCAATTTCTCAAGCCCCCTACCTCGCGCTAGGCATCTTGCCCACATCCATTTTGGCACATAATCGCACGAGTCTCCTGCTCTTGACTCCCGCTGGGGGCTGAGCCTCATTCAGCCAGTCCCTGAGGGCACCCTGCTGCCACAGGCTGCAATGAGCGACTCACCATGTCCCTGCGACATGGGCTAGCTGCAGCCACTGCCAGCGAGGGGCTGGTGATACCCCCAGCTCCCGCAGCTGAGCCCACCGCAGCCTTTGGCCACACCAAGGCCCTGGGCATCGCTCAGCCCTGCTGGGGCCATGGGAGAAGACAGGGAGGTCAGAGCGGGTACGAAGTGTTCATCCTAGCATACTTGGTCCTCTATTTGCATCCTCTGTGCAAACATGCTATCAAACATGTACTCTTTCACTGTGAAAAAACTGTGGTTGTTACAGGGGTGCTGTAAGGAAAGGAGGGCCCCTGGTCCCCCGGCTGCCACCCTTCTGCAGCCCCTTGGCCAGAGGACGCCTCCTTGGCAAACCAGCTCAGGCCTCCTCCTTACACAGCCCTAGTCCTTACCAGCTGTTTGTCATCCTGGGCACACTAATTTGGGGGAAAACAAGGAAAACTAGACAGAGCTGCATGTGAGCAGATAACTGACAGGGAGCTGAAAGCGCTGCTGTAACAGTCCAGGCTGTACAAGAAGCCTTTATTCCTGTGTATCAAAACTTCTGAGTGCTTTGCAAGAGATAATGTTTAATTATGTTTCTAATGCATTTTTCTGTTTGATCTTGGATTTTTTCCTAGATTTTACAATTCTGAAACAACGAATACTTTTGCAGTGGTGCTTTAGCCACATTCCCATTGCTCCTCGGTGTGGTTACCACCACATGCAGACCTCCACCACCTGAACCAGGGCAGCACCGCAGGCGAGGCTGGGAGTCAGGACACTGCTGGTGGGTGCTGTAGCACTGGGCGACGCTCAGAGATCGTGGGGTTTGCTCCACCTTGTTAAAAGGAGCCAAGCAGCTTCACAGCAAGCAGCACTCCTGAGTAAAGTCAGCCTAGATGAAAAATACCTTTTGTGTTTGTCAGGAGCTGTGTGTGACAGAAGGCACTGGTCTGACACACTAACTCTAGCTAGCTTCTCCTTCTGTTGCTAGCAGGGCTACAGTTGCCTGCCAGAGAGGTTTGGGGTGGGTAGGAAAACCTGGCCAGCTCTGGGGACTGCTTTAACTTCCTCGCAATGATCTAGTTAGGAGCTCTGAGTCAAGGAGGATGAGGGAAGGCAAGAACCAGAGCAGGTTTTTCCCAAGCTGTGATGCATACAGCCCAAGAAGACACCTGTTAACTGTGGGGTTTATTCACACCCTTTGTGTCTGACACGTACGTTCGGTTGCCCAAGCCTCTGCAGTCCACAGTGTGATTCAGAGCAGAAACCAGGCAGGATGCTCTGAACTGCCCGTAGCAGCAGTTTGCCTGCTTCTGCTGGCAGCGGAGGGAGCCTGATCATCGAACTTGGATGCAGAATTCATGGGCCTAAAAAGAAGAATGCAGCCGGTACTCCCATCCCTCCCCCTGACTAGTCGCTCCCAGCCCTCCCCATGTGTACTCATCCAAAACCAAGCCGTGTTTGTGAGCATATCTGTGCTGCTGAAATCACACCAGTTGCCTCCCATTGAGATGCAGAACCCACCAACTTAACCCCACCACTCGCCTTCACACCTGCGACCTGCTCACCTCTCCAGGGCTGCCAGCACAGGACTGCAGCATGTTGGTGGCCACCATGCGGGGGAAAATAGGTCCAAAATACTATAGCATTTTACTTGGCTCACATGCCTTACTCAATACACTTTATATATTTATTTTTCTTAGCCTTTTCTGTCCATTAACTAGGACACCTTACTCTTACAAGGCCAGCCCCATCACTCATTTAAATTTACACCCACTATCCATCAGCACTCATTATCTTATTACCATGCTGATTTTATTATTACAGCTTAGCCTGGCAATTAATTACTAACCAGAAAAAAATAAAATATTCTAGCAGACCACCCATACAAATCTCATTTAACAAAATATCTTTTGTTTTCTTTTTTTTTTTCCCACTAACACATGCAAGAAAACTATAATTTCCTCTGGGTAATAGGCTTGCTTTAGCTAAGCCTCTCAGGCCTTTATTTCCTCGCTTGTATTTTTACAAAATGTAATAACAAACATTAAAAACAGAAAAAAAAATCCAATTAATAGTGTGTTCCTTTGTCATCTGCAGGTGTTGGGAGGAGAGGTAGGCTTTCACTGATCTGAAACAGCTAACAGCAAACATCATGCAGTCGGCTGAGGAAAATCCCCATACTTACACTAGCTTTCCAAAGCATGGGCCACCCCAGCATCTGGATGCTGAGCATCCTTCCATGCATTATGCAGCCAGTGAGGCACTGCCATAAACTATAAACCTAATGCAAATTTAATATGTGCTAATTATACAACCCAGCATTCAGCAGGCAGAGGCAGGGGGTTGGTCACTATTCCCCATTTTCAGAAAACACCAGGACTGACCTCAGAGTAAGAGCAGGGCAGTACCTAGTATCCCAACTTACAGCACGCATTTCTAAATCCAATCCCTTTCACTCTTCATTTCAGCAGATTTAATAATGTATTTCCATAGGAAAAAAAAGTGCAGAGGTTACTTCTCAGCAGTAGGAAAGAATTGAATATTATTTGTTATCAACAGTAAATCTAGTTCAACATAAAGTACTCGGGAGTGGGTTTTGCTCACAGTATTAGATTAGGGGAATGGCATATGGCATATCAAGTGATTAAGACTCTAAAATGTACATTTAAGGCCTGCTCATAATGAAGTTCTTGAGAATTTTGCAATTAATGGGAGAATTGGGCCTTTCATAATCTATTTAAGTAGAATATATTATGCATTATGATAAGCGCCACAGCAAACAAGCTGTCCAGGCATTTGTTTCCCCCTGGAGCTCAAGAGCCCTCTGGGAAGTGAAGGATGCCCACTGCTGCCCATGCCATGCCCAAGCCCTCGGGCCAGCCCTGAGCTGCCCCCAAGCACAGCGAGCCCAGCCTGGGTCAGGGCAGGCAGGAGGACACCCCACACAGATGGCCAAATCCTCCAAATGAAACAGCGGGATTCTTCCAGTGCCCACCTTGTGCAGCCAGACAGCCACCTGGAACAATGATTTGCTTTATACAAAGAGCATTTGTCATTCTTCTTTGTGTGCTTTTTAAAATTCTGTGCAAATGTCTTCATCTCTAGAGCTCAGCTCCTGCAGTCATGTCCGGCTCTTATTCTTTTCACCGGCAACTTATAAACTCCCCAAAATACGGAATTTTAATGGGAGTGCTGATTCAGCCTGTGCTTTGCTGTACCAGCACAGAGTGCATTGAAAGGATGAAATAAAAGGACTTTAAAAACTCCAGCTCTGTGTGTGTGATGATTTTCTCTAGGGAACAACCTGGCAAGTTATCTGACAATACCCATCCAGAGAAGCTTTCAGTTTGCCTGTGTGCTATGCATGCCAATGAAGGCAGGAATAAACAATCCATGCAGCAAAGTGGTGTATTATTTATGCATCGTCACATCCATCTATATAGAAAATTGGCCCTAAATTAAACAAGCACGTATCAATATTGCCTACGTGCTGGCTCCCAGGGAAAGGCTTGAGGGAAGAAGTCAAAATATCAGTAATAAGGGCTCTTTTCCTCCTGTCGATGTAAACAAACAGCCTGTGCCACTGGAGCAATGTTTATGTTAGCAAATACCCCAAGGAGTTTCACAGAAATCAATCTGCAGAGAAAAATTGCATAAGATAATAAAAATTCAGCAACTCCCAAAGCCAAGCCTTACTGCATGTCAGGGGCTGGGTGGTGAAGGGTGAGGAGAGAAATCGGGAGGTCAACTCTTTTAATTTTTCAGAGCGTAGCTCACAAAATTATATCCTCCAAGCCCTGAATACCATGCTGCTTACAACTCGGTTCGATCAAATTCAAGGACAGGAGAAATTGCAGGAGGGAAAGCAAGTAGAACTGGCTACAAGCTGCAGGAATACGTGTTCAGAGGAAACTTCTGCAGTGGAGGGAACTAGGCGGGGACCACTCGTATGAAATCCAAATGACTTGGCAGGTAATTTTCCACCGTCCTCCTGTGGTCCCTTACTCCTGTTGCAGTGCAGCAGGTCCAGTGGATGGCAGCCTGCAAGGAAATGCCACCCCGTTCTGTGACCTCGAGAAGCTCCGTGCCCTGCAGTAACAGTGGTATAGAGGACAGAATTATGGTTTCAGTGTAAAACCAGGCAGGATAAAACTTTGCTTCATTGTAAAAGCAGGCAGTGAATACAGTATGGTATTGCTTGTGATGATGACAATTGGTAAGGCTGTTCTGGACCTCTGCCAGAGGGTCCCGTGAAACCAAGCAAAGGCATCAGCTAGCCTTAATTTTAACATGCAGGGAAAAAAAACAAGCTTTGCTCTGATGTTCACCTAGAGTGCCTGGCATTGCCACAGCAGTGGGACTGCCTTTACTCACGGCATCTCCTTTTCTGTTCGTCATGCTCAGAGCCCACAGGGCTGCAGGTACACTGCCTCCTTTGGGGCAGGACTGGGCTCAGATCACTCTGCTACTCAGTCAGATGCAAACCTCTGCATTTATCTGCTCTTTAACTGTATTCCCTGTCTCAAAAATCACAGCAATGTCAGATCTCCAGTGTGCAGAAAGGTTGGGGAATTCATTAATGGTTACAAATGACAATGAGTTCACCCAGATTTGGAGATGCTACAGTGTGCTCATGTTTTTTGTGTTGCTTGCAGTGCCAGAAAGAGACATCAAAATCCAGAACTTCTGTCCCTAAATCCAAAATCCTTGAAATCCCACAGACACTTTAAACATTGATCTTCTCACTAGCAACCCCTGCGGCCTACGCATGGTATAAAGCACAGGTTACAGTTTCCTGGGGGGTCTGATGTAATGAAGCTTTGTGCCACTCTGCGCAACTGGAAAAGAACTGGCAGGGAGCAGAGTTGTGTGAAACAGAGATGAAGAGATGATGTCTCCTCTGAGCAAGAGGTGACTGTGCTGCTGAAATAAATGGTCAAGATTTTGCTTGGCCATTCAACTCTTCCAACTCTGTAAGTCTCAGAAGTTTTTTTTGCTCAAACACACCCCATGAGGTTTTTCAGTTAGGACAAAAGGCAAGGAGGGTGCTGTTTCCAGCGATGTCAGAAACCTCATGAGAACCAGTGTCTTCTTGCCAGACCTCTCTTATTACCAAATCTGGTCTGAAAGTGGATATTTATTTGGAGGGATGGAGGGAGGGTTGAGGTTATGGAGAAATTATGGAAACTTTCTTTCCAAACATCAAACTTGTTTTCTGTACCAATTATGAATGAAGATTGAAGTTGGCTTTTGTTCTATTGATTGGAGAAGGGAATGATGGGTGAAACATAGCGGAAAGGATGTGAGATTTTTACAGAGCTGCTCACATATGATTGATTCATATCACAGAGATTTAGAAGGCTAAAGAAAATCCATACAAAGGTTTGGGAGAGTTTGCCAGCTCTCAGAGACCATCAAGGCCATAAATGCATTACCGCTTTTTGAAAGGGAAAAACCCAAACATTATAAGGAGCCCTTGGACCCTAGCATTTCTAGCTGGACTACTCTTTCTGTAGATTTTAGATTTCTCCTTGTATTATCTGTCCCTCATTTGATCAAGCAGCATATCTAGCACGAGACCATAGGTTTCTTTGGGCAGTCACTTCCCCACCACCCCGGTAGACTCTCATACCCACATACGCTAGGAACTGGTCTAGTAAAACCCACACTGCAGCTCTGCAACTGAGTGCAGGCAATAGGAAGCTTTAGCACCCCCACTGCCTGGATTAAACCCTAATGTCTGTGGATTACCTACTGCAGGCCTGTTCCACATCTGCCTTCTCCTTCAGTAATTTTTTGCACCCAGCCAAGTTTGTGGACCAATTTGATTTTCCTACAAGTGCACTGTTTGGCCTGTCTGCCTGCCTTTCCCTTCCCTATCTGTACTAAAACCAGTTAGCAGTGCAGAACAAAAAAGGAAAAGTGTTTCATAATAAGTTTCTCTAAGACTGGATTCACAAGCTAGTTAGCCCCTTAGCAGTACAAATGCTATTTGTCCTCAAGATGCAGTAGTTAAACCCAGTTTAGAACATGGTGCAATTCTGGGGAGGGGCAAGATGAGCTGCATGGGTCTGGTCCTAGCTGCTAGGCTTAAAACTACATCCTAGGTGACCTGAGAAATAACATTTGCGTATGCAGGAATCTTTCCTAGTGATCATCTCTGAGTTTGCCTTGGCTGGGACAGGTGGGGTCAGGGTTGGCCACAAGAGGCTGCCTGTTAGACCTTTGATACTTGTATCTCAGGCGGTTCAATGCCTTTGTGTCAGAGGATCCTAAAGCATTTCGCTAGTTTTGCTAAGGGGACAGTAATGGTAGAAACCATTCAGCACGCACCTGAAAAGGAATCAGAGCAATCCCCAAAATCTTCCTGAGCATCTGGGGAGGGGAGGCACTCACACAGGGCTTTAGTACTTCTCTGCCATAGCTATCAGCTCTGACTATTTAAAGCAACCAGAGATTTACATCAGGAACCTTTAAATATAGAAGTAATTTTGTGTAAACTCTTTCCTTTATTGCAGCTCTGAAAGGAGAAGGGAGGGAAAAGCCTTTCTTTTTTTAGACTTGGCAGGAAGCAAGCAGTTAAATAAGCAAATACTATAAAATGAAAATCTTAAAGTGATTACAAATATGAAAGGAGTGAATACCAAATTGAAACAGCCGTTTAATCAAGATAAAGCACTGAAATCGAGCAATTGGCCTCTTTCCATGATCCTGTAGAGCTGCGCAAAGGAGGCAGCTTACTGTAGCATTACCAGTCTCAGTTGCTCTCTGCTGACTGCCGATACCCCAACGTCTTCCACCCTTTACAGCTTTGCACATGCAAAATGCCTTCCTTTATGGATCACCCTTGATGTAAAGTGGCTTTAATTATTCAAGAACTGAAACAAACATGAAAAAGTAATTGCATTTTAATTGCTCTAATAATGGCAGGAAGCTGCACTGTGACTTAAGTACTGAGAAATAAAGAGTAAGACCATGTTTGCTAAGATGCCATTCCTTTAACAACAGCTCCTCTATTTTGTCCCAGTCTCCCCACCTTCCCCCACCCCATAACCAGTCCCACCAGTGTATGCCAGGTTTATTCTTAAACTCCGGAGACGGTTTGGTCTGTTAGACAGTGATATCTGCAAATGGGAGCTTTTTACCATAAGCAATTTTAAGGTTGAGAGATTTTCTTGTAATTTACCGATACTGGTCTTAAGTGCAGCTTATCACCTCAAGCTGCCTGCTTACCCTAAGCACCCACAGACGGTGCAGCCACAGCCTGTTGGCTCCACCGGGCGGTGAAGGTTGCAGCGACGACATTTCGTGGCAGGGAATTGGCATTGCTGAGGGCACAGATCCCACTGCCTGGCAGACAGTGAGGCACTAGCAGCTCCTTCCAGCAGGAAACATGCTTGGTTTTCCTTGGCGTATGCGATCAGCAACAATAAAGCCCTCAGGATTTGGAAATGGGAGGGGAGGCCATCAATAAAGGATTTTCTACTTGCTGTACTTTCTGTGTCCATTATGCTAAAGCATAGGTGGGAACAAACACTGCCAGCCAGCAGCAGTGCGAGGTGACATTGCCACACAGCCCTGGGCAAGGAAGCATCAAGACCTGAACTAGGCTGACATTACCACCACTTCGGAAATTAGTGTGAAACCCATCAATCGATAGCCAGGTGTCACCTCTGAATGTCTCAGTTATCACAAAGACGGTTTTTCCTCCTGCACGAGGAAGTTTTCTGCTTTTGTTGCCATCTCTGTCACAACAGGAGCTTTAATTCCTCACACCAGCTTCCTACCTCAAACCAGAGCGCTCGCGCTCTTGCACACGATTCCTCCTGTGACTGCACCACCCGGCAATATAAAGCCAGACAGAACGAGCTCAGAAAAGGAAGAGATGCAGGTGGAATATAGAGTGAGGCTATTGACTTGTTGTGGCAGACACTGGCTGGAGTTAGTTCCAGATGTGAGCTGAACAATAACTAAAATCTTACACCTTATGACCTTTTAACATATACGGAGAGACGTCCAAACAATTACTTTCAGTGAATGATTTCAGGCAGTCATTAGCCTCACACAGAGAGAACAACACAGATAAATACACAGGCAAGTCTATTGCAAGGAGATTAAAGTTATCAAAACAATTTTTAAGAATTAATCTAATATGGGGGGGGGGGAGGGGGAGCAAACTCCATTTTAACTTCCCCTCTCCCTCTCCGTTCTCTATTCCCATTCCTCTTTTTCTTTCAATGCTTACGATGCTCAGTACGAGTTCAGTACTGATGGTTGCGATGCAGCATTTCCATAAACAGCCTGAACAAAAGCCTCAGGGTTATAAAGATGTTACTATTGGGGTAGCTTATTTTTGCTGGAAGAATCATTAATTCAAATTGCAAATCATAATAGAAGCAAATTCCCCTATTTATTAATTAATTGCTCATCTAAATCAAAGTGAAAATATACCAGATATTGGCTATGCGTTAACAGGCCTCTGCTTTGGGAGTATTAGACTACTGCAAGTTGCACAAAGCAGCTCGACCAAGGAACAAAACAGGAAGGGAACTCTAAGTCACGCTGTGCCCTTGCTGCAGCCCCCAGGTGTCCAGGAGACCCCCAGCCCTGTTGGTGCCAACTCCCTGACCAGGGGAGCCGACCCCTCTGCAACACTAAAATGCAACCTACTGCACCCAAGCTGCTGCCAGATGAGAGGAAGCTTATTGAAGAAAGATTTTGTTAAAAGCAATAATGAAGTAAATATTATAGACATTCTTCAGCCCCGTGCAATGGGAACACCACCATAGTTAAGGCTGAATTACAATTTGCATTCAAAAGTAGGGCGAAATTACTCTACTGCACATTTCAATGAATGAAATTAATCTCATGAATTAGCATATGTTGCTGTGAGACAATTTCCAGTTTCAGAGGAAGCTGAATCTTGTGTGTATGGCTTTAAAAATAAAATCTTTCCTTTCCTTTCCTCTCCTCTCCTCTCCTCTCCTCTCCTCTCCTCTCCTCTCCTCTCCTCTCCTCTCCTCTCCTCTCCCCTCCTCTCCTCTCCTCTCCTTTCTCTTGAGATACTCTCAAATGTCCCTCCCTTAAAACTTTGCCTTCCCTCCCCACACACCACCAGGGAGTCCTGCCCAGGGGGAAGCCCAGATCCCAGCTGCAATATGGGAATGCTGTTAAGCCTCTAAACTTTTTTTTTTTTTTTTTCCTGAGCAGTCCTCACAGGATAATTATGGGACACTCGCTCGGGTTTCGATTTCACTGTTAATTACACACATTAGAGCCGCGTCTATTTAGCACCCTCCCAGGAAACATCCCTGTCACTGATTTAAAGACGCTTCCAGCGCAGGCAGGATTTTTCTCCCCTTGCATTGAGATTAGACCCTGTTGCTGGCCAGACTCTCTGAAGGGAAAACTCACCCATGTGCTGCCAGAGCCCCCAAAGGATTTTCCATAACTTCACTAAATGACAAATCACCTGCAGTAACTACGACATTTTCAGTCACCTGAAAAAAGGGTGCCGGCATGGTCCGTCAGGGCTGCAAAGCTGGACTTGGTCTCACACAGACAAGCTTTCTCACAAGGCACCTGTACTTCCTGCTCCTCCTTCAAATACAAATAAAATACCTTATTGTTACCACTAAAAATTCAGCACCTAGACTGTTTAAGTCACCAAACCTATTGCGAACAAAGTGCTAACACATTTTAAAGCAATGAGCCAAGCACGGTATCTAACAACGAGGTCATTACGTTGTTCCTGGCAAGTGCTGTAGAAGGATGAAATCACACCTGTGACAAGGGACACCATCTGATTTGAATATCAGCTCTATTAAACAGAAAACAGCAACTGCATCGGCTCCGCGCCACCACCTGACAGCATGCTGAGGAAACTGTTTGGTACGGTCAGCAGGTAAAACCAGAGCAGGATAATTCTCCTTGCACTGCCTTCCCAGGAAGCTGCAGAAGAACCGGCATTTACAGAGGAATTTAACTGAAACCGTGGCGATTTGTTCTATGAGAATCTTCCTTTCTTCATGGTAGCTGCTTGGGGTCTCTTTTCAGTTTCACATTATGAAAATGATTATTCAGAGGAGAAAATAGCATAATTAAGAAGCCACTGTGCAAACAGGAACTTCTGAAGGAGAAAACCTTTATTATCAAAGAACACGCGATTTAGGATACAGCGAACAGATAGGAGAATGTGACAACAAGAGAATAAAGAATAGCTCTCACGGGGTGAAGCCACCTGTAGCACCAACACGAGCTGATTGTGCAGCCACCAGAGAACCTCACGATGCCTCCAGCAGGCCGTGCACATCCTCTGCCATCTGCAGAGGAAGCAGTGCAGCGGTTTTTGGCAGGATAAGCTGGGCAGATCTGAAGTTAGCCCCGATTTCTTCACCCTTGGCTAAAGCTTCTCTAAGGCTACGCAAAGCCACGCTGCTGAAGGGTAGTTCAGAGGGCTGTCTGTTACACAGCAGCTCCCTAAATTGAGCTTCACCATCTCAAGAGAAGCTGGTGTCTCTTTCTAGAGCTCTCTCCGCCTCACCTCATTGCCATCTCCAGGGCATCTCTAGACCTTTCAAAACCCAACGCCAGCCTCAGCCTCAGCTGGTGGCCCCACTCTACATTCCAGAGGCTGTTCTCAGGCCATTCTGTAGCCAGACCACGGACAACTTTGGCAAAGAGAACACTTTTACAGACAGCACCATCAGCCGTCACTGGCCTCACGATGCAGTGGATCCCTCAGACCCCGGCCACCCCGGAGCAGTGCATGGGGACCAGCAAAACCAAGGCAGTAGTGTGCAGCAGGGTGAGCCTCACTGCCCTTCCAGAGGAGCGGGCAAAGAGCAGGGAGGTTAATTAGTTCATGCTTTTAATTAATTTGCCCTTCCTAAGAGATGCTATAGATGCAATCCCAAAGTCTTGCTTATTGACAGGGTAAATTTATTGCATGTTGAATGGGCAGCATATGCACTCCCAACGTGCTGTGCCCACATGCACACAGCACTCTGGTGAGCTGTGGCTCACTGGCAGGAAGAATCTCAGTGGCCAAGTGTGGTCCCCCGTCCCCTCTTCAGACTGACCATGCCTCATCAGTCTCAGACGGGCTCCTCTACTCAGAGCGCGATGGGCTCTGCATTTCTCTGTGTGTGTGTGTGCATTGCTGGGGTTGTTGTTGGAAGCGCCCATATTCGAGCCCGTCACCTTTTCTTTCTTGCTGCAGTCTCTTTGGCAAAGGAGGGAAGGAGTTGTCCATCGCCACGGAAGAGCTCCAACCTCAGGCAGACCTGCCGTGGGGCAGGAGCTGACTCGCTTGCCCCTCCATGCTGCCCACACTGGTGCTGCTCGTGCCGCCGTCCACCTTCCCAAAGCACGGGCTCTGTCTTAACGTAAAGCATGAGAGGCGTCTCACTGAATGTAAATAGATGCCTGTGGCTTTGGAATCAATCCCTTGGTCCATGTCTGCAGGACCAGGCTTCTGGTTTACAGTCAGCACAGCAAGGAGGCAGGTGCTCAAATCCTCTGAGACTTGTACCACAAAATAGCAGAGTTTAGCCCCAGAAATTAGTGGCTGTCCACCGTGAAGTATCTGCCATGCTTCCTGGAGACGGAGGTATTTATTGCAGTTGCTTACAGGCAAGCCAGTGAGGCACAAGATCTGTGTTTTAGCACAGGGCAGCTGCTCCTTAACATCACCGAGAGAGGTCAGAAATCCAGTGTCAGGTGAGCGAGATTTCTGTTTCTTCCTTGCTGTGTGAGGGGGAGGAGGGGAGAAAGAAGAGGTGAGGGAATCAGACCTGAATGTTTCCAGCAATAATTAATAGCACATCTCAACACACGCAGAGGGGTCTATGGCATCCATGCAGAGGAGCTTGTTTGAGACGGAAAGCTGGCCTCGGAGGCTGTTGAACCGGCTGGGAATATTGATGAGATTAACAACGATTTGATCTGGAAATCAATGTGAGGAAGATTGTTTGCTTGCTTTGTCCAATTTAGTCCATGAAATACTGGCTTCAATACAGGGAGAAATTCAGCCGAAGCAGGAAGGGGATTTTGGGGAGGGGTGGAGTGGGGAGTGTTTGTTATTTTGTCAGACATCCGTCTGGATTCTAGATGGTGAAAACTTGAGCATTCAATCAAATGTTTTATATGTGTCTATAATAATCCAAACAAAGGAACAGCTGACAGCTCATGATCATTTAAAGACAGAGTGATTTCTATTTAGCAATCTTGTGACTGCATTCTCTGTATCTACGTGCAAGGCTTCCTAATCATTATGTGGTTTTTGCTGCAATTTGGCTGCAAATGAAACCTTGCGAATTTACAGGAAACCCAACAAAAACACTAAGTCTTTAAGAGAAATATTAAGAAGCCATTCTCCTGGGTCACAGAGCAAGGAGGCTGCATATGCACAGCCATTAAGGGTTGCTGGGTATAAATTGTTGGGCTTATATCCTAACCCAATCTATATTTGGAGATCTCTTGTGATAATTCATCATAGATAATTTGTATTAGAAAGAAGTATTTTTTAAACTTTAGGCCCAGTAAATTGTCTCTTCTGCTTTAGCTCTAGGGAGCTTCTGTCAATAGCTTCTGGGAGCAGTGCAAGGATCCCCGGGTGAAGTTTTCGTCATGTGGGCTGGGAAGCAAATTGGTAGTTGATAAATGGTCTGTCCTAACATGAATATGATTTTTCAAATATGTGAAAAGCTCGCTGATGAAATCCTAGACCCCATCTTAGGGTCTGATTCTGCCACATTAATTTCACTGAGCAGCTACTTTTTCCACAGAAACTGCTATAAAAATCAACACAAGGAGAAACAGCAAATGGCACATCAGAACTGAAAGCTCGTCATCTTAGTATTGCCCTTGGGAAATTTATCCTCCTAAAAGCAGCAGCTTTGTCAGTTATGATGTAATTATGTCATCACTCACTGTGGGAAATTGAGGTTTTGCCCTCCCCGACACCATCCAACAGGTTACTCATACTGCTCTGAAATGGCTGGTCTCTCTACTTAGTTACTTTGGAGCTGCAAGACTCCCGCTGGCCTGAATCAAGATTAGATGTTCAACATTCGCTGAATTCTGAGCAAGGAAATTTTATGAAGTAGGATAGCAGACAGCCCTGCCTTTTGCACTGGTCCTTCTCACAGCCATGGATTGGCCCAAGCTGGAGCTGACCACAGGAGATGGCAGGAGATGGGTTGTACCAGGCAGCTCTGCCTATGGCAGACAGAGCTGGCTGCCAACTCCCTCCTTCCCTCACAGCTTCCAAGGCAGCGCCTCTTTTCAGTACCACTGGAGGTGGTGGAGGCTGTTTGCTCCACTGCTGAAGGCTGTGTGAGCCACCTGTAACTCTTGTGGGGCAGAGAGCTGAGAACTGGTTACTCAACAGTACAGAAAGGAGCAGTACTGCCTCTATGGCTTCGTGGAGTCGCCTATATCTTGGATACCTGCTGCTGGGTCTGCTCACTTCCCTGGTTAGAACCAGGGATGCTAATCCCCTTGCCATCCTTAGGGCCAACTTCTCTATAGTAGCTGTTCTTAAAAGACTCAAACATTGACCTCAGAAATCCCCCACCTGTTTGGTCCAGTAGTTGATCTACCAGGATGAAAGTATTTCCTTTTGAAACAGGCTCCATCCACAACATCACCAGCATGACTTCAGCATGTCTGTGTCATCCTGTGATCCTTTGACAGAAGAGTCCCACCAGCCAGAGGCACCTGGGCACCTCTGGGCAGCCGGACCCCTGCAGTTCTGCTTTCTGTGACTGTACACAGGCTTCCCCTTCAAACAGCTCCAGAAAGTTGCAACAGCTATGGGCCAAAGCAGGTGCCAGAACATCAGCCTATAGAAGATGCTCTGCTGCTTAGAACAGATTAACACATTTTACATACAAAAGCACTGAAAGGAAACAATATGCTACTCTATATTTGGACACTGGGCAATACCAATATAATCCAAAAGGAAGGATAACAATCATCCAGTGGAAAATATCACCAGCAGCGAGGCTGAGCCCAGACTGCAGCAGTTAGCAAGTTAAAATGATTACAGCAGTTTGGGCTGTGATCACCTTGGACCTCACAGGTTTTTCACTAACCTTTTTTCTGCACTAAATTCTTCACATTGTAGACAATTTGAGTAGTGATTCACTGCAGTCTCCTCCATGAGTCATTACTGAAGCAACTCTTAAATAAATGTTTAACATTTTAAACAAATGGCTCTACCTTTTGAGATGGGATGCAAGCTGCAGCTGGTCACTAGATACTCAGACCAGTTCTCAAAGGTGAGATCCATCTACATCCACTGATGTATCTGTATTTAGGCAACTCAGTGCTATCCTTCAGCCTCTTTGTGCAGCTATTCAGTGAGGCTCTTTATCTCCCTGCCTCATATTTGCAATACTTAGATGTCCTTGTTCACATAAAAAGAAGACCTCACTGAGTTGGACAGTGGCCATAGCTTTTCAGACATGCAAAATAACCCCACCATTAACATTATTAACTAACTGGAGTAGTTTTGCAGCACAGGCAGAAAATGAAACTGTTTTGTGCATAGAGAATGAGCATTTTGGGGTGCTTCTGTGCATTGTGAAAAGGTGCCTCTACCTACAGGAGTGTGGTGTTGGTGAGTTGTTTCTCTTTCTGTAGTGTGCTCTCCCAGCAGAGTGCATGCAGAGCTGCCTCTGTCCCCTTTATTTTACAAGTATGGCTGGCCAGTGGCAGGCACACAACATGCTCTCATGGCACTTCATCCCTACATGGTGCGAGAGTCCTTCAGCCCCTGTGTCTGCCTGAGGCAACCAAGGCTTCCTTTTGCCAGAATCAGCTCAGCCCCCATCTCAGCTCTGCACCCGTGAGGATGCTCTGCACCAAGCCTGGGCTCAATCAGCTCTGCAGCCCAGTACCCCAGTACCGAGCTCTGCAGCTATCCAGGCTTCTAGACAGGCCCAGCTGCACTTAATTCCACCACTATTCAAAACTAGTACCACCACTGCCTGTAGAGCAACAGCTGAGCTATATCCAAACTTTGTGTGTGTGTGAGATAAACACTACACAGGCTCTTGGCTTGACTATTAAGGTGTTTGCCCTGTTGTTCTTAACAGCATCAGCACTGCCGACAAAAAGCAAGCAATGCATTTTAATAAATCTGGAGAGTTGTGTTTGGCCTTCCAAGTAGTTCTGCAGTCAGCTTAACGAAAGTGAGCCACGCACTGCTGCAAACCAGGCTTCTTGGGGATGGGGGAAGGAGATGGCACAAATGTTTGAGGTTCAGATGAGCAACTTTCTGTGCAGACAGTCCCTGAAGCAAAGGCAACTGCAGAGCTGTTTTGATTAAACAAGCCTGAGAGCACTGAATTTCTTTTCCAGCAGAGTCCATGGGAGGAAAGGGACAAATTCCCAGTGCAGGGCCATGGAAGCAATGGTTCAGAGAACACCCTACTGACTCTGCCCCCTTGTCCCAATGCCACGGGTGAATTCTCTGCAAAAGCTCAGATTCCTGAAGCAAACACTCTCCCCCTTTAAGAATTCCATCTGTAGAATTAACTGGCAAATGTTCACTCTCTGTGGTTTTCCCAAATCCCACCCGCGCTCCTCCCCTCCGCGCCCCGCCCAGACATGGCGCACCCCTCAGGCCTGCGCGGGCCCGGCTAGGCCCGGCTCGCCCGCCGCAGCCTTTGCTGTTACGTTCCTGCCCTCTAGTGCGCAAAACGAGCTTCTCAGCTTTTCTTGCTGCTCTGAGCCAAGGCAGGAGAAAACCTCAAACGTGAAACGGGTTTAAGACTTTTCGAGTAACGGCCGTAACCCGCTCCAGCCCCTTCTGAAGCAGCGGGGCCAGCTGACAGGGGCCGGAGCTGCGGCGGCTCCCCAGGCCTTTGGTTCTGCTCAAATAAACGTGCACGTTTTTAGGTTCTCAGCTGGTTTGGGGAGTTTGTGGCAGAGAACTAGGCTTTATCTGAAGATTCGTAGGACTTCAAAAGGGGGTTATATGAGGCTGGTTTTATTTAACCAGAAGTTCAGAGAACTTTTTTTCCCCAGAGGATGTGAGTTGTAAGGTTAAGGGGAAAGAGACAAATCGCTGAAGGAAAGCAAAACAAAACAGCAGAAATACAGGGCCAGAGTTTCCCATGTGGCTAGCCAGGAAGGAGCAATAAAGCTTTACAGGCTAAGAAAATTACAGAGAGGAATTTCAAAGTTACCAAAGCCCCAGAAGTTAACATATACAAGGTACAAACCCTATTGATGCAGATTTCCCAGGATCGTTCCCTGTTGTGATTGCGTTCACTTTGTCCAGCTGCTAAAAGAAGCCAATTTGACTTTACAACCAACCAACAAAACAGCAAAAGATAGGAAGGTATGCTGTAGTTCTAGCTTAGCTTGCTGACTGCATCTTTGTGAATCAAAATATTTTCTCTTAAGCCAGAAATATTTGGCTCGTTGTATGACTGCTTCACTTCAGTACAGTGTCCCAAAGTAGATGGTGTTAGTGCTATTTTAATCCCCAGTTTGGCATTAATCCTGCCATACCCACAGCATACGGATGACAGGGCAGTGAGGTCCCATATGCCTACATGCTGCACATGGCAATTTCCAGAAAATGCAAAGAGCTTTAATCCTCAGGGCTGGCCAAGTTATTCTTAGCACGAGATCCAGTGGAAGAGAGGATGGATGTGACTGGATGACATCCCTGCGGCCCTGTGCCTCCAGCGTCTTGTGTGTTGTGCTGGTCTGTAACAGACCCTGTTGGTGCTCAGCAGGGCTGAGCGCACACAGCTCATCCCTTTGAGTTCACCTCCACACATGCAGGGCTGTGCAACTCCTGTGTGATGTAGGTGTACTGAGACAAGGAAATGGTACATCGCAGAACTGCTAAAGCCTAGATCCAGCCCCAAACCCAAGCCCTGCATCGCCTTTGTGTCTATTAATGCCTTGGAGCACATTGCATGGTCTAGAGGAGTAGATGATTCCTTAAGAATGCACCCTTTTTTTTTTTTTTTTTTTTTTGATCCTTCTGATTTCTTATAGAACCAGAAGTTTCTCCTCACAATACAGATATAATTTCAGACCCTTTGGCAGCTTTTCCAGCCTCCATTAGCACTTCACAACCCCAAGCAAAGCATGGTTGCTTTAGTACAGTCAATGGACTGCAAAGTTTCATCATTTAATCTCTTTCACAGTCATGCAATTCCCCATCTAGAGCCCTACCTATCTAATAGGCATATATTCGTCAGTGTCCTGGTCCCATCTCTTCTGATAACAGCAATAGATGTGGCATGTGGATCAGACACTGGATGCTCATTGTGCAGGGAGGAGCATGGAGACAATGCCAGTCACCTGAAATGCAGAGTGGGAGAGCTGCAGGGTGTTGAACATTTCCCATCTCTTGGATGTGTTTTCTTAGATGCATTGTGAGACATGATCGATTCAACTCTTCTTATACAGATTAGTATAAAGAAACACAAAAATCCTGTTTGAATACCTTGAGAACACCTCCTCAGCTGGCTCATCATTACCTATTGTGAGACATTTCCAAAAAAAGCACATTTCACTGTGTGGGTCAGGAATATGCCCGGTGGTATGAGCAAAAGGTGCCGAAACACAAGTCTGCATAATGGACCAAACTGAGGAGCGTGCCTGTCCACCTCAGGTGTCTTCCAGCAGCAAACCAGCAGCTTCAAACCTGCCCAGGTGACAAAAATAAAATAAAATTAAATTAAAATAAAATAAAATAAAATAAAATAATAAAAAGCAGGCATGTTCCCACAGCAGCTGGAGGCCATGAGCCCTATT